>NW_027507903.1:339969926-340284702 GCF_037356315.1 Lithobates pipiens
CATGGTATCCTATGTGTCCATGCACACACAGGCTGTTATCAGCGTTTTTTGGCAGGGGAGTTTTCTGGCTGGAAAAAAAAAAACTCAGAATTAGTAAAAATGCTCCAACTCTGATAAAAGCTTAAAAATGCAGCTATTCAGCGTTTATCAGCTATTTTGAGCCATAAGATTTTGTGGGAGTATAGATTTGTTAAACAGAAAAAAAAAAAAAAAAAAATTTAAAACACTGACAAACGCTACTACAAAAACGAAATTATTTATGCCACATTTGATATTTTTCTTAGGAAGGTCCAATATAACAGATCTCGGAGAAAAACAGATAAAGTGAAAAAAGATTGGTAGCACAAAAAAGTAAGATAATGGGAAAGAAATAAAAACGAGCCACTTAAAGAGGAGCTGCACCTTAAAACAAAAAATATTAAAAGCTAGCATCTAAATACAAGCTGCCCCCACCGCCATCCTCTGTCAGGGAATCGGGAAGTGAAGCGCTGCGGCTTCACTGCCCTGTTCCCTACTACGCATGCGTGAGTCGTGCAGCGCAATGAGACTGCTCCCTGCTGTGTCCTGGGAACTGTGCGTTTCCCACAACACAACAGGGGGGTGGGGCATCTACGGCTAACTATTCCCGGAAGTGGGTGCAGATACCGGGATTATAGAGTTATCTGCACCCCCTTCCCCCTGAATTGTGGCACCGGAGGGGGGGAGGGTTCCGATGAGCGGAACTTCCACTTTAGGGTGGAGGTCCGTGTTAACTACTGGAACCCAGTCTAAAGAATATATTATCTTTACTGACCTGAGCAAGCACCCAGGCAAGGTAAAACAGACTACTGTCTGCATGGGGCCCCCGAGGGCCACACAATAAGTGGCAAAGGGATACATGTGGCCCCCAGGCCATAGGCTGGAGTCCAGGGTTCTAGAACAAGCACTAGCCTGACTGATATACACACAGAAATGGGCACACTAGGGCGCAGATACAGGAATCAACAGGCAGATTAGATTAATTTACCGAGTGAGTAGTGTGCCTGTCAGTTAGGTTAAGTTTGGCTTTCTGAACGCAGTGGCATTAACGTCAAGCAGGAAATAACTAGCTCTTCATGTAAAATCTGTTGGAACCCTTTCAGAGACCACGTAAAAAGGTAAGTCCCAATACACAGCACAGACTTCACTTACCAATGCAGATTTCATCATCAGTTTCTGCATCGCCGATGCACCGGAATTTGAATTCATTCAGTGAACCAGCAAATTTCCTCTTTGCGGATGACAGAGCTGTAGGGAAAGAGAAATGGTTCAGACATGTGCAGAGAGGAACATAATAAAGCCGTTTACACACTGCCTGCGAGCACAGTATGTTTAATAGGTTTGTAAAGAAATCCTGCTGATATGATCAATGGATTTCTTTACACTTAAATCAAATTTCCTACGTTCACACCAGAGGAAGTTTGCTAATACTAGAAACATTTGAAATATCTGAGATCTTATTAAACTCAAATTCAACTCTGACATTATTGTCACACGTTTACATGCTTGCTTAATCAAATTATTACATCTAATGTACAGATTTGTAGATAAGCCACGTAAGCGCTGGTGTGCGCGCTTTCAGGAGCTGATGACTGAAAACAGGGCCGCCACCTTCTTTCCTCAAACTTTATTAAAATGTTACATATTGACCTTTTTATTTCCCGTTCTAGTCACTGTGATGCAGTACTGAGTCACAACACGCATCAACAAAAAAGTACAGTAGGGCTGAAACAACTATTCAACCTAACCGATTAGAATTGATAATAAAAATAGTTGCCAATCCGTTGGTCGGCGGATTAGTTGGCCTGCATACAGAATGCATGATTTGTTTACATATCAGGAAATACAGTGCAGCACACATATACCATTAATACATGTCTGTATACACAGCGCAGCACACATGCAGCTCAGTTCACGCATAACTGTAAGAGCTTGAGAACATGTGAATGTGTAAGGAGCAATGCTTCATGGGACATGTAGCCCTAGGCCAGAGAAGGAAGTTATTTAAAGTGATTCTAAAAGCAGAGTTTTTCTTTTTTTTCAATGCATTCTATCCATTACATTAAAAAAACCTTCTGTGACTGTCTCCCTCTCAGCCCCACCCCCTTATTACTTACCTGATCCTAATCTCAATCTAGCGTCACTTTCTCTCTCCCTCACAGGACTCAAATGCAGCAGCAGTGGTCATTGGCTCTTGCTGCTGTCAATTACAGCCAGTGAGAAGGAAAGAGGGGGTGGAGCGGAGACACAGTGTCAACAGAAGCAAACAGTGCGGCTAGGGATCAACTGGTACCAGTGCCCCCTTAGCAAGCAGCTTGCTATAGGGGAACTCTGAAGACAGGAGGAGCCAGAAGTGCCAGCAAGGGACAAAAAAGGAGGATCAGGGTTGCTCTGTGGAAAACTAGGTAAGTAGGATATGTTTGTAATAAAAAGAAAATCCAACATTGACAATCACTTTAAAGTGGTTGGAAAGACAGAAGGTTTTTTATCATAATCCATTTCATGCATTAAGATAAAAAGCCTTCTGTGTGCAGCAGCTTAATACTTAAGGCCCCTTTCACACAGGGCGGATCAGTAATGATCCGCCCCGCGATGATCCGCTCGCTCAGCGGGGATCGCTCCGTTGTCCCCGCTGAGCCGGCGGCGGACAGGGCGGTCTCCGCACACTGTGCAGGGACCTCCCTGTCAGCTCTCCGCTATCCTCTATGGGGATCGGACGAGCACGGACCGTCTGTCCATGTTCATCCGATCCGCTCTGCAGACGGATAGAAAAATAGGATTTTCCTCCGTCTGCAGAATCGGACAGTAGCGGAGGCGGACGATATCGGGTGTCTGCGGATGTTCATCCGCAGACACCCGCTATCCCATAGGGATGAATGTATGCCCGTATTTCATCCGCAAACGGATGGATGAAATACGGACATATCGTCCGCATGTGTGAAAGGGGCCTTAACTGAGCCCACCTCAATCCAGCGATGTTGCAGGAATGTTTCAGCTGCCCGGGAATCTTCCTCCTCATTGGCTGAGATTTCAGCATGGTGCCATTGGCTCCTGCTGCTGTCAAAGTCAGTGAGAGAATAAGGAGAAAGAGGGGTGTGGGGCTGAATCTCAGCTCCATGTCTGAATGGACACACAGAGCAGCGGCTTGGCTCAGGTGCCCCAATAGCAAGTTGCTTGTTGTGGGGACACTTGGTAGGGGGGAGGGGCCCGAAGCGCCAGTGAGGGACCCGAGAAGAAGAGGATCTGCAAAACCACTAAACATAGCAAACAAGTAGAACATGTATGTTATTTTTAAAGAAAGAAAAAAAAACTGACACTTCAGTATCACTTTAAGGGGTCTGTGCAGGGAAGATCAGCATCTGAACCTAAAGAAACCGAGGCTGATAGACTGAAGGTAATATAAGGCATTACAATTACATTTAGCCTAGGTTCACACTGATGCAGTGCAGGATTTACAGCGATTCCGGTGTGTTTCCCACATTGCAAACGCACTGCATTCATGCAAACTGCTGCAGATGTCAATGTAAAGTAACGGATACCCCAAAAATGGTTCGCAAAACGCAGTGCGATTGGCAGGATCAGATCACATGGGTGTGATTCAATTCCAGAGCGGCACTTTTTTCATGCGGGTGTGGTGAGATTTGAGCAACACAAAATGAATAGGCTCAAATCACAATGCAAAGAATTGCAGCACTTTACTATACAGGGGAAGTTATGGTATCAAAAATGGACCAGCACTTTACAAGAGGAGTTACAGTACCAAGAATGGGTCAGCACTTTACTATACACTAAGAAAAAAGGTCTGTGCTCAAACCAGATAAAATATGAGGTTCTAACGGGTCTGACCACAGGTCAACACCTAATCTTCTCAGTTAAGCCTCTGCACACGTGTTAAATATGTGTATATTGTTTGGATCGGGGCAGAATTTTTTTTTTTTTTTCATCTCTCTAATGGGGCATGGACCAAAAAAAGAAATCCACAGAGGCTCTAGCCCTACCCCAAAATAAAAAATAAAAGAATTCTTGGACTTTGCTTTAAACGTTCTACAGACTTTGAATGGCAGCTGGCTGTGCAGACATGATCCAGCTGCCAAATGAACTTTTATACAAAGGATCATTCTACAAATTGGGCAAATGTCCATGTTTGTGCCTACGGAAGAGAAGAATTCTTCAGATATCACCTGCAGCGTCATATTTTGGGGAAAAACAGTCAGCTGGGAGAATTCAACCCTGCCAATTGACTTTCCTCCCAAAAATATTCAGTCAGGGTCCAGGGATGACTGCCATTATAAGAATGGCCTACAAACATACGATACTCCCATGTCATTGTGGTTCTTCCCACTTGCCCCCACAGAACTACTGTGTCTTGTAGGGATAGAGAGGCTGGCAGAAGGAACCACATCACGCAGCAGATAATACAGCTGGATAACAGCTGAAGAATAGGGAGAAAGACAAGGCCTTTACAAGGGGCACGGTTTTTTAGACATAAAGGCTACATTTACATAGGAATGGACAGCGGCTGGAGGGCTTTAACTCTCCAGTGATCAAGAAAAAGGGGATTTTTTTGTGACTTTAAATGAGCCATTGACAGGGTAGGGTCATAGGCCTCCATCGCTATTACAAGATAAATAAAAACAGCGAGGAGTTGGGACTTTGAATGAAACATGCGGCTACAATCTGGTATAAATATAAAAACTCACGTTTATTTAATTATACATATATGTACATGTTTATTTATGACATAATACAAATATCACATTTAATAAATTCATCTATGTACACGTTTCATCATGACATTACAGTAACAAAAAGCATTGCTGATTAGTAGCACATTATAGATTCCTATATGTCCACCTGCTCCATCATAGCATAATACAATTGTACAAAATGTTCATTATGACCCAAATACGGTATCTCTCTAATCCAACATCAACATAAATCGGAATCTATAATGTGCTACTAATCAGCAATACTTTTTATTACTGTAATATGCCATGATAAAATGTGAACAAAATTCAATTTATTAAATTTGTATTATGTCATGATTAAACGTGTACATATTTGTATTAATAAATAAATGTGAGTTTATACATTTATCATTTTTACCAGATTGTAGCCACGGGTTTCATTCAAAGTCCCAACTCCCCGCTGTTTTTATTCAACTCTCCAGTAGCTGTTTCCGATTGCGCTACTGGGCAGTGCGGTGTGCGATTCAGCGCATTGCACAGCTCCCTATTAAAAAATTTTTGTACAAACTTAATTTGAATTGTACAAAAGTACATTTCATTCCAGCGATGCACTGTACTGCTGTACAGTGCCATGTAGTTCTGTACAGTGCTCTGCGATAAACTGCAGCGCGTCAGCATTTTATTACAGCACAGCGCCAATCTGTGTTACAGCGTGAATGAGACACACAAAAAACAAATTGTTTTCTCTGTGTCCTTGCGGTGACAGGCATTTTACAATGTAGTTAACCATTTTCAGACCAGACCATTTTGCTGGCCAGAGACCAGAGCACTTTTTGCGATTTGGCACTGCGTCGCTTTAACTGGCAATTGTGTGGTCGTGTGACGTGGCTCCCAAACAAAATTGATGTCCTTTTTTGCCACAAATAGGGCTTTCTTTTGGTGGTATTTGATCACCGCTGCGTTTTTTTTTTTTTTGCGCTATACACAAAAAAAGGAGTGCCAATTTTGAAAAAAACGCATTATTTTTTACTTTTTACTATAATAAATATCCCCCAAAAATATTAAAAAAAACAATTTTTTTCCTCAGTTTAGGGCGATACGTATTCTTCTACATATTTTTGGTAATGAAAAAAAATCAAAAAAATATAAATAAATAAATAAATCGCAATAAGCGAATGATTGGTTTGCGCAAAAGTTATAGCGTTTACAAAATAGGGATAGTTTATGGCATTTTTATAAAAAAAATTTTTTACTAGTAATGGCGGCGATCACTGATTTTTATTGTGACTGCGACATTATGGCGGACACATCAGACATTTTTGACACATTTTTGGGACCATTGTCATTTATACAGCAATCGGTGCAATACAAATGCACCGATTCCTGTGTAAATGACACCGGCAGTGAAGGGGTTAACCACTAGGTGGCAGTGTAGGGGTTAAGTGTGTCCTAGGGGTGTGTTGCTAACTGTGGGGGGCGTGGCTGTGTTTTACACATCACAGATCTCTGCTCCAATCACAGGGAGCAGAGATCAGTGACACTGTTGCTAGGCAGAACGGGGAGCTTCTTGTTTACTTTAGCATCTCCCGGTTCTTCCTCCCCGTGAGACGATCGCGGGGATCCCCGCGGCGATCGAGTCTGCAGGACGCGCGATCGGACTCATGGAGGTCCCGACCGGCACGCACGTGATGGCATGGCGGCAAATTTAAAAGGGACGTACCTGTACGCCAATTTGCTGACTTTGCCATTCTGCCGACGAACATCTGTGTGTGCCGGTCGGGAAGTGGTTAATGTGTGAATTTGCCCTTAAATTTAGAGGCAGAATCAAAGTAGTGGTAGGAGTCCAAAACATGATAAAAATAGAACACAGTGGACCATCACTTAAAGTGAGTGTAACGTCTTTTTTTTACATTTTAAATATAAAAACATGTTATACTTACCTGCTCTGTGCAGTTGCAGCCTGGATCCTCCACTTCTCTGATGCTCCTGGTCCCTCACTCCTGTTGAGTGCCCCTACAGCCAGCAGCTTGCTATGGGGGCACATGAGCCAGACAAAGAGCTGCGGCCTGGCCCCCTTTCTCTCCTCATTGGATGACTGACTTTAACATCAGCGGGAGCCAACGAGGAGGGGAGTCCCAGGCAGCCAAGACGCTCCTACAACATCGCTGGATCTAGAAGGACCTCAGGAAAGTTTTAGGAGGGCTGCTGTGCATGAAGATAAAAAGCCTTCTGCTTTTACAATCACTTTAAGAAGTGTGGCCATCAGAAATTGCCACCAGAGCAATGACGGCCTCATTCACCTGTGTGAGGGCCATGTCTTGACTGCACAGGATGCACAGGGGTTCTATGCATTGTATTCCACTGCAGGCAGTCCTATTCATGTCAACAGGAATGCAGGAGCTGCACGGACAATTTGGCATTCAGGTCCATGTCCCCAAATGCAGGAAACGTGAGTTCAGAGACACGCACCAGCACCCGTACAAATGTCCAATCGGGAGCAGTGGCTATGTCCATGCAGCCATTGCATCCCAATTGACACAAATGGGACTACCTGCATGTGAATGCATGGAACACCTATACATCCCATGCGGGCAAACACGACCCTCACACGGGTGTATGCTTACGTGTGAATGAGGCCTAAACCTTTTAGGAGTGCTTTTTATTATATATACAGATTTTATGAAACACTGGGAAATCCCTGCTAGAAAGAACTTTCAACAACATTGGTGGTGGTACCAATGATGAGCACTGGCCATTAATGTGCAGCTTGCTGGTCGGGGGGTAGTAAAACCCCAGCTCAACCACCTACTCTTACCAACTAACCCGTGAATGAGGCCTGAGGCCGCGTACACACGCGGGGACTGTTCGCCCAACTTTGTCCGCTGAACAGTGTTTCGGCAAACAGTCCGCTCGTGTGTGGGCTTTCAGCGGACAGTTTCAGCGAACAGTCCGCTGAACAAGGTTTTTCGGAAATTCCGAAAAACTGTCCGCTGAAACTTTGTTTCAGCGAACAGTCCCCTCGTGTGTAGGCTTGTTCGTCAAACTAAGTTCCGCGCATGCTCAGAAAGGATTTACACGCCGAAAGTTATAATGCAGTGTATAGGACGTCGTATTTTTCGTCCCGTCGTACGTGCCGTTCACGTCATCGCGCACGGTTTGAGCAAACTGTTCGTTCGTCGTGTGTGGCCATGTCCGTCCATGCTAATTTTGAGCGGACTGTTTGCCGAAACTGTTTGACGGACAAAGTTGGGCGAACAGTCCCCGCGTGTGTACGCGGCCTAACTGTTTTCACCTGACTGGGGGTTTGCACAAAGGTTTCCCTTCACTTTTTCACAGAGAACAATAAAAACCATAAAGCAGAACTAAACCCACTCAGTTAACCATTGCTCAAAAGAATGTTCAAGTTAGAAATGTTAAATAAATGTCCCTAAATATACCAATGGATGTTTTCATTTACACTCTGTCTACTAAGACAAGTGCAGTGTATGCTACATTTAGGGTAGGTTCACACCGCAACGTGTGCATTGGCACATATGCATTTAAACACAGAATTGTGCACTTAGTGCGAAAGGGTGATGCTGCACTTATACATTCACCTGCCACTTTATTAGCTACACTTGCTTGGTAAAACAAAGTGCTAAGTCAGTCAATCACATGGCAGCAACTCAATGCATTTAGGCATCAAGACATGGTGAAGACGACGAAATTCAAACTGGAGCATCATAATGGGGAAGAAAGGGGCTTTAAAGTGGTTGTAAACCCTTACAAACCACTTTGACCTACAGGTAAGCCTAGATTAAGGCTTACCTGTAGGTCCAAGAAATATCTCCTAAACCTATACGGTTGAGTAGATATTTACCTGAAGACAGCCACCGCTGTCTACGGCGCATGTGCCGCAGACAGCGGCGCGCAGGCGCACTGGGTAAGCCGCAGATCGTGGCAATATGCCGCGAGTGTTGGCTCCCGTGCGCATGCGCAGGAGTGACGTCACCGCTGCTCCAGCGAATCACAGCACCAGAGCAGCGAGACCCACGGAGACCCACCAAGAAGATGGATGCTCGGAACTACAGGGGACATCGGTGACTTCGCTGGCTCCTGTGTCAGGTAAGTGACACATAATGGACTACTATGTGATGCATAGTAGTCCATTATGCTTTACCTTTGCAGGGAATCAAAGAGGAAGTAAACCCATCAGGGTTTACTTCCTCTTTAAGTGGCTTTGAACGTGGCATGGTTCTTAGTGGCAGACGGCCTGGTCTGAGTATTTCAAAAACTGCAGATCTACTGGAATTTTCATGCACAATCATCTCTAGGGTTTACAGAGAATGGTCCGAAAAAGAGAAAATATCCAGTGAATGGCTCACCAAAAGTGGACAATAGAAGATTGGAAAAACATTGCCTGGTCTGGTGAGTCTGGATTTCAGCTGCCACATTCAGATGGTAGGGTTAGGATTTGGTGTAAACAACATGAAAACATGGATCCATCCTGCATTGTTTCAACGGTTCAGGCTGGTGACGGTGGTGTAATGATGTTGGGGATATTTTCTTGGCACACTTTGGGCCCCTTAATAACAATTGAGCATTGTTTAAATGCCACGGCCTACCTGAGTGTTGTTGCTGACCATGTCCATCACTTTATGGCTACAGTGTACCCATCTTCTGATGGCTACTTCCAGCAGGATAATGCACTATGTCACAAAGCTCAAATCATCTCACCACTGGTTTCTTGAACATGACAATAAGTTCAATATACTCCAATGGCCTTCACAGTCCCCAGATCTAAATCCAATAGAGCACCTTTAGGATGTGGTGAAACCAGAGATTGACATCATGGATGTGCAGCTGACAAATCTGCAGCAACTGCGTGATGCGATCATATCAATATGGACCCAAATCTGAGAAATGTTTCCAACACCTTGTTGAATCTATGCCACAAGAAATTAAAGGCAGGTCTGAAGGCAAGAAAGGGTCCAACAATGTACTAGCAAGGTGTCCCGAACAAAGTGGCCTGTGAGTGAATATTCCAGACACCAGAAAAATCTAGCAATAATTAAAAACATGTGCAAAACCAATATGTCAATAGTCGTATATAATCATAACTCCTAACAAAAGACTTCATATACAATATACATCAAAAAAAGTGGTGAAGTGTCAATCACAGAACATATAATCTAAACTTGCGCATAACCCACACGCAATAGACCCACACTACCTTGCAATAGTCCGACTACCACTACCAAGCATGCCGATTCCCTTACCAAATGGTAATGATCTCCAAATTATAAGAGATCACCAAATGAAAGATCGCAGACTCCAGCTTCTCCAAAGACTACCCCACAGAATAGAGATAAACGGAGGAAAGAGCAAAGGACCATAGAGTAGTATTGCTTAAAACAACAGAATTTATTTGAAACAAATATACTCACAAATATAAAAGTATCTCACAGGTAAAAAACACTATATCAGAGAACATCAACAGGTGTATAACATCATGAGCTACTGGCTTCGCCCCTACATGCGTTTTGTCTGTATACAACGGATGTTTTCAGGGAATAGAAGAAAGGAGGCACATATGCATTGCATTTTTGCATGCGTTGCATTGTGCTTTTATGCCTTTTTAAGGCTTTTTCCTCGTCAGCTTACAACTGACCATTCAAGCTCTCAAATAGCAGATTTCATAGCTGATGTGCAGTAATTACAACTGTAGCTCTACATAGATGGCAACATCCTCTGCAGATATGAAAAGAAGAGTTTGGTTCCACGTTTTAACCCTTCCTAGGTCTAAAACGAATAAAACATTTTAGGCTGGAGTTCGACTTTTAGGCTGGGTTCACACTTGCATGACAAACGCTCCGACTTTGGGAGCTCATGTTGCATGTGCAAATCAAGGTTTCCCTATGAGAGCCATCTTAACTGGTCCGACTGAAAATGATCCCTGCACTACTTTGGTCTGACTTTGATCCTACTGCAGCCCACTGAATATCACTGATCTCGGATCAAAGTCAGATCACCATCTTAACTGACTTGACTTTGACATGTGACTTGATCTTGAAGGGGAACTCCACACCAAATAACATTTTTTATTTTTTTTAAACGCCATGGGTTCCTCCTCCAAGATCATATCAGGCCCTTCTGTCTGGCATGGATTTTAAGGAGGACCCCCATGCTTCTTATCCAAGCACACAGCCCAGCAGGTCAGGAAAGAGGGTAGGGGCGTGTGAGTGCCCCCCCCCCCCCCCGAACCGTACCCTGTCGCATGCCCTCAACATGGAAGGGTGGGTGCTTGATGGAGCGGTGATGGCATAAGGGGGCTTGGCCTCTATGTGACATCACTGGGTGGCCCCACCCCATGTCTTTATAAGTCATAGCACACGGCAGATGTGGCATTACTCCGGGTCAGCGTGTAAAGGCAAAATCAGAAGAAGAACAGAGGGAGAAGACAGCACAGAGAAGAAACCCGTCAGAGGCAGAAAACAATGGACATAGGGCTAGAAGACATCAGCGGAGAAGAACCGGAGAGGGGAGAAGAACTGGCAGAGGCAGAAGACATCAGGGATGTCAGAAGAGAGAGAAGAGTCAGAGAGGGGAGAAGAAATCAGAAGTGACGCTGGAGCTGCCTTAATAAATTACTTTAAATAACAGTGTGCTGCATTTTATTTTCGACACTTGTTTTTAGGTGAATGGGTAAGTGTACAATGTACCCCATTACTCATTCACATGGGGCTGGGATGTGGGGGCTTCTTGTTAAAGGGGGCTTCCAGATTCCGAAAAGGCCCCCTGCCCGCAGATCCCGTGGCCAAGGTTGTCAGGAAGAGGCCCTTATCATCAACATGGGGACAAGGTTCTTTGGGGTGGGCCCCCCCCCCATGTTGAGGACATGTGGCCTGGTGCGATCCAGGAAGGGGGGGGCGCTCACTCAACCCCTCCCTTTTCCTGACCTGCCGGGCTGCGTGCTCAAATAAGGGTCTGGTATGGATCTTGGGGGGGAACCCCGCGCCTGTCATTGTCGGGATCAAAGTCAGATCCCCATTCATTGAAGTCGGATGGATATCTGGTTTCAAGCCACAGGGTAAAGTCGGATCCACAGTCGTACGACTGTCGTGTTGTACCAGTATGAGTCAGGCCTTACTCATGTACTGCATGGTAAACCACCAATCTAGCATTTTTGTGTAAATCCACAGCTAGCTTCTTCAATAAAATTTCTGCAGAAATGAGACTACAGTATTTCTCAGTGACAACCAGCTGAGTGCAATTACCCATTACAGAGATTACAGGATACAACTACCTTAACTAATGAAAGGGAGCATGAGTCAGACACATTAATGCATACAGCATTGTTAACGTCTATGGCGACACTTTGAGATCTGATTTCCTGCTTGCACCTGTGAAGTGAGGATTATTAAATTGTACACAGCATGTCTGTGTTGAAACACTGGCTTGGTTGCAGTTGCCAACTTTCTGTAGAACAAAATTATGCAAGTATCCTCAGCATGGTTTAAGTATTTCTTAAAAAAAAAAAAAACTTTGCTTTGATGGGAATTTACTACTATAGGCAGCATATGACTTCCCAGGACACGCCTAACATTACTAAAAAAAAAAATTAAAAATTATCTTCTCCAATGGCTTGTAAGGGTTTTATTTTATTTTTTTTACTTTGAGTATGTATTTCTTAACTCAAAAAAGTACCTTCTATTTCATTTAGCTATGGACTGTATGGGATTTGTAGTATGCACGACCATAACTAGGAACTCACATTACAAGGAGACAGAAAAACAGTGACGCTAAGGTCACACCTTTGCGTGTGGCTTCAGGAATCTTATCTGTTCCGGCACCCGCAGCTAAAATCGCTCTGCTCTTATGAGAGGTGTGGGACTGCCATTCATTCTGAATGCACCCCCAGGCATCTCAGCATGCAACCCGTGTCCAGGTGCAGGAACCACAGGCAAATCGTATGGTCAAAAAGACCATGTGATTTCCATGTGGCTGCGTTTTTTGGAAAGGTGCATACACTTTTTTTTATCATAAGAAACAATATCATGAAAAATAGATTACAGAGTCATTAAAAGCAAAACCTTTTTATTTTGTTTTGGAAAAGGATGGAGATGGATTAGAACCCCTGTCAGGTTTTTGTTGTTTAAAAATAAAACTAAAAACTGCGTTAAGTGCAAGAATCAAATGTATCACTACAGCGGCACTCAATAACACCAAAAAACAAGTGAGTAAAACCTATTGTGCAATGTTGTTGAGCTGTGCCTTTAAAACTCCATTTAAAAATAAAAACAAAAATTCATCCATTCAAAGCATGAATAAATAAGTGAATGAATGAGAGTGGGGATATATTAACACCTTCAGTGAAAATACACATAAAAAGTGCCAAAGGAATCCAAGTGAATAATCCACTTATCCCCAGTGAGATCCCCCACCATGCCACATGTAGCCTCTTACCAAATGAGGAGACCCCAAATTATAGGTGGTGGAAACTGCTGCAGCCAATGCATCCAGCAATAGGGGAACCACAGGGCACACCAACAGAGACTCGATTGGATCATCTAATTTTCTCCATAGATCTTAATCCAGCAAAGGAAACAAATACCAGCCTCCTATAGTGTAAAATCTCTTGCTTTAAACAGTGTACAGCGGCACTAGTTCTGGCTCCAGCATGCGTGATGACGTCAGCACAGGCTCCGCCTGACACGTTTCCTCCAGAAGGACGTTCTCAAGGGGTTGGCCAACACAAATATTCCTAATAAAGTTTTACACTATTGGAGGCTGTTATTTGTTTCCTTTGCAGGATTAACATCTATGGAGCAAAAGAGGGGATCAGATCGAGTCTCCCTGTGGGTTTTTCATGTGGTTCCCCTAATGCTGGATGTATTAGCTGCAGCAGTGTCAACCACCTATAATTTGGGATCTCTTCAATTGGTAAAAGGCTACATGTGGCATGGTGGGGGATCTCACTGGGGATATTTTAAGTGGATTATTTACATGGATGCACTCTTTGGGACTTTTTACTGAAGGTCTAAATACGGTATATCTACACATTCATTTGATTCTTTATTTATGCTTTGGACGTATGAACATTTGTTGTTGCACAGCGCAACAACTTTGCACGACCGTTTTTTTTTTTTGCGGTCTGTGCCCACATTAGGGAGATTCACCCCCAAATTTTGGGTTGACACTAGAATAACAATAGAGGGGAAATCTATCATTGGGGACACAAGTTCCAGTGACTCTGGTGATACCCTGGGATTCCCTCACTTGGGAGGGCTTTCTTCTCACTTCCTGTTTTGGCTATGGCACAGGTAGTGAAGGGAAATTTCTCCTAAGGCCGCGTACACACGGGCGGACTGTTCGCCCAACTTTGTCCGCTGAACAGTGTTTCAGCGGACAGTCCGCTCGTGTGTGGGCTTCAGCGGACAGTTTCAGCGGACAGTCTGACGAACAAAGTTTTTCGGAATTCCCGTAAGACAGTCCGCTGAAACTTGGTTTGAGCGGACAGTCCGCTCGTGTGTAGGCTTGTTCGTCAAACTAAGTTCCGCGCATGCTCAGAAAGGATTTACACGCCGAAGGTTGCATTGCAGTGTATAGGACGTCGTTTTTCTAGTCCCGTCGTACGTGCTGTTCACGTCATCGCGCACGCTTTCAGCGGACTGTTCGTTCATCGTGTGTGGTCAAGTCCGCTCATGCAAATTTTGAGCGGACTGTTTGTCGGATTGTTTGACAAACTAAATTGGGCGAACAGTCCGCCCGTGTGTACGCGGCCTTAGGGACACAAAAAAAAAAAAAAACTCACTGGGGCCTTGCTTGATCCAAAAAGAAAAAAAAATGTTTTGCCTTTAGTTATACTTTAAAGTAGTGGATGCGTATTCATTATTTATGAGAATAAGGGTATCAATTAGTGTGACTTCCCATACCTGTCTTTCTGAGCCCTTGTGAGTGAGACTAGCAAAAGTAGGGGCTTGCACACCAAAATTAGAAAAAAGTAGTGACTTATGCCACGTACACACGATCGGAATTTCCGACAACAAATAATCGATGGGAGCTTGTTGTGGGAAATTCCGACCGTGTGTAGGCTTCATCGGACATTTTTTGTCGGAATTTCTGACAACAAAAATTTGAGAGCTGGCTCTCAAATTTTCCGACAACAAAATTCTGATCATGTGTACACAATTCCTATGCACAAAATTCCACGCATGCTCGGACTCAAGCAGAAGAGCCGCACTGGCTATTGAACTTCATTTTTCTCGGCTCGTCATACGTGTTCTTGCCGATCTGAATTTCCGACAACATTTGTGCGACCGTGTGTATGGAAGACAAGCTTGAGCCAACATCCGTCGGAAAGAAATCCCAGGTTTTTGTTGTCAGAATGTCCGATCGTGTGTATGCAGCATCAGAGTGATAAATCTTTACACAGCAAATTCATGCCAGGTATCTTCCCTTAGGGTAGTTTTAGACATGTGTCTAAATCTCCCTTTATTCTGGACAGTGGCGATCCGTCCATATGGGGCACAGGGGCGCCACCCTTCTAATCCATGCATCCGCCCTTACTCTACATGCAGGACACCAGACGCATTATTGCAATGGGGGTTTTTAGCACTTTGCTTCCAAAAAGGGTGGGCTGGGGGTGCAAAGTACTGCACCCTGGGCCCACCCAGTTTTGTGACAATAGCAAATTAATATTCTCTATTGTCTTCCCGATTCTCCTCCTGGCCAATCAGGAAGCGGGTCCTGAGACCAGATTGGCCAGGGAGTCTTAGAGCCGGTTCACACTGCGGGCGATGCGAGGCGACACGACTCGCCTCGCTCTCGCAAGTCGCCCCCGTTCTGTACAATGGAACCGTTCTGAGAGGAGCGACTCGAGTCGCTCCGACTCAGAAAAAAGGTTCCTGTACTACTTCTGGGCGACCTGGGGGCGACTTGCATTGACTTCTATACAGAAGTCATCTGCAAGTTGCCGCTGAGGTCGCGGCAGGTCGCGGCGAGGCGAGTCGGTGTCGCCTCGCATCGCCTGCAGTGTGAACCGGCCCTTAGGACTCACAGCCAACCGGGTCTCAGGACCCACTTCTTGTTCGGCCGAGGGGAGAAGCAACGGCCCAGAGCGAGGAGTAGTAGCGAGGAGCAGCAGCCCTACCCCCGATGGATCCTTGTCATCTGCCTCCTAAGGTAAGAAGCCTCTGATGGTCTGTCTCCCATGTGGTGGGGGGGATTGCTGCTCTCCATTCCGTCTCCCGCTGGGAGGGGAGCTGGCATTGGTTTGTTGTGCCCCCCACCCAGAAAATATTGAGCACCAGATGCCACTGATTCTGAAGCCCAATCCAAGTTGATAGGCAGTGAGGAATCCATGTGATGCCTCCTCACCAGCTGTTTTAACCCCTTTTTTTACAGGACATTTGCTGTGTTACCCGCTGATCGTGACATAATCAGGTAAACTTTGCCGCAGGAGTGAAGCAAAGCATGTCAACTGTGGCATGTAAAGACCCCATCTGCTACCTATTGCAGTTTGGGTGGGGGGCGGGTTGGCACCTCCCCAACTGCACTTCTAAATTAAGCCTTAGGCCTCATGCACACGAGACGCAGTTAAACACGCGTTCAGATGCAGTTGGACAGTTTTTTCAACTGCCCCTGAACTCATTCAATGTTATCCTATGTGTCCATGCACACATAGTCTCGTTTTTTTTTTTCCGTTTTTATGCAGTTGCGTTTAATCTCGTTTTTCCAGAAGCAAAAAAATGCGTTCAGAAGCAAAAATTTCCACGTTTCAGACGCTAAACTCGGCTAAACGCGGCACCCGCGTTTGCGTTTATATGCGTTTTTAAAGGTGACCTTTTTTTTTACATTAAAAATCTCAAAAATGATTGCAAATGATGAAAAACCATTAGAAAAATATTTTAAACAATTGCAATTGCAAGTGGACAATCCACAACTTGTGGCAAGTGACATGGCAGGTGGCAAGTGACGTGGCAAGTGGACAATTCACAACTTGTGGCAAGTGACATGGCAGGTGGCAAGTGATGTGGCAAGTGGACAATCCACAACTTGTGACAGGTGACGTGGCAAGTGATGTGGCAGGTGATGTGGCAAGTCACGTGGCAAGTGGAAATCCACAACTTGTGGCAGGTGATGTGGCTGGTGACGTGGCAAGTGGACAATCCACAACTTGTGGCAGGTGGCATGGCAAGTGATGTGCCAGGTGATGTGACAAGTGGACAATCCACATCTTGTGGCAAGTGACGTGGCAGGTGATGTGGCAAGTGACGTGGCAAGTGGACAATCCACAACTTGTGGCAGGTGATGTGGCAAGTGACGTGGCAGGTGATGTGGACAATCCCCAACTTGTGGCAGGTGACGTGGCAAGTGACGTGGCAAGTGGACAATCCACAGCTTGTGGCAAGTGACATGGCAGGTGGCAAGTGATGTGGCAAGTAGACAATCCACAACTTGTGACAGGTGACGTGGCAAGTGATGTGGCAGGTGATGTGGCAAGTCACCTGGCAAGTGGAAATCCACAACTTGTGGCAGGTGATGTGGCTGGTGACGTGGCAAGTGGACAATCCACAACGTGTGGCAGGTGGCATGGCAAGTGATGTGACAATTGGACAATCCACATCTTGTGGCAAGTGACGTGGCAGCTGACGTGGCAAGTGACGTGGCAAGTGGACAAATTCAAAACTTGTGGCAGGTGACGTGGCAAGTGGACAATCCAAAACTTGTGGCAGGTGACGTGGCAAGTGACGTGGCAAGTGACGTGGCAAGTGACGTGGCAAGTGGACAATCCACAGCTTGTGGCAAGTGACATGGCAGGTGGCAAGTGATGTGGCAAGTGGACAATCCACAACTTGTGACAGGTGACGTGGCAAGTGATGTGGCAAGTCACGTGGCAAGTGGAAATCCACAACTTGTGGCAGGTGATGTGGCTGGTGACGTGGCAAGTGGACAATCCACAACTTGTGGCAGGTGGCATGGCAGGTGACATGGAAAGTGGACAATCCACATCTTGTGGCAAGTGACGTGGCAGGTGATGTGGCAAGTGGCGTGGCAAGTGGACAATCCACAACTTGTGACAGGTGATGTGGCAAGTGACGTGGCAGGTGATGTGGACAATCCCCAACTTGTGGCAGGTGACGTGGCAAGTGACGTGGCAGCTGACATGGCAAGTGACGTGGCAAGTGGACAATCCAAAACTTGTGGCAGGTGACGTGGCAGGTGACGTGGCAAGTGGACAATCCACAGCTTGTGGCAAGTGACATGGCAGGTGGCAAGTGGACAATCCACAACTTGTGGCAGGTGATGTGGCTGGTGACGTGGCAAGTGGACAATCCACAGCTTGTGGCAAGTGACATGGCAGGTGGCAAGTGGACAATCCACAACTTGTGGCAGGTGATGTGGCTGGTGACGTGGCAAGTGGACAATCCACAGCTTGTGGCAGGTGGCATGGCAGATGATGTGGAAAGTGGACAATCCACATCTCGTGGCAAGTGACGTGGCAGGTGATGTGGCAAGTGACGTGGCAAGTGACGTGGCAAGTGGACAATCCACAACTTGTGGCAGGTGATGTGGCAAGTGGACAATCCCCAACTTGTGGCAAGTCACGTGGCAAGTGGAAATCCACAACTTGTGGCAGGTGATGTGGCTGGTGACGTGGCAAGTGGACAATCCACAACTTGTGGCAGGTGGCATGGCAGGTGACATGGAAAGTGGACAATCCACATCTTGTGGCAAGTGACGTGGCAGGTGATGTGGCAAGTGGCGTGGCAAGTGGACAATCCACAACTTGTGGCAGGTGATGTGGCAAGTGACGTGGCAGGTGATGTGGACAATCCCCAACTTGTGGCAGGTGACGTGGCAGCTGACGTGGCAAGTGACGTGGCAAGTGGACAATCCAAAACTTGTGGCAGGTGACGTGGCAAGTGACGTGGCAGGTGACGTGGCAAGTGGACAATCCACAGCTTGATGGCAAGTGACATGGCAGGTGGCAAGTGGACAATCCACAACTTGTGGCAGGTGATGTGGCTGGTGACGTGGCAAGTGGACAATCCACAGCTTGTGGCAGGTGGCATGGCAGATGATGTGGAAAGTGGACAATCCACATCTCGTGGCAAGTGACGTGGCAGGTGATGTGGCAAGTGACGTGGCAAGTGGACAATCCACAACTTGTGGCAGGTGACGTGGCAGGTGATGTGGCAAGTGGACAATCCCCAACTTGTGGCAAGTGACGTGGCAAGTGGACAATCCAAAACTTGTGGCAGGTGACGTGGCAGGTGATGTGGCAAGTCACGTGGCAAGTGGACAATCCACAACTTGTGGCAAGTGACATGGCAAGTGGACAATACAAAACTTGTGGCAGGTGATGTGACAAGTGACGTGGCAGGTGATGTGGCAAGTCACGTGGCAAGTGGACAGTCCACAACTTGTGGCAGGTGCCGTGGCAAGTGACACGCTAAATACAAGTACACTGCAGCTCTCACAGCTGCTGCTACTCACTCTGGTCTCACAAAATTGCTGAAATAGTTAATACTGTTTTTTGAGCTGGGGAGGGTCTATGATGTTAGCTTAACTAAACGCTTCTAGACGCAAACGCGGTAAAACGCCGCTAAATCGCGGTAAAAATCGCGGCAAAAACGCGCGTTTCTAAACGCCGGTTTCAACATGTGTCCAGCAGCGTTTGCCTCTGCGTCTCGTGTGCATGAAGCCTTACACGCTCTCATTTAATTTGTGCATATGATCATGCAACCTAAAATTGGGACTAAAGTATGAAAACTATATAAGAGCTGTAGCCAATCACAACTGGGATACAAATGTAATTTTCCCATTCCAGATAAAGAATAAGAACCATCCAGCTTGGTAGGCATACACTGTTTCACGTTCTAGTTTTTGTAGGTCCGTTCATTTCATATAGTAGCCCAAATGGGTAACATGGGTTATCACTTTCCTTCTCAGTTTAGTCATGTCAAAGGACAATCTGGTCACACTCTGTGGTGGTTTCAGTGGGAAACTCCAGTGATACTGGATATAGTGATTAACAGAAATACCATGACCTTAAACCAGGGGTGCCCAACCTTTTTAAGAGTGAGGGCCACTTAAGCAACTTGGTAACCAGTCATGGGCCACAATGAGCGGAGCGCGTGGATGACAGGTCACGGCTACTCTATACGCCCTCTGATCCAATCCACCCAGATGGAAGGGGACGAATTCCCTTCTATTTTTTTTATTGTATTTTTAGGATCGGATTGGAGGCAGGCGGGCATAAATGGACAAAAGTCTGTTTTCATCTGCTACTCTGTAGAGGTGAATTGAGGGTGCAATTGGGTAGGGACGATCGTGTGAAAAGGGCCTAAACTGCTTTCACACTGATGTGCTGCTGTTTACTTAGGCTGGATTCACACCTATGCATTTTTTGTGGTTTTTGCATTTTGCAGATTTGCCCTACAGATCGTGTTCCATAGGAAACCATGGTAAATGGACTGTAGTGCAAATCTGCAAAATGCAAAAAGCACTAAAACTGCATAGATGTGAATCCAGCCTTACACCTCAGGTGCAGCGTAGTGCACCTGTGTCTATCCTGTGGGTTAACTGAACTGTGCCATAGACTGCCTGTTGCAAAAGCCGGCGCTGTACAGGAAGCATCAGCTTATGGGGCTCTGCTCTGCAGCCACTTTCTTCCTCTAACACCAGCTTCATATGACGGGTCAGCAACCTGCGATCTGGTCTTGCTAACCCACCATTCCAGAGCAGGAGGTCGCAGGCCACATCAGAGGGCTCTGCGGGCCACTGGTTGGCCACCCCTGCCTTAAACCATAAGACATTGTTCTCATGCAATTGCCTGAGACTCTAGGCAGAGTAGGTGAACCTTGTCCATCATCAGTCTAGATTATCTGTCAAGAGTCTAGATTTCCATATTTGTTAGGTTAGCACTTACAAATGTATTTAGCGACAAATTCACTGGAAACCTGGCAAGGGACCCCTCAAATTAACCCATGATGATAGAATGTGGAAGTAGACCCGGACAAAGAAAAAGAGAATTGTTTTCGAGAGGGGCTCAAAGACGAGGATTATTATTCGGCCTCTAATGATTAAAGCAATTGCATTAAAAAAAAAAAAAAAAGAGAGAGAGAGAGAAAAAAAGCTCAGTCTGTAATTTCCAAATTCCAGAATCCGGAACTGTACTTGGTATAAGGAAACGAGCACTTATGTCATTAAACCATGTTTATTTTGTAAGGACAAAGAGAATGACTGGAGGAGGAAGAGGACCGAGATGTGGTCTACCAAAAAACAAAAGTTAAGTAAAAATAGAGGGAAAGTGTTTTTCACACAAAGGGCAGAGATAATAAATAGGAGAATCTTCCAACATATGAGCAAAAAACCATACCAACTGTGACTACTTAGGGCAGGGGTAGACAACCTCAGCCCTCTAGCTATGGTGAAGCTACAAGTCCACTGAGACATTGCTAGATCCTGACGATCACAGGCATGACTCCTAGAGGCAGAGGCATGATGGGATTTGTAGTTTCATGAGAGCTGGAGTGAAGAGGGTGCCTACACCTGACTTAGGGTCTTCAGCAAAAGCAGAAAAGGAACACTTAACATAGTACTAATCAAAGATCTGCCAAGATATAAATAAGCAGAACAGTGCAGCCACAAGGTATAATGACATATGACCCGGAGGACATATGCAAAACACTGGGGTGCAGTAACACAGGGTAAAACTCTGCAGTAAGCAACTAGTAAGAAGCAGGTTCTACTGTTATTATTGCTTATGACTTATGTATAGAACGCCGAGGATGGGTCCTGGACGGGCACTACGTTTCACCCATATTTGGGTTGAGTTGCATTATGTAAGGTTTTAACAGACGTCACAGGTTAGACCTCCTGTCCCCTGAAGATGTTCCTTTGCAACAAAACACATTGGGCGGAGCTTATTTGTGGTGTAATCATGCATGCCTATTCCAATGCAATGGTATTATGCTTGTTTCTTCTGTCTACATTGTGAGTACCTCAAATTATGCAAAATAAACTTTTTTACACATTTGCACTTTACACGTTTTTCAAGTGGTTGTACAGTATATGGGAGCATAAAGTTTGATATTTTTGCCATATGAATTTTGAGTTTTTTTACTAAATGTATTCACGTACCAATTAACTCATTCACTTGATGCACTTTATGTAGATTAATTTCATGATATCATAAGTTTGATACATTTGTGAGCATTTAGAAAAGGGACATCTATTGGTGGTGAATAAATAAATAGAATAAAGATAAAATAGCTAAATCAGCGTTGGATATAGGTCAAGGTCAAAGGTCACAGTTAATGGGGTTGATTTACCAAAATTGGGGAGTGCTAAATCTGGTGCAGCTCTGCATAGAAACCAATCAGCTTCCTGTTAAAGCTTAAAGCGGAGTTCCACTCAAAAGTGAAACTTCCGCTCATTTGTTGTCAACCCCCCCCCCTCCAGTGCCACATTTGGCACCTTTCAGGGGGGTACATGTTTTTGACAGGTACCATTCCACACTTCTGGGAAACATGGGGCCGCGGCTCTTCTCTCGGAAGTTCTGCCCCATCCTCCTTCCTCCGACGGCGGACCAATTAGAAAGCGCAGTGCGCATGTGCAGTAAGGAAACTTCATTGCCAGGTTTCCTTACCAGGAATGCTAGCGGCTGCACCTGATCCGAAGATCGGCTGGGGTGGCAATATTGCGGGCTCCCTGGAAAGGTATGTGTGGGGGGGGGGGGGGGGTGAGGGACCATGCCTCCTCTTTAATTGAACAAGCTGAAGTTAGAAGCCGATTGGCTACCACACACAGCTGCACCAGATTTTGCTTGCAACTGTTAGCCTTGCAATGCCTCATGGGTCCTGTAGTCCCATGCAGCTGGAGGGCCACAGGTTGGACACCCATGGCCTACAGTCTATTACACTGTGCGTGGTTTCTATATACCATGGTGTTCTTCATTTTCTGACTAAACGTTTCTCATTGTTTTGTCTGTTTTTACAATTTGTGACTCAGTGGCCTGGACTTAACTCCCCTATTTGTACTCCCAGAGCAGAGCACCCCCAAAAATTGTCTGGAGCTGCCCTTACACACAGATGGCTAAAACAAATCTTACAGGGGGTTTACGATCCCCTCTTATACCCCAAAATTAAATATTAGCTTAATATGTAAACCTGTCCATTGCATTTAAAGTGGTTGTTATGCTAAATAACCTTACTTCAATCCCCTGTGCTATAATAATGTCCCCAGTGCATGTGTTTTTTATGCTGCTGTGTACCTCATTTCAGAGTGCGATCAGGGCTCACATGGCCGGCCGCTTCTCTCCTCTCTCGATCTGAAAGCAAAGTGGGCAGGGCTGAGAACCCCCCCCCCCCCCCCTCAACTCTGACGACGATAGGTGCTCTAAAATGAAGTACACGGCGGCATTTAAAAAAAACAAAAACAATTGCACTGGGGACATTATTTATAGCAGAATGGATTATAGCAAGGTTACTGCATTATGATAGCAGCAGGAGGGGAGGGCTGGGGAGTGGACGGAGCTGACAGGCAAGGAGGGGAGGGGGGAGAGCAGAAAGGACAGCTGTGGATGACAGAGGCACATAAACTGACCACGGTGTCAGGGCTCAGCAGCAATAATAAACTGTGGTCAGTTTACAGGGGGGAGGCAGAACCAGGCAGGATCAGCCAGGTATTTTAGCTTATGCAGGGGGCTGAATTACACAGCACAAGTACTGTGCTGTATTAACATGCTTTAGGGTAACAAACACTTTAAATCTCCAGAATTCGTTTTTAAACAGTTGCAAAAGCTGCGTGCAGCAATCTTTGTATTTAGGAGGGGGTGGAATCAACCATGCGATAATAAAGTAAAAAAAGATGACAGAAGGCTACGATTGGCAAGCCAATAGTGACACGTTGCAATAGAACAATGGATGTAATATAATTAGAGGGTTGCAGCAATTATATTCAGTTATTAGTAGAATGAAGAACATATCACTGGCAGCGTGCTCTCCTGCTATCCACGTACAGCTCACACATACGCCAAGTGCTCTATCAAAACACTGTTAGGGTCTTACAACGCAATGTGCTCTCCAACTCCACAAAACTCATCCAAATGAATCTTTTATTATTCATTCTTCCCACGAGACCCTTACTCATTTGTCTTTCTGCCACTATATCCTGGGATAGGACTATGGTAAGATTTCATCATGACTGGCACATAAATTCACATTGCTCCGTGGAAAATGCTGGACCAAAACTGGAGTCCAGAGTCTCCCAGCTCGGTGGACTTTATCCAATAAGAATAACAGTGAAAAGAAGAACTTGCCTGCACCTCAGAAACGTTCTGACACGTAGTGATTGGCAATGGATAAAGCCGGGTGAGATTCTGTAGATAAAGTCTCATTTTTTCAATATGACAAGGACTCGGTCATGGCACACATCCAGCCATAAGGGTCCCTGTACGGAGGCAGGTTGATAAAAAGCAGATCCTGTTACAAGAGTCTATTCGGGTTGCCATGGTTACCAGTCAATTAGGACTTACTGACTCATATTATATGACAGCAGTACAGGATGAAATCATAGGACACAGTGCTAAAATAAAACTCTTTTTAGAGGACACTGGCAACTTCAGAGCACGCAGAAATAAATGTAAGAAAATGTAGATCATGCATGATTTTCTGTGACACAGCAAAAGAAAAGAAAAAAAAGTCATGGGGTGAAAATTAGAACAATGGCATTGTACCAGTATTAAAACCATTTGCCGACCATATAACTTAGATATAGGGCAGCAAAAGTGGCATGATTGCACCAGATCACCGGTACCTAGACATGATCCAACACTTCTGGGTCTGGGGCACGCATGCGCGCTGCCGTTGACCCTATCCCACTGCGATTATACACAGCGGGTGCTGATCATCGGGAATTGCAGACGCAATGTCCGCCAACACCTGCCGATCCTTTGGTACAGAGGAAGAATGGGGGTCTGCCTATGTAAACAAGGCACAGTGCCATTCTGTCAGTACAAAAGGCAAGGATCCTGTGTTCCTGCAAAGCAGAGACATGGATCCATGCCTTTCCCTAGTACAAGCCCCTCACCACAGTAAGAAAACACCAGCTACACACACACAGTTAACCCTTTGATCACCCCTGATGTTAACACCTTCCCAGCCAGTGTCATTCGTACAGTGACAGTGCATATTTTTTAGCATAAAATGCATTAAGATAAAGACCCTTCTGCCTTTAACTGAAGACAGAAAAAAAATGATTGAGAAATCATAGTTTAGTATTTATAACTGAAGAAAAGACATCCATCCCCCAAGGACAGTAGGTAAAATCTAGGGGAGACACAGGTCCCAGAAGACAGCAAGGACCATTCAGAACCCTCAGCGTGACTCATGCATGTGCAGTAGGGAACAAGGCTGTGAAGACTTCACTTCCCGATTCTCTTACTGAAGATGCTGGCATCTGCAGCCGGAGCCGAGGGATGGGTCGGCTTTGGATGAGGACATAGCAGGTGCCCTGAACAGGTAAGTGTCCTTATTTTAAAAGTCAGCAGCTACAGTATTTTTATTTTTTTATTTCCGGCTTAACTCCACTTTAAAACAAAAGAACAATGACTCGCGCGCAGTAGGAATCTGGCTGAGAAGCCTGAAGGCTTCACTGCTGGTTTCCCTTAAAGCGGAGGTCCACCCTAAAATGGACCTCCGCTCATCGGAATCCCCCCCCCCTCCGGCGCCACAATCGGCACCTTTCAGGGGGGAGGGGGGTGCAGTTACCTGGATAATCCAGGTAACTGCACCCACTTCCGGGCTAGCTCTCTGCGGAACGGGCGTAGGTTACGCCCCCGTTCCGCAAGCGCCCGCCCCCTTCAGCAAGTGCCCCGCTGCCTGCTGGGAAACACACAGCTCCCAGAGGCAGCGGGGACTGTCCGGATTGCGCCGCGCGGCTCGCGCATGCGCAGTAGGGAACCGGGAAATGAAGCCGAAAGGCTCCATTTCCTGATTCCCATACCCAAGATGGCGGCGGGACCCGGCAGCCGAGCGAGCGATCGGCTTCGGGTGCCGACATCGCGGGCGCGCTGGACAGGTAAGTGTCACTATTTAAAAGTCAGCAGCTGCAGTATTTGTAGCTGCTGGCTTTTAAAAAAAAAAAAAAAAAAAAAAAAAAAAAACGCGGAGTCCCGGTGGACTCCCGCTTTAATTGCAATGGCAGCGCCTGCACTCGAGCCGATGGACGAAACGGTTTCGGGGAGCAGACATTGTGGGATCCCTGGACAGACAAGTGTCCTTATATTAAAGGCACCAGCTACAGTATTTGAAGCTGCTGACTTTTACATTTTTTTTTTTTTTGAGCCTGGAATTCCACTTTAGAGTACTTCCACACTGGGGCGGCGCCGGCATTAGTGGTCAAGCGCGGCAAAAAAGTTTTAGTGAAGTTAAGCCATTTTAGTGGCACTTTACCTCCTTTATAGCAGCGTTTTTCGGATGCTAGTGGGGCCCTTTTAACCCCAGCTATCGATTGAAGAAATGGTTAATAGCGCCCATGTTGTGACTTTGCAGGTGCTTCAGCAGTGCTGCCCATTCATTTCAATGGGAAGGGCTGTTTGGGAGCGGTGTATACACTGCTTCCGCACAGCCCCAAAGATGCGGCTTGCAGGATTTTTTTTCCTGTCCTTTAAGTGCACCGCCCCAGTGTGAAAGCACTCGGGGTTTCACACTGGGGTGGCTTGAGAGGCGCTTTTCAGATGCTATTTTTAGAGCTAAAACACATGAAAAGCACCCCAGTGTGAAAGGTGCCTTAAGGTAAAAAAAAAAAAAAATCTGGGTACAGCGCCACCCTTTATACTTACCTGAGCGCGATACAGCTACAGTATGTGCATGAGCAAGGGCTCTCCTGGATCTCGCTCTCCTCATTGGCTCACAAAGCAGCGGCAGCCATTGGCTCCTGCTGCTGTCAATCACAGCCACTGAGCCAATGAGAAGAGAGCAGGGGGCAGGTCCGAGCCACACTCAACGCCAATGACAATGTCCATTCACAGGAGCGCGGAACAAGAGCGAGCCTGCTCAAGTGCCCCAATAGCAAGAAGCAGCAGGGGTGGAGCCAGGACCACCGGTGTGGGACCCAAAAAGAGGAGAATCATAGCTGTTCTATGCAAAACTACTGAACACACCAGGTATGTATAACATGTTTGTTATAAAAGAACAAAAAAACAAAAAACTTTAGAATCACTTTAATACCCACCGAGGTACAGATCAGACAATTATGCAAATCAGGAGCCCTGATTTCACTCACTTCTTAAATTACAATTCTTGCTCCAGGTCTGTTAATGGCAGAAATTGGGTTTTCCGAAGTAAAAGATCTGTTGTCTTTCCTGACAAGGCAAGACAAATGTCAACATTCTTTTGTACGACTTCATTTAAGATCTCTTCTCTCAGTAAGTATACTTGCATGGACATATTTGTCTATTTATTTTTAGACGTAGAACATAGCACAGAAACATGCTATTTTAACAAAGTATTTTTAGCGTTGGACGAGCACGTCTGCAGGTGTCCACACTGATGTGTGACTTAGCTTCTCTCTTGTGCAATACATCTATTTTTCTTTTCTTGTGTCCCCTAGCCTACAGCCAAGTATGGAAAGCAATGCATTACTTTCTCACATTCGTTCTCATCCTGTTCATCAAGTTATGTTGTGAAGTGAACAATCTGCTACAATGCCACTTGGATAAGCGTATTTCTCATTATTTGAGAAACGTAGTATGCAGTAAAAATTATTTGGATAGAAAATAACATCTAAGGCTGGGTTCACATCTGTGCGTTGCTGTGTGTTTCGCACCAGTGTGATACACACCCTTACGTACTGAATACAACAAAGAAGAATTATGCCCATGGGTATTTAAATATTGGACATTGAGGGACAAAGGTTACACTGCATTTACATATACTCCTGAAGAAGTGAGCAGTGACTCACGAAACACGTTGCGTTTTATGATGCCTGTTTATTACTGTGCATCAACAATTCAAAATTTATATGTGGCCCCTTTGTATGCTGTGTCTGTCACTACCAAGTAGTTTGGCACCTCTGTTTATGCATCTCATACTATGAATGTTATACAATTTTAATACATTTCTAAACTATGTTTGCTTTGTATACTCTTATTGACCTTTGTGCTCAGCTCATTTAAAGTCCCACAGGCGTACTTTGTTATTGTACTTAATTTGGGGATGAAGGTGTGACACTGGCAACACCAGACCATTTTCTTTTTGTATACCCTTACGTATTGGCTATTATCAAGCGCTACTCCGGCCAAAATAAATGTTTTAGTTTTGGATTGTAGTATTGAAGATCAAAGACTCTTGAGTTTGTAACCCTGTCGGAGTCTATGTTGTGATTTCCCCACACGGTCAGTCCCAATGGTCATTGTCACAGAGACAGGAGGTGAGTAGAAGTGTTCCAAGAGAGGTTCAATTTCTTCTCAATTTTATCATTTTCAGTAGATACAGTCAGCAGTAAAAAGCACACAGAACTTCAGGACTCTCTCTCTCTACGGATTGGCTGAGACACAGCAGCTGCACCATTGGCTTCCGCTGCTGTCAAACTCAGTTAGCCAATCAGGAGAGAGAGGGGGCAGGACCGAGCAGCAGCTCTGTGTCCGAATGGATACACGGAGCTGCAGCTCAAGTCGGATGCCCCCATAGCAAGCTGCACTCAACACAACAGGGAGGGAGGGGACAGGAGCTCCAGCCAGGGACCCGAGAACAGGGGTATCTGGGCTGCCCTGTGCAAAACCACTGCACAGAGCAGGTAAATATAATTTTTGTTATTTTAATAGAAAAAAAAATAAAATAAAAACACACAAAGCTTTGCAATCACTTTAATTCACTGAAGTGTATTTTTTCCCAAACAATTGTGTTTGACAGACCGCTGAGCAATTACAGTGTGACATAAACCATTGGAACTACCGCCATTTTATTCTCTAGAGCAGGGGTAGGGAACCTATGGCTCTCGAGCCAGATGTGGCTCTTTTGATGGCTGCATATGGCTCTCGCCTCTCAATTCGCGGATTACATGGTGTGCCGATCCGTGGATTGAGCCCATAGGAAAGGCCGCAGCTTCGGCCTAGTTTCCGGAGCTGCGGCCATCTTGGTACACCCTGCGGCGGCCTAGGTGAGCGGCACCCGCCTCTCGTGGATCTGCCTGCCTGTGTAGTGGTAAGCAAGCAGACAATCGTAGGGGAGATGACGTGGATATTAGTTATAATTAGTCGATTAAAAAAAAAAATTAGGTTTTAAACATATTGTATGGCTCTCGCGGAATTACATTTTAAAATATGTGGCGTTCATGGCTCTATCAGCCAAAAAGGTTCCCTACCCCTGCTCTAGAGTCTCTGCTAACAATACAATACATTTTATATATATATTATATATATATATATATATATTTATTTATTTATATTAGTTGGGGGGGGGGTTCTAAATAATTTTTTTGCAAAAAAATACTGATTTTCATATGCAAGCATCAGAAAAAGGCTTAGTCTTTAAGTGGTTAAACTGACCTCAGTTGCAGACTGAAGTTCATCCCTTTGATCTGTAAATGAACAGAAAGATGCAAAGGGGGTTATTTACTAAAGGAAAATCCACTTTGCACTGCAAGTGCACTTGGAAGTAAAGTCGCTGTAGATCCGGGGGAGACATGGAAGGAAAATAAAATGCTGGGACCACATTTCTTTTTCTATACCACTTTATTTTATGGACCTTGCTTTTTGGACTGGTGCACAGTCATGTTGGAGCAGGAAGAGGCCATCCCCAAACTGTTCCCACACAGTTGGGAGCATTACATTTTCCAAAATGTCCTGGTATGCTGAAGCCTAAAGTTACTTTCACACTGCGGCATTGGGGGCAAAGCACCGCTATATGGCTGCTAGCAGGGCACTTTTAACCCAATAGCGGTCGAAAAAGGGTTAAAACCGCCCGTTAGGCAGGTAAAAAGGTTATCCCTGAAGTTGATGTGTTGAAAGCAGAAAAAAAGGTTATTGCAGTTTGTGGTGTATGGGGCTGCATAGCGAAAGACTGCTTGGGGTGCCCACGACGACCCATGTCCACAGCCCAAAGTGCCTACAATGTGCAGGTGAGCATCATATCTGGAGCACGAAGGAATGGAAGAAGGTGGCTTATTCTGATGAATCATGTTTAATATCATATGGGGGGCGGGTTCATGTGTGTCGCTTGCCTGGGGAAGAGATGACATCAGGTGCACTATGGGTAGAGGGCAAGCCAGCAGAGGAAGTGTGATGATGCTTTGGGCAATGCCCCGCTAGGATACCTTGGGTCCTGCCATTCATGTCAATGTTAGGTGACACGCAAGACCTACCTAAACATTGTTGCTGACCAAGTACAGCCCTTCATGAAAACGGTATTCGCAAATGGCATTGGCCTCTCTTAGCAGGGTAATAGGCCCCACCACTCTGCAAAAAAAAAAAAAAAAAAAAAGTTTGGGGTGTTGACCTGGCCTCCAAATTTTTCAGATCTCAATCCAATCCAGCATCTATGGGATGTGCTGGAAAAACTAGACTGATTAATGGAGGCCTCGCAACCTACATGACTTAAATAATCAAATCCCGATAGCTTGGTGCCAGAAACCATAGCATACCTTCAGAAGACTAGTGCTGTCTATGCCTCGACGGGTCAGGGCTGATTTGGCAGCAAGAATGGCCATTTTGGTGGCAAAAGGGGACCCACTCAACATTAGGTGGGAGGTCATAAAGTAATGGCTAATCAATATATGGGCATAAACACAATTTAAAAGATGGTGAAATAAAACTTATTTTGCCCATAAAAAGTAGCAAAATAACAGTTCCCACAATGCTTCCCAGATGCTGCCATTTGACTTCAGCATGTAGTAAATGTTAGAAATTATTTTCTCATATTTTAAAGACACACCTTTGTCTCATATAATGTATTCCTTATGTAGAACAAGTGGTAAAATATAATTTGACTTACAACACACTAGAACGAGGCTCTAGCAAGGTTGGTCACAGATTCCCACCTGCTTTTGCTCTTTAGATACTGAGATGGGTCATTCAAATGCATTTGTTCAAAATCAGTGGAAAGCTCTGCTGTCAGACGGCTTTCACACTGCCGCGCCCATAGCGTCAGCGGTAAAATGCAGCTATTTTTAGCGGCATTTTACCATCGGATTTGCGGCACATTTCGGCCAATAGCGGGGCACTTTTACCCCCGCTATCGGCCAAGAAAGGGTTAAACCCACCCGCAATAGCGGCGTTTTGCCAGCGGTATTGCAGCGCTGCCCCATTGATTTGAATGGGGAGCAGCAGTGGAGGAGCGGTAAACACACCGCTCCTAAGAAGCTGCTGGCATGACTTTTCTTGACGTCCTGCCAGCGCACTGCTCCAGTGTGAAACAATGGTGCAGCAGTTTGAGGGTGGATTGCAGGCGCTATTTCTAACACTATAGCGCCTGCAAAACACCTTCGGTGTCTTACCAAACATGCAAGGCTCTATCTATGGCAGTAATGGCAAACCTTGGAACCCCAGATGTTTTGGAACTACATTTCCCATGATGCTCCTGCACTATGCAGTGTAGTGGAGCATCATGGGAAATGTAGTTCCAAAACAGCTGGGGCATCAAGGTTCGCCATCACTGCTCTATGGTGTAATAAAAGCGTTGCACCCTCGTAGTTCTCATGAAGTGCAGCAATGTTACACTGAATCTTGCAAATGGAATACTGATGCCTTGAAGGAAAGGAAGACTTACATTTATTTTTTTATATGCAAATCTGAAGACCGTTTGAGGCCAACTAGTTTTTCATACTCACTTTTGGCACTTTGTCATGTAATATTCTCATAAGCAGCAGTCAGGATGTTAGCTTTAATTATGTGACAGTTGGGTTCACTTTCAAGCAGTCTGCTCAAATGTAATTCATATCTGTGTGAATTGGTGGTGTGACTTTTAAAAATATTGGCAGGTTACATAAGCTTTAATCTATTTCAAGAAATGTCATTTATTAAGAGGTTTAAAAGAAATGTTGGAAAAAAAAATAAAATAAGCTTGTGAACCTTTGTATGTACTGATGTGCATCAGAGATCAGAAAATGAACCAAGTAATAACAAAATACAAAACGTCCTGCTGTTTTTACTCCCATTTGTTGACTTATTTTACCAAACTTCCTTGGCATTGAAGACCCCTTTCACACGGGCGGATAGAATTCAGCTTTTAGCTGCGGATAGATCAAGTTATCTACAGCAGCTAAACTCACACAATGCTTTCCTTTGGCCCCATTCACACACTGCATTTAGCAACGGTTTCATTACATGGGGTTTTGTGCGGTTAGAAAAAATGTATTTGACTGCGTCCGGGACCGATTTATTGCAGCTATCTGCACATGTAATCGCAGTGTACTATTCTCCTGCAGATAGCAGCAGCAACCAGGAAAGAAATACAACAGGAAGCACATCAGAAATGGCAAGAATGTTTCAAGGCAGCTAAACGCAGTCGCGAGTAAAACGCAGCTAATCGCAATGTAAAACTGCATGTGATCACTGTGTGTCTGGAGTCTTGGCATTTCAAAATAACAAAACATGCTTTTTTTCAATTCTTTATTTAGATACGGTGATACAGAAACCTCAACACAACATGCTTTTAACAGCGGCAGAACAGCCGCCCGCGTGAAAGAGGCCTTAGACCACACAGACTTTCTAATAACCTACAGTAAATTTCTCTAACACAATCTATAATTAAATTGGTTATTTTTAAAGCGGTAGTAAACCGCAGTACGCTATAACTTTTGTGCAGACCAATCAATATACGCTTATTGGGATATAAAAGGACATCAATTTTATTTGGGTACAGTGTTGCATGACCACACAGTGGTCATGGGGGGGTATAACTTTTCCAGAGCTGAAGAAGTTAATGTGACTTTCACGGACATGGGGATCCTTGCTTTGCAGCTCCTTAGGTATAGCTTCCTCTCCAGCAAGGAGAGCATTGATTGGCAAAGCTGTGATATTACCAAATTTCAAAGGACTAGCAGTCAGAGGCACAGTGCCTTAGATGATTTTACATTGCAGATATACAGTTATGGAGGGAACAGAGTGCCTGCTTTTGTACTGCTGTACTGCTATTTTTCAGGAATTTAAAAGGGTAGTAAAGTCTTTGTAAACTTGTACTTACAGGTTAGCCTGTATTAAGATGTAACTGTAGATACAGTGAATATCTACTAAACTTGCACTGTTTAGGTGATAGTTACGCTACATGTAGCCGGTGACATCACGGACGTATGCACTCTGAAGGGACGGCATATCCGTGCCATCCCTTCAGAACTCTGTGCCGCAGCCATGTGACATCTCAGTTCGGCCAATCGGACAGATGAAGCACGCCAACCCGGAAGGAAGACCGAGTGAAGATGGAAGCCCTGGGCAGCAGTGACAGCGTGCCAGTAGAGGACTTTGTTCTAAGGCAAGTATTTTTATAATGCGCTAGTATGCCATGCATATTATGCCATTACCTTGCATGTTTTTTTTTTTTTTATTTAACTACTGCTTTAGGACATAAGATAAATCTTTCAGTGAATGGTTTAGGCGCTGCTAACATTTCTAGATGTTCCCTATAAGGCAAGCACATATTTACCTTTTAAGTTCAGATCTTTTTTGTATTATCCTCAACTCTGATTTAGGCCTCATTCACATGTCTTGGTAGCTGCAGCTGCCGGATACCTGCAGCAAGAATCGTCGGATTTGTGCTGGCTGAATGACCAGATTATGCAATCAGCAGCTGCTGCTCAGCCTATTAAAAACGAACGGGGTGCTGACAGCGGCTTCTGCTGTTTGCATGTGGCGGCACACAGAGTGGATAGTTGCAGTTAGGGATCAGGGCCGTCTTTAATATCGATTGGGCCCTGGGTGAAAATTTTCTTAGGGCCCCCCTCCCCCCATGCAATTTCATTCTTCACCTTCTCTGAGACATACAATAAATAGCAGCTAGACTTAAAATCAGTTTACTGTATCAGATCAGGCAGCGATTGCGATTAGTTGCCAGAGGTTACAGCATATCATTACTGCTTACTGACTGGTTGCTAGAGGTTACAGCACTCCTTAAGGCTCACTGATTAGTGGCTAGAGGTTACAGCAGATGATTTCTGCTTGTTGATTGGCTGCTAGAGATTACTGTAATACTGTTCACTGGTTGCTATAGGTTACAGCACATCATCTCCTCACTGCAGAGGGGCATGATATACATATGAATGTCACCTTTATTTACATATGAATGCCGTTGGCCTCAGCTAATTACATATGCATGTCACTGCTATTTACATATGAATGCCGGTTAGTTACATGTAAACACAGGTCTGCAGGCGAGTCATCTGTACACAATAGGTCAGAGCTGGGCAGCAGCTATCAGGACACAGCACAGGACTAAAACCTCAAGGGACAAGGGAATGTAAACTGGGATAGTTGGAAAGTATGAGGCAGCTGCTTTGGGCCCCACAACAATGACAGGGCCCAGGGCAGCTGCCCCTTTTGCCCTGCCTTAAAGACAGCCCTGTTAGGGATGTCTTAGCCTGGATGTAGCAGACTGTTTCTAGATTTAGATATCTGTCCCTAAAGGCAACTATCCACTCTGTGTGCGTGGCTACATGCAAACCGCAGCGGCCACTGTCAGCATGCCATTAAGCAGGTTGAGTTGCCGCTGCTTATCACATAACCTGGTCAAACCAGCAGCAGAAATCCACTTCATGCTGCAGGCATCTGGTAGCTGCAGCTACCCGGTTGTGTAAAAGAGGCCCAGGTTAATTTTTTATTGCAGAATCATGTACATAAATGTTATCAAAAGCAAGCAATAAATGTGAAAAAGACTTTTAGCTATCCTAATAGGGCTTTTTGTTAACCCTTTGCACGCTTTTTTTAAAGCATGATTTTCTACATGTGCGTTCATTGGGAAAAATGGCCGGTCTTGGAGATCACCATCTCTGGGGCTGGAAATGAGGATAATAAAAAAAAATTAACACCTCCATATGATATCCAAAAGAAAATAGTTTAGGCTCAAAATAAAAAAGGAGCAGAGAGCTGAAATTACACTCTGCAGAGTTCAGTGAGGGGAGTCCCGATTGCTGATTGGAGAGAAGGGACACACCCACTTCCACATAGCACACAGGAACAGAGCTGACCCTGTCAATCAGTTGGAGATCCCTCCCATGTACATACTATAGAGCAGTGGTTCTCAACCAGGGTTCCGTGGAACCCTAGGGTTCTTCTTCCCAATGACCATCATGAGTTCTCATTTTTAGCAGGGGTTCCCTGAGATTGGAGAACTATTTCAAGGGTTCCTCTATGTTGAAAAGGTTGAGAAAGGCTGCTATAGAGGGATATGCTTTGTTCACATTTCATAGCCGAGGTTTACAACCACTTTAAGCACTGCATTCAATGCTCATATTTAGTTGTACCTGCTTACGATTTTGCTAGCCAAGGACAAAAAAAAAAAAAAATACTAAATAGCCATAGTGACACAATTTGGGACACTGTGATAAACCATTCAAACACTAAAGAAAAATGTAATTGGGTGGCACAGTGGTGTAGTGGTTAGCACTCTCACCTAAAAAAGGGTCACTGGTTAGAATCCCAACCACAACACTTCCTGCCTGGAGTTTGCATGTTCTCCCTGTGCCTGCGTGGGTTTCCTCCGGGTACTCCGGTTTCCTCCCACACTCCAAAGACATGCAGGTAGGCTAATTGTCTTCTGTCCAAAAATTGGCCCTGGTATATGAATGGGGGCCTTGGATTGTGGGCTCCTTGAGGGTAGGGACTGATGTGAGTGTGCAATGTACAGGGATAGGGACAATTGTAAACACTCACTCAGGTTGAACTGGATGGACTGGTAGACAGTTATTCAACCTTACTAACTATGTAACTCCGCCTGTAAAGATTAAACAAAAAGGTAATGCATATTGCATATTAAATAATTATCCGCTGCATCAGTTGTCAGAAATGGTTTAATGTGTTATGACAGTGCTAGCAGAAAGCGATCATGTATTAAAGCCCATTTATGGTTGGGATAGGTGAATAATTTGGAGGTGAATAGGAGAAAATTCTTGTAGCAGACTGTAAAGCTCTAGTTTGGCTTTCTGGAATGGAAAATACACTCAGCATCCAAAACACATTCCCCTCTTCACAGCGCTCTGTAAAGTATTTAAGTTGTGATTTGCCCCCACTCAAATGGTTGTCTGCAGTTTTGATTTAAAATCCGCAACTATCACAATGAAAGATAATATTTATCTAAAATATATTTTTGTAATGTGCTCATCTTTTTTTTGTGTGGAATTATTGCATCTTTTCTACGTCCAGAAGAAGGGTTCACATTTATCTGATTTATCAACTTTTCTTTTGTGTAGAGGACTCAAGCCCTTTCCCACATAACATAGTATGCATGTAATCTCTGTGGAATTATAAATCCCACTATTAGATGGCAAAGGAGTTTGTAACAAAAACCCAAGAAAAAATAAGATGCCCCATATTGCTATAAACACCGCCAGATGCCAGAAGTATGTGGCATTGTGGCCACTTCCAGAGGGAGGCTCTCGTTTCTGGCAGTGGAGGCATCACGGGAAACCTTAACAGCATATCTAAATCCAAACACAAAATGTTATAGATTTCAACCTACAAGTCTTTCAATATGGTGGCCAAATTAGTTTTCTTTTTCTAGGCTTTTTCCCTTTATTTTCATCTGGTCATGCTACAAAGTACACATTTTCTGCCCCCTTTGTCTGAACTCAACTGTACCCATGGACGTAGCTGTGGTTGTCACACAGGATATTTATTTCTATACATGGTGAATCGATTGAAATATTAGTTTACAAAAAGAGAAATACCATTGTTTTTTGCTATATTTTTTGCCCAAAGAAAAGCGACCTGGCCAATGCACTTCTGGCAAGATCAACCAGTATTTTCTGTAAGGTAAGAACTCAACGCTCTAGGCATCTATCCCATAATTACACCTGCTGCTGACAAGACACAGGTTCAGGCTCTGCAAATAGCATTGAAAGAGCAAGAACTGGCTGGACGGCCGCTCTCCATTGAGACACCTTTATTGAAGTCGGATAAAATCCAAAGTAGTCAATTATGATTAAATCAAATCACAAAGGAACAGGACAAGACAAGGCTAACATCTTTCACACCACAGATGGGTGCTTAATCATAGCCAATATCAGACCGGCTTTTCCCCTATATATGTAGGAGTCACCTTCCAATCAAAGTAGATGACTGGAAGGTGCAACCCACACAGTAGGGAATCTGGTCATCAGAACATAATGTAAAGCACCTAGGTGCAAAATCGATGCATATTAACATAAAACAAAATGCAACAGAACAGAAAATAAAATGTTCAAAAATCTGTTGTCAAAATCGAAACCAACCCAAGTGCTTCCACTAGCAGAAAGAAGGAAACAAGAGGTAGTTCGACCGGCAGAGGCGCCTGCTTTAGTAAAACATCCAATTACTTTATTTCACTAATTAGAACGTGTTTTGTGGCTTTAGCTTGCCACTTGCTCAGTTCAAGGTGATAAAATTGGAGTCTAGTATCAGCTGGTAGTGAGATCCACTTGAGAAATTTTCTTCATTGGCCACTAGGTGGAATGTAGAGTTTGTGGCAGTGATGTCATCTAGGTCAGCAGTCCCCAACCTTTTTGGCACCAGGGACCAGTTTAATGGAAGAAAATGTAGCGGTTGATGGTGGTGTTGTCGGGGGAAATGGCTGGTCTTAGCGCATCAAATCACTGATTGAAGCGCAATACCCTGTTATTATTTCTATCGTTACATTGTCATATATAATTAAATTGTTTAACTCCCTATAATGCAGAATTAGTGAGAGCCCTGAGCTTGTCACCATTGCCTGCCATCGGATGCAGCGTGTCACTTGCCACCTTCCCCTGGCATCAGATGCAGTTTTCTCTGTGCAATGTATGAGCAGAGGAGAGCAGTAACTGTCCTTAGGTGTCCCTGGGAATCGGTACTATCCCACCCATGAAAATCATGTATCCCCCTGTGTGGTCCCAGGGATCAGCACTGTTAGTTGTTGCATTTATGGCGTTAGGAGCTTTCAGGGAAATTTTTGGCTCAAGCTCAGCTTGCTTTCCCCGATTGCTTCACTGAGGCGGTACATGAGCAGTAGCTGAAGGGGTACAGGAGGCACTGCAGCCTGTTGCTTGACAGGCCCCAAACTCATACCAGTCTATGACCCAGGCGTTGGAGTCCCCGATCTAAGCAGATCACATGTCGTTGCATTTCAAGGGGGTTCCCTTTTTCATTAGTCATATGGCTCTGATGAAGACGGGGACCCCTTCAAAACACGCTAGCCAAATAAACCCAGACAGCATCTTCCCAAGCCAAGCAGTACATCAGGCAACACTATCTTTGATTTTCATGAGCTTGATGTAAACAAGTGTTTGTGAGTATACATCTATATTGTTTATCTTGTTATCAATTAATGGTTATGTGCTAGGCTGATGCGCCATCTTTTTCTGATTCCTTTGGTTGCCTGTACTGAACTGAGTGGCAGGGGAGTGAAGGAAGGTAAACAGGGGCGTAACTATAGGGGGTGCAGCAGTCGCGACCGCAACTGGGCCCTGTGCTGCAGGGAGCCCATGCAGCCCCCTCTACATTTGGCCGGCAGCAGCATAGGCAGCTAGGGGTACCAGTGCACCATGCACACGGGTGGTTGGAGGTGGAGGGTGGCTAGCAGAGCTCCATTCTCGACTATCGCACTGGCTGCTCTTTAGCTGTGCATTCCCCGCATGACCTGTGTTCTCGGCCGGCTCCTCAGAGTACCCCTCTCCTGCTCCATGCATTGCCGCTCAGTCCGATATCTGTTCTCCCCAGCCAGAGTCCCGCCCCCCCTGAGTCCGGCCCACACTGCACTGCATACTTCTCCCAGGTAAACAAACTTTAAGCACACAGATGCAGTGCAGCCCTATGACAGACGGCTCCCCGGAGGACACTGCAGGCTTGTCTGCCAGCCACCCTCCTCCCCTGTCATACACAGATGACAAAAGGTCTTTCTGGGAGATATGCTGATCACCCATCCAGCACACTGGATGGATCTCAGGCCAACATTGATGAGTGCACGGCTTGCAGCTTGGTCATGGTGAGCGAGAGGACCCAAACCCCCCACACACCATAACATACCCCCTCCATCTGCCCCTGGGGACAGGGACCCCTTCTCATGTGGGGACAGGGACCCCTACCTCCCCTGGGGACAGGGACCCCTTTCTCACCTGGGGACAGTAACTTCATCTGCCCTGTAGAAAAGGAGATCTCTTCTGGGGACGGGGACCCCATCCTGCCTAGGGACAGTGTAGGGGAAGGGTAGAAGGATTAAAATCTAACTTTTAGACCCCTTTCACACTGGGGTGGTTTGCAGGCACTATAGCGTTAAAAAGAGCGCCTGCAATACACCCTAAAACAGCTGCTCCATTCATTCCAGGGTGAAAGCCTGAGGGAACCTGTTGCACTGGCAGGGTGTCAGAAAAAGTCGTGCCAGCAGCTTCTTTGGATCGGTGAAGGAGCGGGGAACTCACCGCTCCTCCCCATTGAAATCAATGGGGCAGCGCTGCCATACTGCCGGCAAACCGCTGCTGCTTTACCGCTGACGCCGGTGGCAGCACAGTGTTAAATCCTGTCTGGAAAAGCAACTGTTAGCAGGAAAGAAAAAGACAAAGTAAAGCGGGGGTTCTAATCCTCCCCCCACTACCTAAAACCAAAGAAAATGTTTTTGGCTTGACATACATACACTTTAAGATTTATAAATGAAGCAGCAAAACAATTACCACCGCTGATTCTCCAAAAAAAAAAAGGATACTTTGAGAAAAAGTTTAAAAATGCACTCCATCGTCCTATTAGAGCATAGGATAATACGCTACTATCCCTGGGTTCACAATAGTTGGCACCAGAGAAAGCACAAATTTATGGGAGGTAGCCATTGGCTCAGACTGAACATAACAAACACATGTGTTCTTTCTGGTTGGAATGTAAACAAAGGCAATGACGGAAAAGCAGAGCGTTTTCCGGGGGGCCTGGACAATGTCAAAACTCACAATTTCTCGTGATGGATGGGAGTACATGCTGGGAACGAACGAACAGGATGCATGAGCCCAAAAAGGATGATAAGCAAAAAAAAAAAAAAAACACAGCATTTCACTGGAATTATGTATTCTCACAAAAGTCACATGCAAGGTAGGTGCTCAGAGGAACTTTACACCAATCAAAGAAGAAAAAGGTCATGCTGAAAGACACTGTAAAAATGTAATCATGTCCACAATCTAGAGATTTTAGTAATTTTATTCTAATCCTCATGGTCATGAAGACTGTACTTTGTGTCTTCAATTTAAAACATTAGCTTTTCTGGATTACAAACTTTCTGCACGCTATAATAAAAAAAAAAAAAAACACACACACACACACAACCTGGCAGTGTGCTCTCCTATCACTGCCAGGTTAAGACTTCCACTGCAAGGCACACAAGGTCACAATCCATATAATGGCAAACTAGACTCCAGAAACCTTGTTACCTGCTATCTTGCAAATTGCTAAAGCGAGAGCTACAAAAGCAGTAGGTATTTCTGGTATTCAGTTATGTCACCAACACAGACAAGTATCAAGTCACAAATTGATGTTGCTCAATGCCACAACACTTACCAAGATTAAAACGAGAAACAAAAGGGCTATTTTTACTAACCCGACAATCATAACTGGGTTATTCCCACTGATAAGACGTGTGTATAAAAATACTTTATCAGGCCTACAATCCGGGCTGGATTTCAATAACTGGAGTTTGTTTACACAATCGTTTGCATCCAAAACACCATAATATAGGGCTTGACAAATTTGCTTTGAATCTAGGAGCCAGCTAAAAAAGTTATTTTTTCTTCTTTTTTTTTTTTAAACAAAGCTTTATTTTCAATGACAAACCTCTACCTCTTATGTAGCTTTGATGTGTATCTTTACAGATGCACGACACAGGTTTAGGCCCGGTTCACACTTGTGCGATGCGAGAACCCTGCGAATCAACTGCGGGTTCCCGCATTGCACCCAACACGCACGGCAGTTCACACTGCCATATGCAAACTGCTGGGGAGTGTCATATGTTAACGACACCCCCATTTCAGCTGACATATCACACTGCGAACTGACAGTTCGAACATGAATAGGATCGCATATGCGTGAACACACATGCGATCCGATTGTGGTCCGAACAGAAAAAAGGGTCCTGTGCGTGTTTGGACCGAATGCGGTGTACTATATGTATGGCTGACATCGCACCCACACAGACATCGCATGTAATGCGAACAGCAGTGTGCTGCGAATTACATGCGATGTCTGGCATCGCACAAGTGTGAACCGGGCCTTACACACGGAGAATACACAGAGGTGCTGTTATGTAAAGATGTTAACCACTTGCCTAAACAGGGCACTTTCACTCCTTCCTGCTCAGGCCAATCAGCTTTCAGTGCTCTTGCACTTTGAATGACAATTGCATGTTCATGAAACACTGACATTTTTATCTTTTTTTTTTTTTTTTTAGGGAGGATAGAGTTTTCTTTTGGTGGTATTTAAATCACCCCCGGGGTTTTGAATTTTTGCTAAACAAACATTTTTCTTAATTCTTGTTAGAAAAGTTCATAAATAAGTAATTTTTCTTCTTCACTGATGTGCCCTGATATGCTGCACTGATATTCTGCACTGATTATCAGTGTAAATGTGCCTGTCAGAATTGTCGATTACCATGTAAAGCAGTTTACAATGTGATCAGCTGTGATTGGACACAACTGAGCACATGGTTAAAGTGATACTAAAGTCTCTTTTTTTTTTTTGTTTCAAACAGCAAACATGTCATACCTACCTGCTCTGTGCAGTGGTTTTGCACTGAGCAGCCCCGATCCTCCTCTTCTCAGGTCCCTCACCGGCACTCCTGGCCCCTCCCTCCTGCCGAGTGCCCCCACAGCAAGCAGCTTCCTACGTTCCATTCAGACGTGGAGCTGCCCCATCTCTCTCCTCATTGGCTCACTGACTTTGGCTGACAGCAGCGGGAGCCAATGGCCAATGTCTCAACCGATGGGGAGGGAGAGTCCTAGACAGCCGCAACTCTTGTGGAACATTGCTGGATCAAGATGGGGCTCAGGTAAGTATTGGGGGGCTGGTGCACACAGAAGGGTCTTTCTCTTTATGCGTAAAATGTATCAAGATAAAAAAAATTGTCTACCTTTAGAACCAATTAAGAGCCGCCTTTATTGGCCCTTTGATAAAAGGACACAGCGATCACAGAGCATGCCTGATGAATGCCCCGAGGGCGTGCAGGGGGAGGAGTTTAAGGGCAGCACAGTGGTGTAGTGGTTAGCACTCTCACCTAGCAGTAAGAAGGGTCGCTGGTTCAAATCCCAACCATGACACTACCTGCCTGGAGTTTGCATGTTCTCCCTGTGCCTGCGTGGGTTTCCTCCGGGTACTCCGGTTTCCTCCCACACTCCAAAGACATGCAGGTAGGTTAATTGGCTTCTGTCCAAAATTGACCTTAGTATAAGAATGGGGACCTTGGATTGTGGGCTTCTTGAGGGTAGGGACCGATGTGAGTGTGCAATGTACAGGGATAGGGACAATTGTAGACACTCACTCAGGTTGAACTGGATGGACTGGTGTCTTTATTCAACCTTGCTAACTATGAAACTATGAAACTATGAGTTCTTGGAGAACGTCAATAGACATTGGCTGATGTCACAGATCCAGTTTAAGGCTGGGGCAAGATTGTGACAAAGTCAGGATCCACCCACAAACCTGGAGCGGCACTTGGCTCAGCCTCTCAGCACCCCTTCACAGCCCATAGCTTCAGTGAGCGCAGGGGGGGGGGGGGGGGGGTGCAAAGTAGAAAGCATTGACTGCTCTCTGCTCAGGGAGAGAACTGAGCATTTGGTGGTGTTCGTTAGTTCAGTTCTCAGTGTTAGAGCGGGCGGGGGACAGATGCCACATTGGATCGATCATTCACCTAGGCAAGTATGGTTGGGTGATTGGGGAGACAAAAAACAGAAACTCTGTACTTCTTTTAAACATAACTGCCTAATTTGGTCTATCTGTACTTGCTAACTTTGACCATAAAACTTGTTTCTTGGCAGGGGACCGATGCTGTGCCCTCTATCTATCCATCAAAATGCATGTGCTTCCACTGTGGAGCCTCCTATAAGTTAGGGGTAAGGACAGGTAAAAGGGTGCCTTGACATGGGGCCTGTGGCTTACGCAGTGATCATTTAATAATAAATAAGCCCTGCGGCATGAAGACCGTGTGTGTGTGTGTATATATATATATATATATATATATATATATATATATATATATATATATATATATATATATATATATATATATATATATTTTTCTCAGAGTTTATAGCTAATTGTTATTTGTTTATGCTCTATGGCTCTTGGTATCGACTCCACAAGAATTAATGTTAGAATTCACTTGGGTTTAGAAAATACTGAATTGTATTTGAGCCATTTTGATTCTTTGAAGTCTCAAATACTAATTTAGGAATTAAGATGAGAAATTAACATTTTAAAACTACTTGGGTATTTCAAATTCATTTATATGAGTTTAAGTTTTTCAAGATTATTCACCAAGGAGCAGAGTGTACCATACAGACAAAAAGCTCATCTAAAAAAATATCATAGAGATCATCTGACATCCAAACAATTTGCGTTACTGTACAAATCACATTCATATACAATAAACCCTGTATATTTTTATGCATATTAAACCTAAAGGGCAACTCCACTTTTGTTATGATAAAAACATTCCCCTCTGAGTGATCTGTATACATTACAAGGATTCAAAGCTTTGTTGCAGATTCCTACCTTTTGTTATTCTGAAGAAATCCCTGTGTGTTTGTATGTGTCAATATTCTGAGTAACGGCCTGTACAAACGATCCGAAAATCGAAAATACTGCTTTCAACACGATTGTACAATAATCGGATTGTTAGTACACAACTTTCGAGAACCGATTGACAGTTTACCCGATTATATCCGATGGGACAAGCTCAAAAATTTTTCTGGTATACCAGATTTTCGTTTAATTAGTACAGTTGTCATCCAAAAACACAATACAAATACATTACAACACACGATGACACATGACATCACTTCCGATTTTTTTATTCTCTGGTACAAGAATTTTCGTAACTTTAGTAAACTCTCCATTCTTAATATGCGACTAGCATACAAAAAAAAAACAAAAAAAAAAAAAAGACAGACAATCTGTCGTCCGATTTTCGGATCGTGTGTACGGGCCATAAGTCTAATGGAAATGGTTTCATAATTATCACCCAGCTGCTGCACCTGCAATGCTCTAATGAGGAAAATTGCAGGGTTTGCATCCCTAGCTGTGATTTTCTATTGGTAGTATCTTTCCAAATTGGCATTTCTGTTGCAGGGGATGCCTGAAATCTGACTTGTAGACTTCTGGGAAATGCAGTGAGCCAATCACACAAGCAGGAAATTACGTTTCAGGGGGGAGGGGGCTTCTGTACACATTCTGTGTACAGAACACCTCCAGGTAGCCATATTTCATTGCACTTTACAGAAAATTACAGAGCTGCAGATTAAAAAAGGAAAGGTACATTTTTAATAACATTCAATTACAATTGGACTTGTGTCGCAATTGTATATGCTATAGTATTATTTTTTCTATTTTTTTTCGCCCCCCCCCCCCCCCCAAAAAGTGGAGTTACCCTTTAACGCTGAACTGCAGGAAACACGCCAATTGTATGGATAAAACCTATATGAGAACGGTTTTATCTGCCAAAAGATTTGTATTTCTGTCTAATTCTGAGATTATTTTTTTTTACCACAGCTCTGCCATACAGCACAGTCTTGGACTGCTGACCAGAAAGGTAGCGGGGGCAAGTATTTGTACCATTCACGCCTAGAGTTTTAATTATACTGATATCCTATTGCCAACGGTGTAATATGAACAGCACTACTGCCCATTATGTTTTACTTACTAACTGTGGCACAATTTTTTTTTGCCATCCTTTAGCAAGGTGATCGCAACATTACAGCTTAATGTAAACTTCTCATAAAAGAATCAGCAATTACCACATAAAATGTAAAAGAATCAACCGATCTTTTCTAACCATTACAGCCAGCTACCTTGGCACGGCACAATCTCTTCCTGGAAAGCACACGCTTGCTGCTAGTCCTACTTCACAGCTCAGAGCTTGGCACATTGATGAAAAATAACGCAAATTACTTAGCAAAGCCTTTTATCCGGTTCATACTTGTGTGAGTTGATAGCGAATGTGATGCGTTACAAAAAAACACCTAGATTCGCACGTCATCCAAAAAGTCTTTGCTTTAATGGCGGTCATTCACATCTATGCGCTGCGATTCCTCTACGAATGCAATGCGACAATAAAAAGGGTCCTGTGCAAGTTTACTGTGTTGCAAATTTAGTCTCCATAGACATGTAAGTGTTTTGGAATCGCATTGTTGGTTCAGATATGTGCAAATTCTTCACCTCCTCCCAGTTCTGCCCCCTCACTTCCTGTTTCCTGTTTCATGTCCATCTGCAAACAGACAAGATCATGGCCATCAACAATGAGGAGCTCATCAGACTTGTCCGTGCCAGGCCATATATATGGGACAGCCGTATGCCAGAATATAAAAATAATGCCTGGAAGAGCAGAGGCTGGAATGAGATTTGTAAAAAAGTTTGTATGCAGACTGGGAAGCCTTCACGCCTCAAGTTCGTAAACATAAACCTAAGTATATTTCTATTTATTCATCCCACTAACCAACAATTCCACTGACCACCAATCCCACTGACTCCCAATGTAATGTTATGGAATGATAATGCATGCTCAGTACGTTAACACAGAAAGCACCAAACATACATGATGCACTGTTGAACAATATAACTTCAGCAAATTTACTGAAAAAAGTAACTCATAATAAACATGTAGCATTGAAAGCAAAAAAAAATATGTTGTTTGTCTTTATTCAATGGCATCAAGCTGCCATGATACCTGACTAGCAGGACTCAAAGTAGTCTGAAATCCTCTGGCCCCTCTATAATTGCCCCTTGTGCTGGCCCACTCTGCACCTTCCATGTCATCCATCAATGAGTCCTCAGACAAGTATTCATCTCTCGCCCGAACAAAATTGTGGAGTGCACAGGCAGCTTTGATGGCAATTATGGCGTTGTTCATGATTAGAGTTATTGGGGTGTGAAGAAATCGCCATTTGCCAGGATTCCAAAACTACACTCCACAACTCGTCGCGCTCTTGTTAGCCACAAGCAGTGACTGATTAGCATATGGACGGAGCATGTTTTCAGAAAGAGGCTCATCATCAACAAATATAGATGGTTGAGCTGTTATAATAAAAAAATAAAAATAAAAATAGAAAAATCACAAATACATAAGCTAGCTACAAGTAGTGCTTTAAGATTTTGTGCAAGCCAATTTTGTAATCAAGCTGACAAGGGGGTCAATTCACTAATAGTTAATTAATGCAGTAATTTATTGCATTGAGCTGGTTGCTAAGGAGCGGGTCGGGAAGCTGGCCGCCACGTCCTTAACAGATGACTCATCACCTGTCAGCAGGTTTCTGGTCACTGGCCAAGAGAATGCTGGGGCGGTGACGTCACATGGGGGCAGGGCCACCCTGTGACATCACCGGGTGAATATCTTCGCTATTTATGAACTGTCAGGTAAAGAAGCAGGCAGTCGGCAGCAGCCGGAGTTTTTTTTTTTTTTTTTGTCTTTTTTCCAGGTCCCATGGCGGGCGTCATGATTGATCTACTTCGGGGGGACAATTTTTTTTTTATTTAATGAAGCAATTGTCAATAACTGTGTACATGTTTTTATTTCTTTTTTTGACACTTTTTTGGTGAATAAGAACCCCATACTCATTCACACAGAGGGGGGGTGGGATCTGGGGTCCCCCTTGTTAAAAGGGGCTTCCAGATTCTGATGAGACCCCCGTCCGTGGACCCCAGCAACCACAGCCCAGGGTGCTGGGGAAGAGGCACTTGTCCCCAGCAACTTTTTTTTTTTTTAAGGGGGGGGGGGGGGGCACTCACTTATCCTCTCCCTTTCCTGACCTGCATGCTCGGATAAGGGTATGGTATGGATTTTGTGGGGGACCTCACGCTGTTTTTTTTTTTACAATTTTTATTTTCTGCCATGTTTTCTTTATATTCATCTATCAGCTGACAACTGATGAGTCATTCATCCTCAAAAATGTGGCAGCCCTCTCCTTAGCAAACAACTATTGGGGGGGACCCCCACACTGTTTCTGACAAATTCTGCATGCTATCTCGACAGAAAAACCCTGGTGAGAACTATTGCATGTTTTTTTTTTTACTCTCTGTTACATTTGTGAACTTGACTTAGGAACTTACTGCGTGGTATTTTGGCGATATTTACCAGCACATTTTTATTTTATTTTACGATGAGTAACGTGACTGTGTTATTGCATGTGGTAAAGGTTAGAAGGTTAGTGAATTGACCAATGATACTCACATGTTATCTGACACACACAAAAAGTTGATTGCTCCACTCTGATTTCAGGTTCAATATGCACAGTAAGGTCCGGTTCACACTGAGGCAGCACGACTTTCAGCGCAACTGCCTCAGGCGACCTGGACGCGACCGCTGCGGCGACTTGCAAAACAACTTCTGTATATAAGTCAATGCAAGTCACCTCAAGTTGCCCCCAAAGATGTACAGGAACCTTTTTCTAAGTCGGAGCGACTTGTGTCTTCTATTGTACAGAACGGGACGCTACTTGTCAGGCGGCTAAGTCGCCTGACAAGTCGTCCCAGTGTGAACCGACTCGTAAGGAATAAAAAAAAATAAAAAAATTGCACACACACATATAGGTATATAAAAATCACACACTTTATATATGAAAAATTGTTGCATACTAGTACAGGAACAATTAAGTTTGTCTGAGCAACAAGTTCTTCCAGTTATGAAATTAGCTGCTTGTTATCTCCCGCTAGGAAAGTCTAATACAATGTGAGCTTCAAATAATGGTTGTGAACAATGCTTTAGGTGGATCGGTTGAAAGACTATGTATGCCAACCTTCGGAATCTGAAAAAGGGCAGGGCAAAATGCTTTGTACTAATAAGTGTGCAGTCTGCATTGAAAGATAAACCGTTTTTCAGAAAGCCCTTTGCTTTTTTTAACTTCACCTTATGGGTCAATTGCAAAACCTCCCATTGTTGCAGCCTTGCACCAAAGCATACATCAGCAGCACACATACTGTACTTCTTTATAAAACCGTATAATTGACAATGTGCTATAACAGAAATCTGGGAGGGAGCCCTAAGCAACAAATACATACATTGTACATCTTACTTGAGTAAGTGCTTGACACCGCATGTCCCACATCATATTATGCATTTCTCATTGTAACATGTCATCCTAATATCCAGCAGAAAGAATGATAACATTTTAAGATGCTGCATAATAGTATAAAATATATTTATACTGGCTAGATTAAAATAAATATCAATTTTCGTAATAACAGGTAGCTCCATCATATGTAAAAATAATAGATCTGGAATTTCGAGTGAATAAACCACTAACATTACCTGTGCTCAAACATTAAAGCTTTCTTTCTGCATGCTGAATAGTAGCTTTAAAAGGTTCTATTAAAGCCCAAATCTAAGTTGGCAGGGTGACCTCCTGGAAGCACCCCCTCAGGCATTTTTCTTACTTTTAATATATGTACCTTTTTTTAGGCCCCCTAAACACAGGCTTCATAATTTACTGATGTTTACCCAGGAACCGACACCCGTCCGTGTGCAAGGGGCCAAAATCTAATGTTGAGGATAGGCGATTATAGATGAGTATAGATGAGTAAAATTCTTCTTCATTGCCAGTATTGTAATACACTCACCTAAAACATTAAAGTGGTTGTAAACCCTTACAGACCACTTTTTGCTACAGGTAAGCCTATGATAAGGCTTACCTGTAGCTACACCAGATATCTCCTAAACCTGCACGGTGATGTCATCGTGGCTCGGGCCAATCACATCGCTGGAGCCGTGATACCCGGAAGTAACCCCTGAGAGTGATGTCGCCGGGCGGTGCTGTGTAAGGGCTCCACAGCGAGGGCTTCGATCTGAGGTGAGTTTTACGTAATGAGCTAGTATGCTATGCATACTAACTTATTATGCCTTTGTCTTGCAGGTGTTCATTTTTTTTTTCTTCAAAGTGGGTTTACAACCACTTTAACCACTTGCCGACCAGCCACCACAGTTGTACTGCAGCAGAATGGCACGGCTGGGCGAAATGATGTTATGTAACATTACTTCACCATGTGGCCACTAGGGGTGCATGCGTGCCCCCTGAGCCGATGCGAGTGCCCAGCAGTCACAATCACCTCTGAGCTCCCTAGTTAGCCACTGACACATGGAGAACCTGGATCTGTGGGGATAACAGACAGATCGTCTGTTCATACAGAGTATGAACAGCGATCTGTCATCTCCCCTGCATAATCCCCCCCCCCGCCTTCAGTTAGAACACACACTAGGGAACACAATTAACCCCTGGATCACCCCCTAGTGTTAACCCCTTCCCTGCTAGTGAAATGTTTACAGTAATCAATGCATGTTTATAGCATTGATTGCTGTATTAATGCCTACGGTCCCAAAAATGTGTCAAAATTGTCCGATGTGTCTGCCATAATGTCACAGTCGTGATAAAAAAATAAAAATAATAATAAATTGCAGATCACCACCATTACTAGTAAAAAGAAGAAAAAAATATAATATAATATTATATATATATATATATATATATATATATATATATATATATATATATATATAGATTATTATATTATATTATATTATAATAAAAATGCCATAAAAATATCCCCTATTTTGTAGATGCTATAGCTTTTGCGCAAACCAATCAATATACGCTTATTGTGATTTTTTTGTACCAAAAATATGTAGAAGAATACATAATCGGCCTAAACTGAGGAAATATATATATATATATATATATATAGAGAAGATAGATAAGATAGATAAGATAGATAAGATAGATAAGATAGATAAGATAGATAAGATAGATAAGATAGATAAGATAGATAAGATAGATAAGATAGATAAGATAGATAAGATAGATAAGATAGATAAGATAGATAAGATAGATAAGATAGATAGATGTGTTTTTTCCAAAATTGACGCAGTTTTTTTGTTTATAGCGCAAAAAATAAAAACCGCAGAGGTGATTAAACTCCACCAAAAGAAAGCTCTATTTGTAGGAAAGAAAAGACGTCAATTTTGTTTGAGTGCAACGTGCAATTGTCAGTTAAAGCGACGCAGTGCCGAATCGCAAAAAAGTGCTGTGGTCAGGGAGGGGGTAAAATCTTCCGGGGCTGAAACGGTTAAGGCTACTTGCACACGGCACTATTTGAACATCTGCTTTTTTGGACGAAATTTCAATTGTTTTGCACATTGACGCAGACTTTACATCGCTAGGGAAAAGGAGCAAAACACTCACCGGGAATGTTGATTTTCCTTTTTTTACTCAAGGTAACACAGCACTTGTTTACACGTCTGTGTGTCCAGGCACATTGTAAACAATGGGCTGCATGTTATATCAGTTAAAAATAAATAAATAAACCAACAACGCTGTACTGAATTTTTTTTAAAGCTATAGTGTGCAAGAGGCCTTAAACGAGTTAGAAATTACTGCACTCAAATGTAAAATTTTCTATTTTTGTTTTATTGCTCTGTACTCAACACTGTATTACTGATCTTTACTTTATAGTTGTTTGTAATGTCCCATAGACATATAGGATAGGAATATATGGGATTGTATGAATTTCCTTTCCCCCCCCCTTTATTGGTTGAACTAGCTGGTCTTTTTTCAATCCAGCCATCTAAAAACAATGCATCTGTATTTTTTACTCCCGTGGGCATCAGACCGGAGTTGTCTTCAGTCCAGTCACATGAATTGTTCTAGTGCTTTTTTTTCTCCTGCTCTGGACCATCTATGACTAAGAGAATGGGGTCATGTAGTAACAGTGGGCACTATTCTCTGTACTTGTCTCCAGCCAGTTCAGGGCAGCTTGAAATGCCCTCAGAGGTTAGGTTATTACAGAAAGTGGGTTAAAATGACACTAGAAAGTAGAGGTCCAGTGGCAAAGACTGGAGGAGAACAAATGTAGTACCAGTGTGAAGTGAGAAGATTTGGTGGGGGACAAAAACCCTTTGCGTTGGGTGTGGAGTGAAACAAAACGGTCTGTAAAACTCAATAGAAACATCATCTTCCCTTCTTCCTTGTGGTAAACAGATTATATACAGCTGAAGAGAATAGACATATGGTTTATTTGCTACTTTTTCCTTCAACGCTACATTGTCCTCATTCTTAAGCCGCGTACACACGTGGCGGACTGTCTGGCCAACTTATTCCATTAGACAATCCGACGGACAGTCCGTCATACTTTCGAATGAACGGACTTGCCCACACACGGCACTTTTTGAGCGGACTAATACGGCGGACTAAGTCCGCCATACTATCCGCCCTACTTTTGAAATGAACTGACTCGCCCACACACGCGGAGGAAAGTCCGCTCATTTCGAGTGCGTCTCCAGGTAGGCGGGGCCCGCGAAGGAGACGTCGCTGACCCCGCCGCCTGGTATGGACTTAAAGGGGAAAAAAATTGGCGTGGGGGGTCCCCCCCAAGTCCACAACAGACCCTTGTCCGAGCACGCTACCCGGCCAGCCAGGAAAGGGGGGGCGAGCGAGCGACCCCCCCTCCTGAGCCGTACCAGGCCGCGTGCCCTCAACATGGGGGGGCCGCACGGGGGGAAGAAGAAGAAGAAAGAAGAAGAAAGAAGAAGAAAGAAGAAGAAAGAAGAAGAAAGAAAGAAGAAAGAAAGAAGAAAGAAGAAGGAAAGAAGAAAGAAAGAAAGAAAGAAGAAGGAAAGAAGAAAGAAAGAAAGAAAGAAGAAGGAAAGAAGAAAGAAGAAGAACGGAAGGCGGCGACAGAAGAACCGAAGAGGGGGACAAGACCCCCGAAGTCGGGAGAAAAGGCCGGCGGCGAGGAAGAAAGCCGGACTCCTCCGCTAGCAAAAGAGCTACAAGAAGATAGCGGAGGAGTCCGGCGAGAAGACCCCCGAAGACGGAAGACCCCCGGAGCTGTGCAATAAAATATTTTAACCCTGTGTTGTGTTTTTTTGTACTTTTTTCACAGGTGAATGGGTAGGGGTACATTGTACCCCATACTCATTCACATAGGGTGGGGGGCCGGTATCCGGGGTCCCCCTTATTAAAGGGGGCTCCCGGATTCCGATAAACCCCCCGCCCGCAGACCCCGACAACCAACGGCCAGGGTTGTCGGGAAGAGGCCCTTGTCCTCATCAACATGGGGACAAGGTGCTTTGGGGTGGGGGGGCCGCGCGGCCCCCCTTCCCCAAGGCACCCCCCCATGTTGAGGGCACGTGGCCTGGTAAGGCTCAGGAGGGGGGGCGCTCGCTCGCCCCCCTTTCCTGGCCGGCCGGATAGCGTGCTCAGACAAGGGTCTGTTGTGGACTTGGGGGGAACCCCCACGCCGATTTTTTTCGGCGTTGGGGTTCCCCTTTAAGTCCATACCAGGCGGCGGGGCCAGCGACGTCTCCGTCGCGGGCCCCGCCTACCTGGATACCCGCTCGAAATGAGCGGACTTTTCTCCGGGCGGGAAAAGTCCGCTCATTTCAAAAGTACGGCGGACTGGCACACACACGGGCGGATTGTCCGCCGAAATGCGAGTCCGACGGACTGTATTACGGAAATTCCGAAATACTTAGTCCTCCAGACTGCACGCTGAAAAAGTCCGCTGAAGCCCACACACGAGCGGACTGTCCACTGAAATGTGTTTCGGCGGACTAAGTAGGCCAGACAGTCCACCCGTGTGTACGCGGCTTTACTCATAATCTCTCATTCTGAACACTTTCATCACTTTAGAGAAAGGCCGTTTGCAATACCTCCAGTATAGAGACAGTCGGGATTATGATTTTTTTTCTTTTTTGCTTCAAAAGAAATTCATAACCTGCAACAGCTAGCACCCTAATGAAAATACTAGTTGCCTGGCTATCATGCTAATGCTAAGCCTGAGTCACTGGCCCTTAATCCAAATATAAAGCAAAAATAGGATTAAAATGTTCAGCGATCACTGTATATTTAAAGCAAAGCGCCATGAATTTTTTTTTTCTTGCATGCAGTGGGGATGTGCCCACACTGCATGGGTTAAGTGCTTGCTTTGTCTAGGGGCACATCAAAAGGATATAACTTACCTGATGCTTCCAAAAACTGCCCTCCCCCATGTCCGGTGGTGGACTGTTCCTGCCGTCCTCACGTCCAGAGTCAGTCTATGGGGACGATGACGTCAGAGGACAGTCCATTCACAAGACTGCTAGAGTACGTTGGGGCAGGAGTGGTGGGATCCAGTCTTGTACTCAGAGGATTGGCGGAATAGGAAAGTACTGTATATCTCTGCTCTTAAATCCCCTAGACAAAATTGAGCACTAAACCCATGCAGTGTGGGCACAGCCCCACTACATGGGATAAAAACACTTATTCCGGGAGTTCTTCTTTAAGCCTAGGATAACACTGCTGTGGGATTCAAATCATGTGAGTTCAACTGAACTAGCACAATTTCATTCCCGCATATCAGTCCAACTTCGGGGGGTGATTTTAGAGACATCTGTGAGGGTTCCTGCACAGAGGTCTATTGAAATTGCACCCAAAGTCACCAAAGACTACTTTTGAAATCATTGCAGCACCGCAAAGTTGGTGTGGCACTGATTTAGGCAGTTCCATTGACAGCAATAGCTGCCGATTTGGCATGCGATTTGACATGTCAAATCGCATCAATGTGAACCTAGGCTAAATCATACAGTAGAGCCAAAATCGAATGCACTTCAAAGTAGAGATGCACCGAAATTTCAGTGGACGAAAATGGTCAGCATTCGGCCACTAAGAGAAAAAGGTGCAGATAATGACACAGAAAATATATGAGATTTTGCCACCAGTTTACTGCAAATTTGCAGCAATTTTACCATTTTACTGTGCTTATGGTGTGTTTTGCATAGGTCATGTGACTCAAAATCCACATCAAAAACGTAACAAGCATACATTAATGATGGGTTCTTGCTGCATTTTCAATGCATTTGAACTAGGAGGCGTTTTGTGCGTTTTTTTTTTTTTTTTTAACTGACTAAAAATGCAAGCAAGATTTTTAACACCACAATGGAAGCCCAATGGACTAGTGCACAGACATACATAGAATTTAAAGGGATGCAATTTGATTGCGCTAAAGGTGCCAATAACAGCCGACGATAAATCCAGATTCCTTTAAATTGATATTAATTAAAACGTCAAATAGAAAACAATCATATATAAAAATAAATCATTTTTTAAAAACTGGCATTTTCAGTTTTGGTTTTCGGCCAGGCGTATCCTGCATTTTCAGTTTCGGTACCCGTCTACTTTAAAGGAATGTGTACCCCCGATTCTGTGAATTTAAATCTATATTTAAAGTGTTACTGAACTCACAACAACAAAATCAATCTGTATATGCAGTAAAGCATGCTGGTTATACTTACTATGGGACCTAAGGGGTTAAGTCCTCTGCATTGTGTAAAAAGGCTGTTTGATCCTGTCTTCCCTGTTCCTACGCTTCTTCCACAGTCCCCAATATATATCTGCCGATAGAACCGAGGCTAGAGGACAAGCTGCACATGCTCAGTTTGGGGTGTGTTTTTTTTTTCTTTTTATTGGGAAAATGCATGTGATCAGCACAGGGCCAATCGGCACTGTCCAGAAAGGGGGTCAGGGGTCCTTTAGCCTCATAGGACAGTTAGAGCAGAATGAAAACTCCTCCTACAAGCTTTGACCAGACACTGATAGAAGTCACAAGCCTGCTATATACTGCTGATGAAAAAGCAGTTTATATGTACTAAAACGATTGCATTCTCATGTTCTGTGGTTCACTTTAAGTTTAACGGTGGATTCATTTTGGTTATCAGTTAATCAAATTTCCTTCCAGGTTACTAAAACTGATTATTAAATGTAAAAGAAAGTCTTGGGGGGGACACATTTGAACTCTGTTTAACAAAATCCAAGAATACAAAAAGTCCTGCATTTTTTTTAATTATTGGCCTGTAATGGGCTGACACAACCCTCACAATATGTTAAATGATAAATAATAAAAAAAAAAAACACAAAAAAAAAAAAAAAAAACAAATAAATCCCCATAAATGAATGCAGCCTTTTTATGCATCAAACTCAATAAATCTGCTGCTACTGTCTACTCTTCCAACTGACTGAACAAAAATATGTTTGAAAGTAGCTCAATAGTGAAACTAAAAAGTTTTAGCAAAAGCAACCTGAAAAACAAGCTTTTTTTTTTTCGGCTGGCAAGCAAATAACTTGATGATCAGCTTCAAAATATAAATGAAAATGCTATTTATAGATGAATGAGAACACTTAAGATTGTGTCCTAAGCCTTCCTCCTTTCCTTCCTGTTTAAGGCTTAAATCTATTTATATTACGATGGATGTAATTATTAAATGTTGCATCTGTCAAAGACAAATCTGCCAAAAGCAAAAAGAAAAGGACGAAAAAAAATTATAAAAAACAACAATGATTATATGTGAAACAGCTTCAAGGTTAATCCATACTTAAATAAGGAAATCTGCAATTTAAAAATATTTAATCTTATGTGATAGTTTTGCTCGTTAAAAGAAAAACAAAAAAAGAAGAGGCAGATGAGACAGGTAATTTGTACCTGGATTGACTCCTACAAACTGTTAGGTTTAAATAGAATTTATTTAAAACGCGGCTATTAAATCAAACACTCAAATAAGACAGAATGTTCTAAAGCAGGGGTAGGCAATCTTACAGAGGTGGAGATCTACCTGAACAACACGCAAGACATCAAAAATAACCGGTCACCGTGTCACCTCCACACATCCGATTTAAATCTCTAATTGCAGGACTACATTGTCGCAAATGCGTGCATTGCATGGCAATCATGGTTTTAAATGAGGTGTTGAGAAGGCAACATATTGCCTACTCATCACCGATCAACACACACTGAGATCACTTTTCAGATGAGCAGAACTTGTGCTCGTTCACACCTAAAGTTAGGGGGTGGTAAAACAGCAGGATATAATAGAAAAAAAGTCTATAGCTAAGTACAGCAAACCCACAGGAAAGCTGCAGGTACACTGCACTGCACCCCTGATGTAGGTAAACTACAGCACATCAGTGTGAAAGGAGACCCATACTATAATGCTCAGTGTATTGTTTCACACTGACCAGAAGATCTCTTCTTTCCCGCTTCTGGCACCACTCTGGAGACCATTAGTCGGGATAAGAGGGAGTGCAGTTGGTATCACTCCGCATGGGACAAGAGCCAGCACTACAGAGGAGGCATCAGCTTATGCAGCTCTTGCTCCCTTCTACAGCGCTAACTTTACAAGTAGTTCCTTTGCATTGAACTCTGTTTGATGCTTTGAAATGGCAGGTCAGCAATCCCAGACCGAGATCTACTAGTCATCTGTCTGCAATCTACAGGTCGCTGTCCCCCATTCTAAAGTATGTAAAGGTCTTAAAAAGTACAGTGACATGAAAAAGTATTCCTATCCCTTGACAATTTTTACATTTTTGTAAATCTACCCTGGTTGAAACCAAACCACGGTCAGTTAGACCAACTAAAATTTCAGCCACAACTGCCAGGAAAATAGTTTGGGATGCAAAGAAAAACCCACAAATAAACTTAAGGTGAAATACAGGACTCTCTAAAAACATGTGGTGTGGCTGTTTCAAGATGCACAATAAGGAGGCACTTGAAGAAATATGAGCTGCATGGTTGAGCCGCCAGAAAGCCATTACTATGCAAATGCCACAAAGTATCCGGATTACAATACGCCAAACAGCAAAGACAGACACAAGCCTCAAAACCTTTTGGCACAAAGTCATTAGGAGTGATGAGACCAAAATCGAGCTTTTGGCCACAACCATAAACGCTACCTTTGGAGAGGAGTCAACAAGGCTTATGATGAAAGGTAGACCATTCCTACTGTTAAACACGGAGGTGGCTCGCTAATGTTTTGGGGATGTGTGCGCTACAAAGGTACAGGAAATTTGGTCAAAATTTATGACAAAATGAATGCAGTATGTTATCAAAAAATACTGGAGGAACATTTGCATTCATCAGTCAGGAAGCTGCACATGGGACGTACTTGGACATCCCAACATGACAAGGCCAAGGCGACCTCTCATTGGCTACAGAAGAATAAAGTGAACGTTCTGGAGTGGCCATCTCAGTCTCCTGATCTCAATATCATTGAGCCCCTCTGGGGAGATCGCAAAATGTGCAATTCATACAACACAGCTCAAGAATTTACTGGAACCGGAGGCTTTTTGCCAAGAGGAATAGGCAGCTTTACCATCTGAAAAGATAAAGAGCCTCATCCAAAAATACCACAAACACTTCAAGCTGTCATTGATGTTAAAGTGGTTGTAAACCCTTACAAACCACTTTGACCTACAGGTAAGCCTAGATTAAGGAGAAATATCCAAGCAATATCTCCTAAACCTACACGGTTTAGGAGAGATTTACAAAAAGATAAGCACCGCTGTCTACGGCGCATGCGCCGTAGACAGCGGCACGTAGACGCACTGAGAACACCGCAGATCACGGCGATATGCCGCTCGTGTCGGCTCCCATGCGCATGTGTGGGAGTGATGTCATCGCGGCTCCGGTGAATCACAGCGCCGGAGCAGCAAGACCCGGAAGTCACTCTGGGATACATGGCAGCGGTGAAGATAAAGGAGGAGGACCGCTTGGGGGGCTTAGATCTCAGGTAAGTTATTCATAATGAGCTAGTATGCTATGCATACTAGCTCATTATGCTTTTGCTTTGCAGGTTGCATTTTTTTTTTTTAAAGTGCCTTTACTTCCTCTTTAAAGGAGGCAATGCATGGTATTAAGAACTGAAGTAAGTAAACTTTTGATCAGGGTAATTTGGCTAGTTTCTATTGTAATTATGATTTAAAAGAGTAAACACAGTTGACTGACAAATGGCTTTAGCCAAACACTAACCATGAGTGAATGAACATTTTTTTGTGTTATTATTCATATTCTCTGAAAAATGGCAAGAAATCAAATTCTGGCAGGGTATGTAAACTTATGAGCACAATTGTATTTGCCACTTTGTGTTGGTCTATCATATAAAATGCCAATAAAATACATTAAAATTTTTGGTCGTAACATGACAAAATGTGGAAAATTTCAAGGGGTACGAATACATCTGCAAGGCATTGTATATGCACATTTATTTTTTCATAAGTTTGAGATTATGCCTAATTTTTTTCCAGTTACATACCTGGAGATCCTGCCAGTCAGTTTTCCCGTTTCAAGTTGATAACACTAAACTGCTGCCCTGTTATTGACAGCAAAATGATAAGCCTTTAAAAAAAATAATAATAATTCTCACATCAAGTTTTGAATAGAGTGGTTGCAGTTTCATCTCCCATTATTACTAGTGGACAGAGGTCCACTATGGATTCTGCACCACATGCTCCTGTAGAGAAACCACTATGTGACAGGCAACACAGAATATAGACGTAGTAGTAAATATTTGGCAAAAGTCTGAAAGTCCTACACCACCTAAAATTAGATGAAATTCTGCTTGAATTCAAAAACACGTAAATGACAACTCTAGGGCTGGAACAACTAATCGATTAATCGACAACTAATCGATTATGAAATTAATCGATTACTAGTTTCATAAATCGATTAATCGGCCAGTAACAAAATGGGGTTAAAGTTAAAGCGGAGGTCCACCCTAAAATGGACCTTCCGCTCATCGGAACCCTCCCCCCCTCCGGTGCCACAATCGGCACCTTTCAGGGGGGAGGGGGGTGCAGTTACCTGAATAATCCAGGTAACTGCACCCACTTCCGGGATAGCTCTCTGCGGAAAGGGGCGTAACTTACGCCCCTTTCCGCAAGTGCCCCGCTGCCTGCTGGGAAACACACAGATCCCAGAGGCAGCGGGGACCGTCCTCATTGCGCAGCGCGGCTCGCGCATGCGCAGTAGGAAACCGGGAAATGAAGCCGAAAGGCTCCATTTCCTGATTCCCATACCCAAGATGGCGGCGGCAGCACTCGAGTGTCGATCTAGAGATCGGCTTCGGGTGCCGACATCGCGGGCGCACTGGACAGGTAAGTGTCACTATTTTAAAAGTCGGCAGCTGCAGTATTTGTAGCTGCTGGCTTTTAAAAAAAAAAAAAAAAAAAAAAAACGCGGAGTCCCGGTGGACTCCCGCTTTAATGAGTCTGATGATATTTACCAGATTGACCCTCTAATAGTATATACAGTATCTCCCCTCTAGTATATACAGTATATATCTCTCCTTTAATAGTATATACAGCATATAGCCTATAATAGTATATACAGTATATCTCTTCTAATAGTACAGTATATCTCTACTAAGAGTATATACAGTATATACCCTATAATAGTATATACAGTACATCTTCAATAGTATATACAGTATATCTCCTCTAATAGTATATACAGTATATATCCCCTCTAATATATACAGTATATCTCTTCTGTCTGTTATTCTCAGAGTGGATTCGATATTTTACTCCCTAACCATATAGTTGGTTATTTATATTTATCACTGCATAGAGATATTTAAGAATAAATTGCCTTTTTTTAAACTTTACATATTAACTAAATTAGACACCACACTTTTTTTTAAGCTTATTAACCGATTAATCAAAACAATAAAACGGTCAACTAATCGATTATGAAAATAATTGTTAGTTGCAGCCCTAGACAACTCCTTATCGAAACAAAAAGCTCTTGTGGTGCCTTCGAGTCCCTTCTTTGATTCAGTTGACTCCTTGTATAATATAAGATATACACGGAGCTTATTTTTTCCTGCAACCTGTTTGCTCAATTCCTCCATCAACATAGACCGTGTTGATGCCGGAATCCCTCCGGCTGGGCCATAGTCTTCCGTGATTATTAGATTATTATTAGACCGTGATTATTGCTAGTGGCTATAGCAGCCGCTATTGATAATCACAGGTAAAACTCGGCATGTCGGGTGTAACCAAGTTGATCAAATCAAACTTTGTACATTCAACCTGCCCATACATGGCTCAAATCTCGGTAAGTTCAAACAGTGTATGGCCTGCCCAAGTTGTATATGGGTCAATATTTAGAACACACAACTAGCTTTCTAAAACCCTGAAGTTGTAAAGCGTTTGCCTTGACTGCAAGGGGGAAATCATTAGATGTCATATTTTATATACTACTAAATTATTCCATTTTTGCCCTAAACATAATACACAAATATTTTAAATATATAAATGAGAAAGAGCACTCACTATACCATGGGTCTTCAAACTATGGCCCTCCAGTTGTTCAGGAACTACAATTCTCATCATGCCTATGAATTTCAGAGTTTTACAATGCCTCATGGGATGTGTAGTTTTGCAAAACAGCTGGAGGGCCGTAGTTTGAGGATCCCTGCACTATATATTCCAAATAAAGAATTATCGAAATTATGCTGTCTTAGTACAGCGATCTTCCCTGCTGAAATATTGTGTTCTGAACACACCAGAACACGCCAGTCAGAGCCCTCAGCCATTGGCAGACCTTTTTCTGTCATGTCCCTTCGACAAAAGCCGGCCGCTCGCTTGGCTTATGTTGGACCAGCTGCCGTACACACCGGATCGAATATTGGCTGGTTTCTATTGAACTGGCTAATGCCGCCAACATTCGGCCCCTGTGTACGACCGTTAAGGTATAAAGGAAAGGAAAAGAAAATCAATATAAAATATCAGAAAACTTCAGCAGAGTTTCACCATCATCTGGAATCGTAGATAAACTAGGACATGTATAAATGAATATCCCTCGCTGTCTATGGAAAAAGAGTAATGTTATTTAGAAATATGGAGTGCATACCAATTAATACCAAGAAAGCCATCATTTGGTAATCACCACATGTCTACCCACCGTGAATGCAAACATAGTGTCATAGGTACAATGTAGTTGAACTAACCTAACAATATCAGATATGGTTGAGATAGTGGAGGATTTCCATATTCTAGCAATGCTTAGCCTAGCTGCTAGTAAAATACCGATATGTGTTGTTACAGTTCTCAAGGCAGGAGGAATATCTTCTATTCCAATAATGAGATTAGCTAGGCTGGGCGAGGTTTGCGCGGACATTAAGATCACTTGGGAAAGGACATAGAATAACACAGGCCAAAAGGTTGACAACTTTCTGCAAGACCAGCATATGTGGTAAAGATTACCTACTTGATTATAGTGTCTCCACCAACTTGGTGAAATAGCAGATGGTGTTAAATACCAGCATAGCAGAATTCTTTGGGTCAGTTCCCATAAGGTTCACCTATACTTTAATACAGGATCCCAATAAACCATGGATATCATTTTTTACGTAACAGGCAGAATATATTTTTCTAGTGGTCGAAGTAATGACTTTGGAGATGTTTTCTTGTACGTAAACATTTTTATGTCGCAGTACAATTTTTTTTATTTTTTTTAAGATGTATGAGATAGGCTCAGTTGTCAACCCCAAGATTTCTTGGCAGAGGAGTTCCAATCAACTGCTAATGATATTACCAAGGGATGTCATCCAGCCGTTAGCTATGCTCACTGCCACTAGTAAAACGCTGAAGTCACTGTTACTTACGCCTGATTCACAATTAAGCCAGCCTCTAAAATAATCATCTCGCTTTAAAAAGCCATTGTAATCCAGACAGTTTTCCTGCCTCCATCTGGTATTAAGTTATTGCTTTTAAATCCAACAGTCAATGCTGAGACAAGGCAGAGGGAAAGCATCATACCTGCTGTAACAGTATGCCATTATACATGCTGGGAAACATTTATAAAAACTAGACAGACTGAAAACCAGACTATTTTTGGTCGATGATTGATTTTCTTTAAAAGCATTATTTGTAACAAACACTCATCTGCATACATTACGTTTTAAAGGGTAATTACAGAAACCATGTTGAGAATGCCCAGTTTTTAGCTAATGTGTTGTAAATATCCCCCACAGAGCTTTCTATAGACAACCTTCGTGCAGCTCAACATAGAGTAACTCTTTCCAAGCCACCTTTCAACATAAGACAAAGGTTCAATGACTTATGTGGACTGAATCTAAAATACCTGAGGAGTATGTCAGTTTAAACTCCTTGTGTAGCTGAAGTCTTCCTTTGTACCAATATAATAAATGGCACTTCAGTTGACTTAAAAATAAAATACTTGCTTTCCTATAGTTGCTTAACAGTGATATTGGGTTTCTGACTGCAGCCGACAAACGGCACCAGGATTATTCCAGCTTTTACGTGCAATTTTTGAAATACTTGCCTTGCACACTGCCAACCTGCAGCCTTCCCCAAAATTGCAGCATGTTTTCATTTTAAATTTAGTGCCACCGCCACCTTCACCGCCAAGATCTTCGGCTCCTCTCGCCGCCGACATAGACCGAGCCAAGTGTACTCGGCAACTTGGCTCCACTTGCAGTAATGCTTCCATCCCGCCCCTTGGCCCGGCTCCTATGCTGGACACAACACCGGTCCAATGGCGGAACGTAAAGGCTAGGAGGCGGGACTGGGCGTGACTGCAAGCAGAGCCGCGTACACAGTACACTCGGCTCAGCAAATGCAGCGCTCCAGACAGCGCAGATCAGCGGGGTATCGGCATATAACACACACCCACGATTTCCACGATTTTAAAAGGGGGAAAAAAGTGTGTGTTATACGCCGATAAATACGGTAGTTAAACTCCAGTGTTATTAAAGTAGCATGCCAGACTGACAAATGGCAAATTCTCACTAAAATACATATCAACAGGACCAAGTTAAAGTGATCCTCCTTGCCTAGGGTCCCACGATGGTGGCCCTGGCTCACCCCCCCCCCCCCCCCAATTCTGAATGCCATCAAAAGCAAGCCTCTTGGTATAGGGGAACTCATGGAGCCCAAGCCAGGCTCCATGTGTCCATTGACTCAGACACTGCAGGGATTGCTTAAAAGCCAATAAGAATTGGTCATTAGCTAGCCCTAGTCTTGATAATGAGGATTGAGAAGATGTTTAGGACTTTACATTCCACCAATAGGTCTCCGCTAGGGACAAACTTTAAGGCTCCATGCACACTGGAGCTCATAAACTGCAGTTTATTGGAGTTTGGGCGTTTTTTTTTTAAAAGCCCATAAACTCCACTCTATGTTAGCCTATGTGTCCATGCACACATGGACGTTTTTTAGCTTTAATGAGCAGTGGAGTTTATGGGCTTTTTTCTGAACGCCAGAAATTTGCATTCAAAGTGCTGTTTTTCACTACCAAAAAACAACAAACGCCAATAAATGCTCAAAAGCTAGTACAAAACGCTGTTAAAAGCAGGTTTTTCAACCAGCGTTTTCTGCCAGCAATCTGGCATCCAGAAAAAGCTTTTTTGAGCTTCAGTGTGCATGGAGTCTAAAAAGCACCCATCGCTACAACCTTACCCCAGAGAGATGGGCTACATTTTTAGCTGATAACTCTCATGTGTAGGAGATCCAGAAAAAACACAAAATTCTCCTGTGCTTGAGGGCTGGTCTAGGTGTGTGGAGCAGTCATCCCTTTTGTATGGAATGTCATTGGCCTTGCTGCCCTCAGAACAAAAGTGTGTCCTTGGAACTGAAACATAAAAAAAAAAAATAATAGAGGGCGCACCAAAAGTGAGCATTACAAAAAATTATTTTAATGAGGGTCAAACAGCAATAATCATGTTCACATAGAACCATGGTATACAAGCATATCAACACAACAGCAATAACGAGCAGTGACTCTTGAGTCTATAGCAGAAACCAACGGTGTTGGAGGACCAGACGGCATTGCAGGGTGGCTAACGCATTTCGAAGGAGGACCCACTTTCTCAGAGCCAAAGCGATGGACGATAGACCCAAGAGTCACCACTTGCTATTGCGTTGATATGCTTGTATACCACGTTTCTATGAGAGTATGATCATTGCTGTTTAACCTTTATTAAAATAATTTTTGGTAATGCACAAGGTCGTGGGCCCTCCCTTCTTTTTATATGTGTAGGATATAGACTAAATGCTGGCTTCCTTCACACCTTCTGGACTTGTCTGGAATTGGAGGTCCTCTACCCCACCAACTCTTGATAAGTGCAATTTGTTGATAAATGTTGCTTTCCCTTTATACAAAACCACATACAGCAGCAGAGGCTGTACCACTAAGTTTGAGACAGTCTGGTCTCCCTGGGTAGAGAATACGGACATGGCAATCCAGATCCGATTACACCCCTTTGTCGTGTGATCCATTAGTTCTCCATTATTAGGCTTACATATACTCTCTTTATAAAGGCCCCTTCCATCTCTTAACTAAATATTTGAGTCACATCCTTTGCTGTTGAGTGGCTGCATTGCTTTTTGGGATTCAGTTTGTGTTGTATGTGTCTCTATGTCTCTGACATGGCATACCAATATTTAGTTCCCGCTAATGGCTTATTATATGGAAATTATTGGGATAGAGCACAGCCTGTTTATTGGTAATCCACTGGTTGTAAGTGAACTGTTGTCTTATGTTCTGTATTGTACATTTGTGAGCTTTTTCAACCATTTGCCTCATTATGCCAGCTCTTGCGCATAATACAGCCATTTATTTTTAACAAATTATTGAGATTTAGCAAAGGACCCTGGGGGGATGCAAATGGCTAGGACCCCGGTACCCAACCTATGGTCTTTTGCTACTTCTTGTGTGGCCTACAGGGCCCCTGCAGATATTTGTGTTTCCCTATTGCCCTGTTATAACAGTGATTTCTAACAGTCTCATATAATCAGTCTCTAGTCAATGACTGTGTCTTCAAGTATGCCTGCAGTCTCTGATCATCTCTTGTATTATAGTCACAATCTCTGAGCATCCTTGTATCCTGTCCATGGTATCTGACTATCTCCTGTAACATGAAATTAGTCTTTGATTATATCCTACTGTGCCTCTGCCATCTCTGACATTGAATATTCACTGAATATTATGTGCAACCCTTTGATTAGGTTGAGGGTCACATTTGAAGTCCTCCATATCCAAGTTGCCTACCACTGGTGTACGAGGCAAAATTACCTTTTTATTCCTAATTGGGCGCCTCTAGCACAGGTCCACTTTAAGTAGAAAACACAAAACCCTCCAGTGTAACCCATACAAGCCAAAGATTTTAAAAAGTTCTGACAACAAGTTTACAACTGCAACAAAAATTTTCAGAATTTTCCCTCACTGAATGATTTCAAATACAAGTTAGGACCATTATTCACAGGCCATTAGAATAAAATAAGGAACAATGTACCTGTATTGCCATCAGTAGAAAAAACAAAAAAAAGAAATGAAAGACTATAGATGGGGAACGGAGAGAGTCTGTAGAACAGAAGAAGGGGAAACCATAAAACCATATATAAAAAAGGAAGTAGATCATAAGTATTGGCCATATATTTTCCCATATCCCTTGCTTAATATACTCATGACTCTCAAAACAGAATTTTGGTAATAGTTAAAGTTGATAATGCTTGCACAATATCTGCATTAATTGCAAAACATAACATCTACATCTACAAATATACAAAACTCCTATACACACACACACACACACACACACACACACACACACACACAATTCAAAATGAACTCCAAAAAATATTGCATTGATGCAGAGACCTTATAGCAGACAAAATAAACAAATCATACATGTGCTATTTACAAACTCATTACATTGGGCTGTTGAACTGGGCACAGAGGATACTTGCAGGCATAATGGAAAGAACACACCTCGAAGGCATATAGCTGCAAAGCTTATACTACGATTTCTGCTTTATATGGATAAAACTTTATACCCAGAAGCTAAAATTTGAAGAGGCATCATTGCCCATCTCAGCTAATCAGATGCTATTTTTAATTGCCCAACAACTGCTGACATTGCAATGGTTGCTCTGAAATACAACTGCTTTCCTTTCAGTTTGCATACATGACAAAACCCACATTGTTGACTGCATTACAGACAAAGTGTTAGCCTCAGCATTTTGCTTAAGGAAAAAAATAAAAGATGAGGTCAGGTGCAATGAAATCTGTGATAAAACAAAAAAGTATATTTAAAACAATTACAGATAAAAGAAAAAAAAAAAAAAAAAAAGAAAGAAAAAGAAAAAGAAGGTTGCTGCACTATTTCTGTGTGATTTCAGTGCGACTTGCAATGACATCTGTTAAATGAAGGCACACAGATATCAGCAAGCTGCCCACGAAATTGTGCAACTTCAAAAACAGCACCGGTTAAAAAGAAAAAACTTTTTTCCGAGTTCATTGACAGACGCGGCTCTTCTATATTCTTGACCATAGGTTATAGCACCACCTTCAGGAGTAGGACACTAGGCAGAAAACAAGAACACAGCGCTGCCTATGGGCAGTCCTAGCTGGTAGTAAACCCCCTGTCTGCTATAGGCAGCTCAGTTCATCACAAAGCAATTTAGGTAGAAGAAAAAAAACAATAGAGGGGTGGGGGGGCTGTGCCTATGACTATTGGATCAAAGCTGTTGATTGAAGATCTCCACTGGGAAAAAACTAAAATAAAATCACAGGGAAAAAAAAAAAAAAATGATATGGAACCATAGTTGGGTCCTAATTCCTACACTATGCAGAATAAAATGAGCTGCCTATAGCAGAGAGGCATTTTACTACCAGCTAGGACTGCCCATAGGTGGTGCTGTGTTTTGTTTTGTTTTTTGCCTATTGTTCTACTTCTGAAGGTGGCGCTATAAACCCTATGGTTGAGGATATAGAAGAGCGGTGTTCATCAATGAACATAAGAGAAAATTTATTTTCTGCCATTGTTGGGCTCTACATCTGAAAAATGGTCTCATGGCTGTCTTGATGGTTCAGCACTATTAATATTTCTTGAGCTATTTGATTGGAATAAATTAACAGATCATGAGTTCTGTCTCTTACTGGCTGAATAACGGTTTCAGGTTAGTAACTGAGAAAAGATTAGACAATAGGAAGTCCATGAACTAGACTTTCCAGACAGATATGAGCAATGGCAACCTCCACATTTTCTCCCAGTATAGGTCTCTTTTCAATGAGACCTTGACCAGTCCAATTGGACCTCCAAGCCTTAGTTTTGAAACAAAATGCTCAAATGAAGATCGTCCCATTTGGAGATAGCTAGGGGACAACAAGTACACTATATTGTCAAAAGTATTGGGACGCCTGCCTTTACACGTACATGAACTTTAATGGCATCCCAGTCTTCGTTCGTGGGTTTTAATATCGAGTTGGCCCACCCTTTGCAGCTCTTCTGGGAAGGATGTCCACGAGGTTTAGGAGTGTGTCTATGGGAATTTGACTATTCTGCCAGAAGTGCATTTGTGGGGTTAGGCACTGATATTGGACAAGAAGGCCTGGCTCTCAGTCTCCACTCCAATTCGTCCCAAAGGTGTTCTATTGGGTTGAGGTCAGGACAAGGTCTTTCACCCCAAAATCGCTCATCCATAGAATGCATTAAGATAAAAAAAAACATCTGCTTTTACAACTCCTTTAAGGTCTACAATATATCCTTTGCAAAAACAATAATTGTATATTCAGAAACATGCTTTGTAGGCTATAAAACAAAAAAAAGTCTCTCCATATTCTGTAAGCAATGCACATAGGGTTGCCACCTCATCCCTTTAAACCCGAACACGTTAATTACACAGGTTCTGTGGCTGATTAAGGTGGTAATCAAACACACTTAGTGCCTTATCTGCATTAAAATTAGCCTCAGAACCTGTGTAATTCATATGTGTTAGGGTTTAAATGGATGAGGTGGCAACTCTAAAAATGCACATACCAAAAGAAAAGCCGATAATGCAGACTAATGCAGACTAAACTTGCAAGTCTGTGCTGTGCGCTCTAATAAGACAGCTCTATGTCCAGCAGCCATTAAACCATGACTAGGAGGGTGTGGAGATCTGGACTTTTACATCACAAAAACACCCTTTTCAACTTTTCCCCCACTGGTTCAGAATGTCAGAAGCTGTCAGAACAACTTCTAGATTCTCTGGATGTTTTTTTTTCCAATGGCATAATTGCACACTTACCAATTAATTAGCAAAACTGAAATATCAAAAAAAAGGCATTTAACAAAGAACAGAAAGTGCCCTGTTTTGAAACTATGCTAGTTTTCAAATTGATTCCCCAATGTAAATCAGTTTGAAGTGAAAAATAGATCATTACACAATTAATCGAGTTGCTGAACATTTTAAGCTTTCAGCTTCTGTGTAAAGACCCCACTGGTACTCACCTTTACAGCTCTCTCCCACCACTTGTCATGCTGTCTGAGCTGGCACAACATACCCAATGCTCTTGCAAAGAATTAGGTTCATTGGCAATAAGTCAATACCACAACTGGGTTTAAAAAAACAGCATCTTTGAGAGCCAGGATGACTCAGAAGTAAAGATGGGCAGAACTTCACCATTCTGTGAAAAGCTGTGTCTCAAAATTGCCTAACAATTTCAGAATAATGTTCCTCAATGTAAAATTGCAAAGACTTTAATTGTATCATCATCATCATCTTCAGTACATAATAATCACCAAAAGATTAAGAGAATCTGGAGAAATCTGTGTGCATGGGACAAGGCTGAAAAACAATATTGGATGCCCATGATCATTAGGCCCTCAGATGGCACTGCATTAAAAACAGGCATGGCTTCAAAGTAGAAGAGTCTGGGTTCTTGACCAGCCTGCCTGCAGTTCAGAACTTTCACCAATTGAAAATATTTGGTGCATCTTAAAAACAAAAAATACGACGACCCAGGACCGTTGAGCAGTTACAATCCTACATCAGGAAAGAATGGTACAACATCCCTTCCCCAAAACTCCAACTGGTCCCCTCGGTTCCCAGACCTTTACAAAGTGTTCCTAAAAGAAGAGTGGATTCTACCCCGTGGTAAATATGGCCCTGTCCCAACTTTTTTGAGATGTGTTGCTGCCAACAATTTCAAAATGACCTTATTTTTTTCCATAAAAAAATTGTACATTTTATCAGCTTAAACATTTCTAATTTTGATTGTGAATAAAATATGGGTTTATGAGATTTGCAAATCGCTGTGAATATTACATTGTTTTTATGTAGATTTTACACAGCAACCCAACTTTTGGAGTTGTACAAAACATAAGTATTTCTATAATACCCTCCCACAACATTAACAACATTCTACTGTATAGGTTAATACAAACCATAATAAATTCCAGTAGGTTTCAAAAATGCAGATCAGGCTCATATATTGCATAATATAGACATAACACACAAGTTAAAACCAATAAGGAATGCCTCCTGTTTAAGAGCAGAAGTGTTTGCACAAAGCTAACCTTTTCTTTTTTGACAATGCTGTCCATGCTGCGGAATGAAGCCCCGGAGTTGTCATGGAGATCAGATAAAAGCTTGCTGGGAAAACCAGGATGACAAATAGCAAAACCGGTTTTGATTCACTCTATTTCTGCTACAAGTTAAGAACCCATGGACAGTTGAGTTGTCAAGTGTCCAGCAAACCCCCCCACAAAAAAAAAAAAAAAAAAAAAAAAAAAAAACACATTAACATTAGGCCCCCCATTTAAAGCAGATATTTTTAACAGTAATACTGCTCATTTGACTTTGTAAAATAACTGGAATTTGTGAAAAAATGTGACATTTCCAAAATAGAATTCTCTGTGCACTTTAGTTACTGTAAAAGTGTGCCTAAAGCACAGGAGTAGGATTTGCTCTTACACCAGCAATTAGTTAATACTCCGACTAGATGTCTGCCACATTCCAGTCCTCGTACAGACGTACACCAAAGTCATCTGACCAAATTTTGCAACAGCTTCTTCAATTCCCAATAAAGAGATTTCCAGGGGCACCGCAGCTCAGCCAGGGAAACTAAACCTGCAACATTAACCACCTCAATACAGTGTCCTTACACCCCCATCCTGCCCAGACCAAATTTTCAGCTTTCAGCGCTCTCACAGTTTGAATGACAATTACTCAGTCATGCAACACTGTACCCATATGAAATGTGCGTCCTTTTTTCCACACAAATAGAGCTTTCTTTTGGTGGTATTTAATCACTAGTTTTTTTTTTTTTGTGCTATAAATAAATAAAAAAAAAGGAAAAGAAAATGTTGCTAATTAGTAATTTTTCTTCATAAATTTTGGCCAAAATTTATACCGCTACATATCTTTGGTAAAAATAACCCAAAATTAGTGTATATTATTTGGTCTTTGTGAAAGTTATAGAGTCTACAAACTATGGTGTAAATCACTGAAAATTGATCACATCTGATCAGGCCTTCAGTACATCAGGTGTACCTCATTTCTTGAGACGCTGACAAGTCAGAAAAGTACAAATTCTCCCCAAATGACCCCTTTTTAGAAAGTAGACATTCCAAGTTATTAGGTAAGTAGCATGGTGGTTTTTTTTAAGTTGTAATTTTTTCCCACAATTCTTTGCAAAATGGAGATTTTTTTCCACATGTGTGAGACTATTACACAGCCTGGCCACATACAGAGCACCAACATTGAAGTAGCACCTTCAGGCGTTCTACGAGCATAAATCATTTCTCAACCACCTATTACACTTTTGAAGGCCCTGGAGCACCGGGACAATTAAATTACCAACAAAATGACCCCATTTTGGAAAGCAAACACCCCAATGTATATTCTATGAGGCATAATGAGTCTTTTGAACAGTTAACTTTTTTCCAGAAGTTTTTGAAAAATGTGGAAAAGCAAAAATGGCAATTTATAAGATATTTCTAACACATACCATGTATATAGCAAACATTACACCACAAAATACATTCTGATACTCTTCCCGAGTATGGCGATACCACATGTGTGAGACTTTTACACAGCCTGGCCACACACAGAGGCCCAACATTGTAGTACCTTCAGGCATTCTAGGAGCATAATTTCTCATTTCTCTCACTTCTCTCTCACTTCTCATTTCATTCCTACCTATCCTACTTTTAGCCTTGAGCACCAGCCCAGTGGAATTACCCACGAAATTACTCCATTTTGGAAAGCAAACACTCCAACGTATATTCTATGAGGCATGGGCTGGTGACAGGTACTCCGGTACTGATGGCCCGGTGACAGGTACTCAGATGAACTGTGATAGGTACTTTGATGGGTGGTGACAGGTCCTCTTTATTGGGGGGAGGGGCGGGGGAATCATTGTGTGTTGGTGTACACTGTAAGTGGTAACGAGATGTTACTGCAACCTCCTTCTCACACTTGATCGGTGTGTGAGAAGGAGAACCCGGTAACATCTTGTTACTGCGTTTTGTTGACATTTATTGAACGGCTGTGAAAGGATCACAGCCGATCATGAGGTAAAGCTGTCGGCCAATGGCTGTTTATCAGCGTCGATGACTTGCAGTGTTCCCAGGAAGACGCCGCCACTGACACGATCGCATTCATGCGCCGTGCAAAGTGGGGAGGTACCGCCTGTGATCGGTCGTGCCTTCATCACGGCCAATCACGTGGTAAACAGCCATGCCCAATGGCTGTTCACCCCCCTTAGTGGTGAGCGGTGTCTCCGTGACACGCCGCCATCGAAGGCACAGGGATACGTGCACACGATCGCTCGCATTCCCTGTTTAAATGGACAGACCTCATATGAGGCCCACCCAAAACAAGAGCCGCGCCACTTGGCCATCATATGATGGGCGGCAAACAGTTAAAGCATATATAGAGTGGGTAAAGAAAAGAATCACCCCCCACCCTTTAAAATTATCACATTTTTTGGCTTTGCAGCCTGAATTGAAGACAGTTTTTGTTTTATCCAGCTGTATTTCTTAGTGCAACTTATAACATCCAAGTGAAAAATAGAACACCAACATGTCAGAAAAAAAGAAAAAAAATTCAAAAACAGAATTGGAAAAAGGATCCCCCCTTATGTCAGTATTTTGTTGAACCACATTTTGCTTGAATTGCAGCCATCTGTTGGGATATGTTTCTACAAACTTTGCACATCTGGACTTTGCAATATTTGCCCACTCTTTGCAGAACTGCTCAAGTTCAGTTAAATTTGATGGTGGCTGTTTGTGGACTGCAGTCTTCTAGTTGTTTCACAGATTTTCAATGGGGTTTAAGTCTGGGCTCTGACTATTCACCTTTCTCTCCTTCAACCACTGTGTGGTCATTTTTGCTATGTGCTTTGGGTCATTGTCATGTTGAAAGGTAAACCTCCTTCCCATTAACAACTTTCTGGCAGAGGGCAGCAGATTTTCCACAAGAATTTGACGGTATTTTGCCCCATCCATTTTTCCTTCTATCCTGACATGTGTTCCAGTCACTGCTACAGAGAAACACCCCCCATAACAGGATATTACCACCTCCATTCTTTACTGTAGGAATGGTGTTATTTGGATGGTGAGCTGTATTATATGCCCTTCAGATATATTGTTTGGTGTTTGAGTCCAAATAATAAAATTTTTGTCTCATCTGGCCATAAAACCTTTTTTCCATGTGGCCTCAGAATCTTCAAGGTGCATTTAAGTTGGTCAGATGAGACTAAAATGTAATTATTTGGCCTCAACACCAAACGATAAGTCTGCTGGAAATCCAATAAATCTCAACATACAAATAACACCATTCCTATAATAAAGAATGATTGTCCCTTTTTTATTGCATGCTAATCTCAGATCGAATTTGATTTTACTATTTACTATAATCTGAGTTTACTAAAGTCATGAAAATTCCCGCATGACAGAAAAAAAATTTGGAAGCGATGTCATGTGTTGTAATGCATTTGTATTGCATTTTCGAATGATAGTTGTACTGATTAAACGAGAATCTGGCATCGTACGTAAAAAATTTCCGTGCATGTCCAATAGAACAACATCGGATGAACTGTTCTGATCGGCTCTCGAAAGCTCTGTATTAACGTTCCGATTATCGTACGATTTTCTGATCGTGTGTACGGGGCATAACAGTGCCCACATCTACTCGCAAGCATATGCATGCAATTGGTCATGCAGCAATCATCTGCCTGTGATTCACTCTGGGACACAGATTGCGTTTTAGCCCAAGCTGACAACAGGGAACAATGCTAACTGATAACAGTCCAGAGGCAGAGAGCACAAGAAGCTATGAGCTTACATCATTTCTGGTTGGATGAACACACCAAAAGACAATGGGAGAAATGTATTGTTAAAGTTTACGTACACTTTAAATCCCATTTCAAACAACCATCGTGCACTAGAGATCTGAAAATTTTTATTCATCAAACTTAAATTCAGAATACTTATTTCTACATTTAAAGTTTTTTCTTTTCCCTCTAACTGACAAGGATAAGACAGTATAAAGAGATTAAATACTTGGGATTTTTTTAATAGGGAATAAGTGGACTGAACAAATAAAGATTTGCTATCCTTTGGGGAACATCTATATTTCTTAATTATTCAATTTAATAAAAAATACAGCTTTCAACGCGAATGTACGATAATCGGATCGTTAGTACAGAGCTTTCGAGAGCCAATCACAACAGTTCATCTGATATTAGATCGGACAAGCACAAAAATTTTCTTTGTACGATACCAGATCATACAATTTTTCATTTAGGTCAATACAGTTGTCAACCAAAAATACAATATAAATACACTACAACACGCGACATCACTTCTGATTTTTTTTTTCCTGTCGTACGAGAATTTTCTTTTTTTAGCAAGTGAAAAAAGTCATACGATCTGGAGCATAATATATACATACATACATACATACATACATACACACACACATATACACATATATATCGTGGGTGCGTGTTATACGCCGATCTCCCGCCGATTTTGAGCGGAAGAGCAAGCAACGCCAATATACATACATAGCTGAGTGTACTTGGCTAGTCTCGGCTCCGCTCACAGTCACGCCCAGTCACGCCCTATGATGGACATAACCCAGAGACTGGGCGTGACTGTGAGCGGAGCCGAGAGGAGCCAAGACTAGCCGAGTACACTCAGCTATGTATGTATGTATGTATGTATGTATATCCCGCCCTATGATGGACATAACCCAGAGACTGGGCGTGACTGTGAACGGACCCGAGAGGAGCCAAGACTAGCTGAGTACACTCAGCTATGTATGTATGTATGTATGTATGTATGTATGTATGTATGTATGTATGTATGTATGTATGTATGTATATCGGCTCCGCTCACAGTCACGCCCAGTCCCATGTCCATCATAGGACGGGACTGCGAAAGGAGCCAAGATACACAGGACGGCTCTGTGTAGCTCAGCAGCGCCATATTTAAACTGCAATGTCACTGAGTAAGGCTGAAATTACACTGACAAGGCTAAGGCTGCAGATGGACACTGATAAGGCTGCAGATGGACACTGATAAGGCTGCATTGATGGGCATTTAAATGTACGTTTTCCTTAAAATTCCCTCCTAAACTTTGGGGTGCATGTTATACGCCCATAAATACGGTATAATATTTATTTATATATATATATATATATATATATATATATATATATATATATATATATATATATATATATATATATATATATATATATATATATATATATACATACATACATATATACACACATACATACATACATACATACACACACACACATTCCTAAACATATTTAAAGTGTTAGTAAAGCCAGGACCCAACACTCATATCTGGTCTCCCTCTCCCACAGTACACAGAACATGGAAATGCAATAGTTTTAGTAAACAAACTGCTAAATATATTTTCTCATCAGCAGTTAGAGCAGTCTTATGACTTCTATCAGTGTCTGGTTAACCACTTCTCGCCCAATGGTTATTTTGCTATAGGCCAGGCGGGAAGTGGTTCAGTTATCGTGTCTGGGCATCATTTGACATCCAGCAGGATAAGCAGCGATCACGCGCCAGTGGGGAAGCGCAACGCAGCGATTTTTGGTGTAGTGTCTGACACACCACATCACCGTTCTCGGTAAAGGGCCTCTGACGGAGGCTCTTTACAATGGGATCAGCCATGTCCAATCATGGCTAATCATGATGTAAACGGGAAGAGCCGTATATCGGCTTTTCCTCACTGGCGTCTGACAGAGTAGAGAAGAGTTGATCGGTGGCTCTCCTAACAGGGGTGATCTGTGCTGATTGTTTATCAGCACAGGACCACCAGGGATACTGCCAGGACCACCAGGGATGTCCACAAAGGAACCCCAAAAGGTATGCCACCCTAGACCACCAGGGATATGCCAATTAGTGCCCAGGCAGCTGCCAATCGGTGCCCATTAATATTGCCTGCCAGTGCCATCAGTGCCGCCCATCAGTGCCAGTCATAAGTATCAATCAGTGCAGCCTCAGTGCCCAGTGTCGTTTATCAGTGCCACCTATGAGTGCCCATCAATGCAGAAAATGATAAAAAATGTTTGGGTACAGTGTAGCATTAAATCAATTAAAAAGTGACAGCGCTGGAAGCCACAAATTGGCGTTTTGCAGGAAAGGGGGGTAAGTGCCTGGTATTGAAGTGATTAAAGCATATAGAAGGCCTTTTCATTCTTCTTTGATTGTCCTATGAGGGTGCAGGACCCCTGACCCTCTGTGTGGAGAATGCAGATTGGCCTTGTGCTGATCACATGCACTCTCCCAAGAAAAAAAAAAAAAAAAACCTCTAGCAATACACACCAAACTGTGCATGTGCAGCGTGTCCCCAAGGCTCTGTTCTATCAGGAGATGGTTTGCGGACTATGGAAGTAGGGGAGGATCATAGAAGACAGAATCAAAAAGCCTTTTTACACAATGTGAAGGATTAACCCCCTAGGCCAGTGAGTATAAAAAGTCTCACACACGATCGGACTTTGTACAAACTTTCCCGTGGACTTTTGTACAAAGGGCGTAGTCCACAAGTTTGTATTGCATACACACGGCAGGACTCTTTAGGCAACAAACACGAACGTAGTGACATTTCAACGTACTGATGACACTTCAAAAGAGGACGTTCAATGACTCCAGTGCCACCTTTGGTCAATTTCTGTATTGTTGTCTGATCTTTTGCATTGGTTCTGAGCATGCGTGTTTGTACCTTGTACAAAAGTCCGATGCTTTTGCGTACACACGATCGGACTTTGCTCCATCGGACTTATGTTGTCAAAAAGTTTGTCCGTTCGCACAGCCAACAAAAGTCCGATGAAAACAGAAAATGTTTGTCCGATGGAGCGTACACACGGTCGGATGTTGCTCCAAAACAGCTAATTTGCATGTTTGTCAAAGAGTCAGACCGTGTGTACGGGCCTTAAGCATGCTTGTTAAATACGCTTTACTGCATATACAGACTGATTTTACAGTTTTGGGTTTAGTAACACTTTTAGAACAATGCAACACTGTTTCTGGAGACATTTTTAATGTGAAATGTTCCAATCACTTGTGTTGCTCTTTGTGCTGAAGCCTAAGGCTTCTTGCACACAAGGACCTAAGCCCATGCAACATACATCCTGGCTTATTTTCCCCACTCAGGAAGCCCATGGACATGAATGGCTGTGCGTGGCTGTACTTATTTGCGTAAACACAAGTATAGTGTATTTCTGGAATCCGTGTTTACATGACTACTTTTATACACCAAAGTACAGCTGCGCAAGGCACATTTGGCCCTTCGGCACTTTTTGCGCAGCCCTTGGGGCCCTCTGCAGACACCAATCTGTGTGTCCTTATTGTACTGTCTCCTGAAATATGTCCCCAATCTCCGATCAACTCCAATCATATCATGTCTGCAGGAACCAAGCATCTCCTGTACCCCATCTGCAGTCTTTGACCATCTCTTGCATTTTGTCCACAGCCTTGGACTATACCCTGTAATGCCGCGTACACGCGATCGCACTATCCAGCGGACAATCCACCCGTGTGTGGGCTTAGAAAGAAGTTTTGACTCAATCAGCCCGTATGTGTGCTAAATGTCACAGTTCCAGCATCCTTTGGGACAGTGACATCATAAGGGGTGGGGTCACTATGTGCCATCACCCCGGTGACCCCGCCCCTGTCCCTATACAAGTCGCCGCATAACAGGTCCCTGCCATTGCGGCCAGAGAGCGTCGTGTCAACATTGTAAGGAAGAAGAAGAGAAGAAGACGGCAGCGACAGCGACAGAAGACCGGGCCAATGCTAGTAAAAGTTCGGAAAGTCCGGCGGACCTCCGCTGGAAAGTCAGTTTGTCTGCCGGATAGTCCGATCACGTGTACGCGGCATTAGGTGTCCACTGTCTCAGAGACTGAAAATTCACGAAATTCTGTGTATGGCCCTTTGGTACTCGAGACCAAACTTGAGGCCCTCCATATCAAGAAAAATTGTCCATCACTGCCTAAGGACCCTTTCAGGTGGACCCGATCTTACCCTCCAGTCTCCTCTATGGAGCAGTGGGTGTCAACTGCCGACATCCGATCAAAAACAGACTGAATGGTGATCTGTCCCAATCCTTCTGGCGGATCAGATGACAGTCGGGTGTAAAACAGACAAGTGATCCATTTACATTCGGCTGTCCATGGAAGAGAGCAGGCTGTGTCGCTCTCTGCTAAACAGAGCGGACACGGACCAGCCATCTGCCTGCTCAGCGTGGGATCAGTGTCTGCCTGCTCAGCGTGGGATCAGTGGACAGATTCCTCGTTGAGCAGGCAGACAGCAACAGAGACTGTCCTGTGTGCAAGGTGCTTTAGAGAGTCAACTTGGAAGAATTAAATCACCCAGTCTGCTACACAAACGGGAACGGTGTTCATGGCAAGTGGCAACAAAAGGGGGCTAAGCTGTGTGGGGCGTCATGTGTTTCCAGTGTCCAAAACAAAGGCTTCTGCACTGGGCTTTCCATGACTGCTGCATCTTATTCCAGAAGCAGATAGTGACCCCCAGGTGATGCTTGAACAAAGATGGAGTTGACTTATCTGCAAAGATTACACTTACACAATACTTGACATCCACATACCTAACATGCCAAATATATTTGAGGCTAGGTCCTCTATAAAGGCAAACAGAGAAATTATTAACTTAAATATGTGTGGTTACATTAATTAAAAATAAAATAATATTTACAGATAGTGTTCATCTCTGGGAACACAAGGAAGCAAATCCACGTGCCAAGTTTGTTTTAGCAGCTTAAAGTGACACGAAACTCTGGTTTAAAAAAAGATTATACTACAGTATGTATTGTTAAAGCCCAACTACAGGCAAAAAAAAATGAAAAAAATTCCATGCAGTGGGGCTATGCCCGCAATGCACAAGTCAGCTGCTTATTTTGTCTATGGGCAAGGAGAAAGCTTATACTCACCGGATCCTTCATTGCACTGGAAAACAGCGCTCCCCCACAGTCCAGTGGTAGTAGACTGGTCCTGGTCTATAGGGCCTGCTCTGGGCTTGACGACATCAGGAACAGTCCACAACTCTAAATCGCTGAATCGCGGGGGTGCTGGACCGGTCTTGTGCTAGGAGGATCAGAGGGTTAGGTAATTATATCTGCGCTCTCCTCTAGAGAAAAATGAGCAGTTGACCTGTGCAGTTACTGCATGAGAAAGATTTTTCTTTGCCTAGAGATGGTCTTTAACTGAAAAAAGAACATTATATTGCTCGCAACAACTTTCAAAATCACCAAGTTCCCTTTATTTTCTTTGCTGTGATACAACTTTCTGTTACACAATGGCTACATGCTTTCTCCATGGTCCCACTGTATACAGCAGTAGGGATGCACCGAAATTTCGGCCGCCGAAACATTTTGGCCTGAAAATGCCCCTTTAAGTGCCGAAAGGAAAAAACGGCCAATAATTGAGCCGAAAATGGGGCAGGGCCTGGGCGGGGGCGGCTCCGCCCCTGCCCCTAGGTGCCGCCCATCATGGGAGGTGTATAGCGCAGGAGAAACGCCACCGTCGTCTGGTTCAATAGAGCGACGGGAACATCACAGCTTTAATTTCAATAGCTGTGTGTTCCCCCGTCGTGCGCCGTCGCATACAGCCCCTCCCCCTTGTTCGGGGAACTTTGATAGACAGATTACCCTTCCAGATTGGACTGGGGATCTGTCTATCACAGTTCCCTGGACAAGGGGGAGGGGTTGTATGCGACGGCGCGCGACGGGGGAACACACAGCTATTGAAATGAAAGCTGTGATGTTCCCGGCGCTCTATTGAAACAAGAGACTGAAGCGGCTCTCCTCTCGCTTTGCTGCATCACTGGCTGCACGAGGGGACAACCCACTTATCTCTTTTATCATGTTGCCAGTCTCTGACCACCTCCTGTACCATGTCCCTAGTCTCTGACCACCTCCTGAACCATGCATGCAGTCTCTGACCACCTCCTGAACCATGTCGCCAGTCTCTGACCACCTCCTGTACCATGTCGCCAGTCTCTGACCACCTCCCGTACCATGTCCCCAGTCTCTGGCCACCTCCCTGTACCATGTCTCCAGTCTCTGGCCACCTCCCTGTACCATGTCCCCAGTCTCTGGCCACCTCCCTGTACCATGTCCCCAGTCTCTGGCCACCTCCTTGTACCATGTCCCCAGTCTCTGGCTACCTCCTGTACCATTTCCCCAGTCTCTGGCTACCTCCTGTACCATGTCCCCAGTCTCTGGCTACCTCCTGTACCATGTCCCCAGTCTCTGACCACCTCCTGTATAAAAATATTTTTTAAAAACAGTCATTTTCGGTATCGGTGCCGTTTCGGTATCGGTTTTCGGCCTAGTGTATTTTTCATTTTCGGTATCGGTTTTGGCACCAAAAAACCCATTCGTTGCATCTTGGTCTTCAAACTGTGGCCCGAGGACCAGATGTGGCCCTATGCTAGGGCTGGGAAATTCCCCCCCCCCCCTCCCCAAAAAAAATCTGAGATTTTTTAATAAAAGAACTGCTAGGAACTGTTAACATAAATCCCAGCTGTGGGCAGGATTATTAAGACGAGGCCGTGTCTTCGGCCTAGTCCACGATGGCTGGGATCGCAGGCGGCTGACTGACAATTCAACTTCTCCCCTGCACATGGTCACACACACCGGGGAGGCTAGGGGACACAGGAGCGTCGCGTGTGAGGGCAATAGGAGGGCCGTGGGGAGCTCAGAGCCTCAGACACAGCGCACAGGTCTGCTCCCAGTGTCATTCCGGACATACTCCCTGCTACGGAAACTCTGAAGGGGGAAAAAAAAAAAAATTCTAAAAAATAGTTTTTTTCTTCAAACCTGAATAGATTTGAACTCACAACTCGATTCAATATTAAAATCGATTTTTTTTTCCCCAGCCCTCTCTTATGCTTGCCTTTTTTCAGCCCTTGGGGCACTTTTTCTCCCCCTGCTACGAGACACTATTCTGCCACTGACAATGGGGCACCATTTCTTCTACCGACACCAAAAATGGGGCACTATTCTTCCCCCTAATAAATGTGGCAATGTTTACACCCACTGATGCCAGGACAATTTTCCCTCCCGCTGGCCAAAGTCTGGCCCTCCTGGAGTCTAAAGGGAAGGACAATAAACCAGCTCCTTGTTTAGAATGTTTGCAGACCCCCGGTATATATATATATATATATATATATATATATATATATATATATATATATATATATATATATATATATATATATATATATATATAGAATATATATATTTTATAAATCTGTATTTCATTAGGGAGACACTTCCCTTCACTTCAGCTATGTAGGCTCAACAGGAAGTGATGTATAGGAAGTATATATATATATATATATATATATATATATATATATATATATATATATATATATATATATATATATATATGGAACATAGCCATCCGCTCTTGCTTGCCCCCAAGATGGACTATGGGATTTTTAGTGAGCATAGAGCAGTGCACATGACCACAACAACAACAAATGTGGGCTGCTCCTTCCAAACAAATGGAAGACCGCTGAAGCATGGGGGAGAAGTTGAGGTAACCAGTCTAGCTGCAGGACGGAGAAGAGGATCAAGTAGGTAAATCTTTTTTCATTGCCCTGGACCAAACACAAGGAATTAACCCTTGCAGTGCAGGCACAGCTTTCAAGGGATACCTTTTAATTGCCTGGGAGTACTTTAACATTATAAAAACTATATAGAAGAATAAAAATTCTGTTATAAAAAGAACTACCTCTAACTTCAATCATGTGGAAATAGCATCAACTACTGAACAATACTTGACACACCCATACAATCACAGATCCACTGCAAGAAAACAATACTCCATGGAAGTTACATCAAAGATTCCACTTGGATACACAGGAGCTGCCAAAACACAGGGATATGTGTTCCCATGCAAAAGCAGAGCTGGCTTTATTTTTTTGGATAATATGAAATAAAGCATATTTCATAAATAAGAATGGAAAGCCCATGGGCTTCGTGTGTACCTAGAAGAAGCAGATGATAAACACTGATACACTGGAGATGGAATGTTTTTAGAATGCCTTAACATGGGATGGCTTTACTTCGTAAAACAAAGCAGCTTGTGAATATAATCATAATGGCATGGCCATCAAGCTTTATTGTATTTGCATCACAACGTACATGAGTAAATCAAAACAATTGCCACAACAACACGTTTCAGACATATTGGGTGTACAAAAAGAAGTACATTCGATTATAGTTCATTTTCCTGTATCAATGATATATCTGTACTCTCAAATTAACACTACTGAAAAATGATTTTCCGTATTTGGCAGACATCTGCATGTGCAGTAATAATCTAGGTGCATAGATCTCTCCAGGACTCCAGCAGGAAATACTACAAATAAAGCCAGAACTACGTTGCTTGGCTTTAAATGGAATCTGTAATTAAGACATTGTAAAAGCAAGTTATGAACTTATGTTATGATGGTATTAGGTTCCAAGTAAGATTGCTAAAATTTGCTCCCCAAGCTCCTTCCAGATGTTTCAGGGGTTAATTTTTAGAGGGTATTATGATGCAATTTTAGTGAACTTGCCCAAAAGTCAAGAGATTTTAGATACACGTATATACACAGATTAATACACAAATATGGATTAAGAAAAAAAAAAACCACACACACACACACACACACACACACCTCTTGATTCACTGCTGAGTACTTTGAATCAGTAGACTGATCCCATATACCAGGGGTCTCAAACTGGTGGCCCTCCAGATGTTGCGAAACTACAAGTTCCATCATGCCATTGCCTTTGGGAGTCTTGCTTTTAACTGTCAGCCTTGCAATGCCTCATGGGACTTGTAGTTATATAATGGAAATGGGCAGAAAGTGCACACTCAGGTTTAATTTGAGGGTATGTACATCCAAATATCAGGAAGGGTTTAGGAAGTACAGCTCTTAAGAATAGCTACCCCCCTTTTTCAAGGGACCAAAAGTAATTGGACAATTGAATCAAAAGCCGTTTCATGGCCAGGTGCGGGCTAACCCTTCGTTATTTCTTCATCAGTTAAGCAGGTAAAAAGGTCTGGGGTTGATTCTAAGGGTCCGTTCACACAGGGGCAACACGACTTTCAACAAGACTTTTGGAGGCAACTTGGACACGACCTGAACATGACTTGGGGCGACTTACAACACGACTTTAAGTCGCCCCAGGCCAGGTGACTTTTGCCGCGGCCAATCAGAGAATGAGCTCTCAAGAGGGAACTCCACGCCAAATTTATGAAAAAAAAATTGGCGTGGGTTCCCCCTGCGAGAGCATACCAGGCCCTTAGGTCTGGTATGGATTCCAAGGGGAGCCCCCTACACCGAAAAAACGGCGTGGGGGGTCCCCCCCAGATCTATACCAGACCCTTATCCGAGCACGCTACCCGGCCGTCCAGGAAAGGGGGTGGGGACAAGCGTGCGCCCCCCCTCCTGAGCCGTACCAGGAAAAACACACAACACAGGGTTAAAATAGTTTATTGCACAGCTCCGGGGGTCTTCTGTCTTCAGGGGTCTTCCTCGCCGGACTCCTCCACTATCTTCTTCTAGCTCTTTTGCTAGCGGAGGAGCCCGGCTTTCTTCCTCGCCGCCGCCTCTTCTTATGACTTTGTCGAGTCAACATCTCGAGGAGTAGGAGTAGGAGTAGGAGTAGGAGTAGGAGTAGGAGGAGGAGGAGAAGAACGGAAGGTGGCGGCGACAGAAGACCGGGCCACCGCCTGTAAAAGAGCTATAAGAAGGCGCGGTGGCCCGGCAGAAGAACCGAAGAGGGGGACAAGACCCCGAAGTCGGAAGGACCCCCGGAGCTGTGCAATAAACTATTTTAACCCTGTGTTGTGTTTTTTTATTTTTTTATTTCCACAGGTGAATGGGTAGGGGTACGTTGTACCCCATACTCATTCACATAGGGTGGGGGGCTGGTATCCGGGGGCTCCCGGATTCCGATAAGCCCCCTGCCCGCAGACCCCGACAACCAACGGGCAGGGTTGTCGAGAAGAGGCCCTTGTCCTCATCAACATGGGGACAAGGTGCTTTGGGGTGGGGGGGGCCGCGCGGCCCCCCCTTCCCCAAGGCACCCCCCCTGTTGAGGGCACGCGGCCTGGTACGGCTCAGGAGGGGGGGCCGCACGCTCGTCCCCACCCCCTTTCCTGGCCGGTCGGGTAGCGTGCTCGGATAAGGGTCTGGTATGGATCTGGGGGGGGGGGGGGGGGGGCCACGCCGTTTTTTCGGCATAGGGGGTTCCCCTTAATATCCATACCAGACCTAAGGGCCTGGTATGCTCTCGGAGGGGGAACCCACGCCAAATTTTTATTCATAAATTTGGCGTTGAGTGCCCTCTTGAGAGCTGATAATTCTGTCAGAGTCGCCTCCGTATAGACGGAGATCCAACTTGGAGGCGACCTCCATTGAAATCAATGGGTACCGATCGCCTACAAGTCGGATTCAAGTAGTACAGGAACCTTTTCTGAAGTCGGAGCGACTTCAGTAGTGTGCATTAAGACGGCTCTCATTCACTTACATTGCTTTTTAAATGTTGTCCGACCTGAGGCGACTAGGGGCGACCTGAAGTTGGATCGGAGTTGCCCCTTTGTGAACGGACCCTCAGTGTATTTGCATTTGGAATCTATTGCTGTCAACCTACATCATGCACTCATTTGAACTGTCAATGCAAGTGAAACAGGCCATTGTAAGGCTTCAAAAAAAACGGAACAAATCCATCCGAAAGGTAGCAGCAACATTAGGAGTGGCCAAATCAACACTTTGGTACATTCTGGGGAAAGAATGCACAGCAACATAAAAAGGCCTGGACATCTACGGATGACAACAGTGGTGGATGATCGCAGAATCCTCTCTATTGTAAAGAAAAACCCATTCACAACATCCAGACAAGTGAAGGACACTCTCCAGGAGGTGGGCGCATCATTGTCAAAGTCCACAATCAAGAGAAGATTACACAAGAGCAAATACAGAGGGTTCACCCTAAAGGTGCAAACCATTCAGAAGCCTGAAGAATAGAAAAGCCAGATTAGACTTTGCCAAAAAACCCAGACCAGTTCTGGAAAAGCATTCTTTGGACGGATGAAACTAAGATTAATCCATACCAGAATGATGGGAAGAAAGAAAAAAAAAAAGAAAAAAATAAAAAAGTGTGGAGAAGGCTTGGAACAGCTCATGATTCAAAGAGCACAAACATTATCTGGAAAACATGGTGGAGGCAGTGTGATGGCATGGGCACGCATGGCTTCCAGTGGCAGTCACTGGTGTTTATGTTGATGATGTGACAGAAGACAAAACTAGCCGGGTGAATTCTGCAGTGTTTAGAGATATACCGTCAGCCCAGATTCAGACAAATGCAGAAGAGTTGATTGGACAGCGCTTAGCTGTACTGGTGTCATTAAAGAGAAAAATCAGTGTTAGGGTAGTTAGTCTAAGGCCCAGATAGGTCTAGGGACCCCTTCCCCCATAAAGGTTTAACCCCTTGATCACCCCGTCACCTGTGTCACAGGTGACACAGTTTAGCTAGTTTATTTTTTTATAGCGTCAGGGCACCCGCTGTATTATACCCAATAAAGGTTTAACCCCCTGATCAACAGGCAGGTGATCAAAGTTCGATTTTAGCGTCAGATTAGTGCGAGTATCGCTAATAGCCACGCACCATACGTCTCCCTTAGCAATATAGTGTCTGAACGGATTAATATCTGATCAGATCTCTACTAGCGTCCCCAGCAGTTTAGGGTTCCCAAAAATGCAGTGTTAGCAGGATCAGCCAAGATACCTGCTAGCACCCGCATTTAGCCCTATTATTGCCCTCACATGCGATCCTCCTGTGTCCCCTAGCCTCTCTGCCCAGCACAGCCCAGCCAAGTGCAGTATCAATCATTACAAAAAACATAGCTGCAGCGTTCGCAGAGTCAGGCCTGATCCCAGCGAACGCCAACAGTTTTTTTTTTGCAGCAGCAGCAGCAGCAGCATTTGAAGCAGTCGCTGACAGTCAGGTGCTTTTTTACCTGTGAGCCTCACTACTGTACTAGTAAATTTAGAGACCAAAATGTCAAATCAAAAAAAAAGGTACAGTACAGTAGTGAAGAGGTCTACACATTTGTGAGCATGAGATAGTGAAGAGGAAGTCACTGTCAGATTCAGGCTCAGAATACAAACCTGTAGACATCGGCGGCACCCTGACAGATAGCTCTGTCGACAGAGTTGTGGTCCCTGCCAAGGGCAGGCGCACCAGACCCCGATCTTTCTCGGCTGTCGTTGAGGTGCAAGAACCGCAGGTTCCTCGTATGGAGCAGAGAGCCAGTACTAGCGCCGCTCATCCTTCTGGTGCACTGGCAAGCACCAGTGGCCTAGTAAATCCTGGTCGTACATCCAGCACTGCAGTAACACTGGGTGACGTAGCGAGTCCCATAAGTGCAGTTCAAGCTGGCGAGGTGGCAAGCACAAGTAGTGTCCCGTTGCCACCAAGAAGAAGACAAACACAGGCCCGTTGAGCCCATAGTGCAATCTAATTCAGAGCCCACCACTTCTGCAGCACCCGTACTTCCCCCATTCACTGGCCAACCAGGAATTCAGGTGGAAACAGTTGAGTTTACGTTGCTTAATTTTGCGGTTTTTCACCAAAGATCTCTATAGATCTATTGTGGAACAAAGCAAATGATATGCTGGTCAATTCATACCCAGCTGATCCTTGCTAGAGATTGGAGACCTATTACAGTCTCCGAATTTAAGACCTTCCTGGGGACTATCCCTCCTCATGGGCGCAACCAAAAAAAGAGTGAGTTGAGGTCATATTGGTCCATTGACCCAATTCACCATATGCCCGTGTTCTCTGCCTCCATGACCAGGATACAATACGAGCAGATCTTGCGGTTCATGCACTTCAATGAAAAGGAACTCTGTCATCCTCAGGGTGACCCTGGATTTTGGCTCTACAAAATTCGGGACCTCGTAAACCACTTGAACCAACGTTTTGCAGCCTTGTTTACTCCTGATTAAGTTGTCTGTGTTGAGTCCTTGATTAAGTTTTTTGGCTGCTTGTTTATCAAACAGTATCTTCCCAGCAAGCGTGCCAGATACAGGGTCAAGATGAATAAGCTCTGTGACAGGACCACAGGCTATACATATAGTTTTATGGTTTACGAGGGAAAAGATAGTCATGTAGAGCCAGAGAACTGCCAAGACTACATAGGGAGCGCTGGTAAGATAGTGTTAAGATACCCTTATTTGGAAAGGGGTACCACTTGTATGTGGACAATTATTACACGAGCGTGCCACTTTTTAGTCACCTTTTTGATTATGGAATTGGCGCATGTAGCACCGTGCAATCTAATCGCCAGGTCTTCCCCCCCCCCCCCACGGCTTGTAGAATCCTGACTTAGATGGGGGGGGGGGAGCCTGCTTGAAGTGTAATAATTTGTTAGCAGTGAAGTGGATGGATTCACAGAATGTTTTCAGTCTGTCCTCGCTTCACGCAGACATGGCAGTCTAAATTCCTACGGCCACTGGAGTTGTGGAGAAACCCCTCTGTGTCCACAAATACAACCGTAACATGGGATGGGTGGACCTCAATGACCAGTTGTCGGCACCATAACTAATTGCCCGTAAGGCCAGACGCTGGTAAAAAAAAAAAAAAAAGTGTCTATTTCAATTGGCTTTGCTGAACGCTTTGGTGCTATACAATGTTGTAAAGTGCTGCGTAAACTGTTGGCGCTATATAAATCCTGTATAATAATAATAATATTATACAAAGCTTCAGGACGGACTCCTTAAATTCTCCTTAAATTCCAGGAAGAGACCGTCACAGCCCTTTTTCCAGATGGTGATCTTGCCCAACTTTCCAACGAAAATGCAGTGAGCCAGAGAGGCATTTTCCTTATGTCCTCCCTGGTACTCCTACCCAAAGAACACCCCAAAGAAGATGTGTCTGCAGCAAGCGCAGATTTAGGCATGACACCCGCTTTTATTGTCCCTCCTGTCCTGACCAACCTGGTCTTTGCATTGGTGAATGTTTCAAACGCTATCACACACACTAGTGGAGTACTAGCATAGGGTACAGCACCACACAGTCCTTGGCACACTAACACAGGGTCTCAGGGTCTCAAAAGATGTGATGGCCATCACATTTTGAGAGACTAATCTGCAACGTTCAGTTTAGAAAAATTGAAAAAAAAAAAAAACCCACACAAAAAAAAAAAAAAAAAAAAAAAAAAAAAAAATAGTCTCTCTCTATTAGGGGTGCAATCAAAAAAACTCAGATCGGATAATTTTTTGGATCAACAAATAACTGGATTTGCAAAAACCTGTGAAAATTCCACCATATAGTGCCCACTGTAATATCCACAATCTCCCCCACTGTAATATCCATGTCATCTTCTCCCCCACTGTAATGGACATCTCCCCCACTGTAATATCCACATATTCTCCCCTACTGTAATATTGGCTGAGTATGGCTGGGTATCGTCTAGTATGGCAGGGTATCATCTGTGGAAAGAGCTGAAAACTGCTGTTCACAAATGCTCTCCATCCAACCTCACTGAGCTCAAGCGGTTTTGCAAGGAAGAATGGGCAAGAATTTCAGTCTCTCGATATTGACGTAGTCCCGTGTACGAGCGGCCTGCGCGCCCCCTAAGGGGCGCGCGCGGCGCGCTCTGTGATCGGCGAGTCCATGAGACTCGCCTGATCACCGATCCGTGCAAGGGGTCGATCCCGACCCCTTATCACGTGATCAGCTGTCAGCCAATGACAGCTGATCAGGTGATGTAACGGAGCCGGTAATCGGCTAGTATTCCTCCTCGCGCTGACGGCGGCCGTGATCGGGACATGTCCCGATCACGGCCAGCAATGCAAGCGCTCACCTGCCCCCTGCAGTGCCACCCTAATAAAAAGTGCCCCCGTCAGTGCCACCCAGCAGTGCCACAGTGCCACCCACAGTGCCCACAATCTGCCTCAAAGGTGCTGCACCCCAGTGCCGCCCAGCAGTGCCACCTATCAGTGCACATCAGTCCCATCTATCAGTGCCCATCCGTGCCACCCATCCGTGCCATCTTATCTGTGCCCATCTTTGCCCATCAGTGCCGCCTTAACTATGCCTATCAGTGCCCACCAATGCAGCCCATCAGTGCCCACCAATGCAGCCCAGTGCCCACCAATGCAGCCCATCAGTGCCCACCAATGCAGCCCATCAGTGCCCACCAATGCAGCCCATCAGTGCCGCCTAATCAGCGCACTTCAATGAAGGAGAAAAATGACCCGTTTGCAAAATTTTATAACAAACTATTAAAACATGATTTAATTTATTTATTTTTTTGCATCTTTTTTTGTTTGTTTAGCAAAAAATAAAACTCCGAGCTGTAACTAAATACCACCAAAAGAAAGCTCCATTTGTGGGAAAAAAATGATAAAAATTTCATTTGGGTACAGTGTTGTATGCCCGCGCAATTGTCATTCAAAGTGCATCAGCGCTGAAAGCTGAAAATTGGTCTGGGACTGAGGGGGTTTAAGTGCCCAGTAAGCAAGTGGTTAAAGTGTAATTTTCCATTGAAGAATACTGTACAGACAGCTTTTCACAAATTGATGAACCTCTTTACTTCTGAGACACTCTGACTCTCCAAGATGCTCTTTTTACGTCCAATCATGTTACTGACCTGTTGCCAATTAGACCTAATTAGTTGTAAAATGTTCTCCCAGCTCTTCCTTGTTCGCACCACTTATTTTGCCAGCTTTTTTGTTGCCCTGTCCCAACTTTTTTTTGATAGGTGTTGCTGCCATCTATTTCAAAATGACCTTTTTTTTCTTAAAATTGTATATTCCTTTCAGTTTTGTCTTCTATTTTCTATTGTGAATAAAATATGGCTTTATGAGATTTGCAACTCACTGCATTCTGTTTTTATGTAGATTTTACACAGAATCCCAACATTTTTGGGAATTAGGGTTGTATTTGGTTAATTCTTGGTTGTGGATCCTCAACAATCGATATTATTTCAGGACTTTTCGTGATTAATTATTTTTGTTGTTTTTATGAGATAGCAATTTGTTTTCATGTTAGGGGATTATGTCCTCCATTGATGATCTTACTTCATCATTGTACAGTATGCGGTTTTTTATTGCTACATTGTGTCCTACATTTCCAGCTATTTCAAATCTTGGCTGTTGTGCAATGGGATGATCCACATTTATGTATTATACTGCATCTTGTTTTGTTTATATTACAGGAGTGTTACCATTTCTTTTGCAAAGAATAAAAAAGTAATAAAAAAAAAAATTAAAAATAAAAATAATATTGAGAAATAAAGTTAATCTGTGGCAAAGTAATAGGTTTTCTTGAGGCTGACACGCAATTCTTTCCCATTTGCCTACTGGAGCACCGAATCTAAACCCTGTGGAAACTTAGTCTCATTTAGTGTTGGAGCTTAGACAGGGTTAATGATCTTCTCTCCTCATGATGTGAAAGCATTTGAGAACTGCATCCTGGGATGAAGGAGATTGGTTCAGGAGGAGGAAGCATCTGAACCTTACCCAGAGGTATTTTCAAGGGCTTTAAAAAAAAAAAAATAAACAGAGCAGAGGGGAGTGTGGCAAAGGAAAATATCAGAGAGTTGTTGTCAAGAGAACCAATTCCTAATTTTTACATGTTCTCCTGCCAAGCCTCATGACTGCTCAGTTAGGCATCACTCACATTGAGGAGTCACTTGGCATGGCCACTCTATCAAAAAATAAAATAAAAAAAACACAACTGTTGGAGTTGCTCTTTAAGTGACTCTTTATTTGGTATTCATTAAACGTAAAAAAAAAAAAAAGTACAGTATATTGCAGCATAGCAATCCTTAGATGTGGTGGCTGCATTGGTTTTATTTTGTAGGCTTTTTTCCCCCCTTTATTTGACCTGGTGATCCAGTCAGTAGCACACTTCCTACTCTAAGGCCCCCTTCACACTAGCGAACTGATGGGGGTCTGCCTGTTTGTTTTTCAGGTGGACCCGATCAGACCCTCCAGTCTCCTCTATGGAGCAGCAGGTGTCAACAGATATGCGAGACTGACTCGTGACGACACACAAGATTAAAATGTATAATAATAATTATTATGATTATAGAGTCGACAGTTTACGCAGCGCTTTACAACATTAGGACAGACAGTACAATTACAATACAATTCAGTACAGGGGGAATCAGATGGCTCATTAGAGCTTACAATATAGGAGGGAGGGTAAAGTTATACAAAAGGGTAATAGCTGTGGAGGATGAGCTAATGGAGAAAATCGTCCAGTTGTTAGATGGAAGCAGGATAGGCTTCTCTGAAGAGGAAGGTTTTCAGGGATCACCTAAAAGTGGATAAATGCGGAGACAGTCTTACAGATTGGGGTAGCGAATTCCAGAGGATGGGGCGAGGCGCAGGAGAAGTCCTGGAGGTCGATATAGGAGGAGGTGATGAGGGAGTTAGAGAGCAGGAGGTCTTGGGAGGAACGAAGAGGGCAATTAGGTTGGCATTTTGAGACAAGGCTAGTGATGTAGCTGGGGGCAGAGTTGTGGATGGCTTTGTAACTTATTTGCTGGGCGAGTGGCAGCCAAAGGAGGGATTGGCAGAGAGGGGTAGAAGACACTGAGAGGTTTGTAAGGTGGATGAGTCTGGCAGCAGCATTCATGATGGACTGAAAGGGGATAGTCTATTTAAAGGTAAGCCAATGAGGAGGGAGAAATAACTAGGGAGTGAATCAGAAGCTTTGTGGTTTCATTGGTTAGAAAGCGGCGTCGTTTAGAGATGTTGCGGAGGTTGAGACGACAAGCTTTGGAAAGTGATTGGATGTGGGGCCAAAAAGAGTTCAGAGTCCAGGATAACACCTAGCACCCCGACATGTGGGGATGGGTGGATGGTTGTGCCATTGCTCTTGACAGATAAGTCAGGGGAAGAGGCGTGTGGGGGAGGAAATATTATAAGTTCGGTTTGGACAAGTTGAGTTTGAGGAAGTGGTGTGACATCCATACAGATATGTCTGTTAGTAAGTTAGTGATGCGTGAGGAGGCTGATGGAGTGAGTTGAGGGGTGGAGAGATAGATTTGTGTGTCGTCAGCGTAGAAATGATATTGAAAGCAGTGAGAGGCCATCAGCTGACCCAGGGAGGAGGTGTAGATTGAAAATAAAAGAGCAGAGAACAGAACCTTGGGGGACCCCGACAGAGAAGGGAAGAGGAGTGGAGGAAGTAGAATTGTAAGGGACACAGAAGATGCGTTGGGATAGGTAGGATTAGAGCCACTGAAGAGCACAGAGACCGGAAGTAAAGTTTTTTGAGGAGGAGGGTGTAGTCAACGGTGTCAAAGGCAGCTGAAAGGTCCAGAAGTAGGAGTACAGAATAGTGTCTTTTGATTTTTGCAGTTAGTAGGTCATTTGTGAGTTTTAAAAGAGCAGTTTCTGTGGAGAATTGAGGGCAAAATCCAGACTGAAGGGGATCAAGAAGGTTATTTTTAATGAGATGGTCACTCAGTTGGTTGTAAACCGGGCGTTCAAGGAGTTTAGAGGAAAAGGGGAGCAAGGAGATAGAGTGTAGGTTGTTAAGATTGGTAGGGTCCAAGGATGGCTTTTTAAGTATGGGGGTGACCAGTGCATGTTTTAGAGCATTGGGGAAAATACCAGAGGTGAGGAAGAGATTGAAGATGTGAGTTAGAGAGTGTAGGATAGAGTCAGTTTGTAATCAACACAATTACATCTTAAAATATACCATTAAGATGTGCTAAAAAGGGTATAAACCCAGAACAGAATGCAAAAAGATATACTAAAAAGGGTTTTTTTTTGTGAAGGCTTACAATAAAGTCTTGTGTTGGTACTTTATTTACCTTCTGTATTTAATGCCTAGTATAAATGCATGGCTATTAAAAAAGGCACACAAGGAATTTTCTGGAAGTAACTGGGATACCTTCCAGTAAAAACCTCATCCTACAGCCTAAACAATGAACCCCTGTTGATTGGAATTTCATAGTTAAAAGAACCATTTCTCTGATTTAGTGAAGACCTCTCTCATGAAACAAACTTACACAAAGAGCTGTAACAAAATAAACCTCGACTTCAATGAGCAGGGGGAGGTAAATAGTGCTTCAGGAACAATGGTTGCGTTTTTCAGCTATACAGAGTTGTAGTGAGATACTACAATACAGGCCCCCAAAGGCTTGATCCCACCTTCTGGTCTGGTGAGAAATGATTCCTAAAATTTCCATGCTGAAGCAAGTCAAACATTCATCATCACCTGCTGGACTGGAGGTCCACAACCTCTTGGCTTGTAAACACCATTCGTACAGAGGGCTAGCCGTGCCAATTGGAAAAAAATACAAAACAAGCTTATATATTCAAAAAAAGTTTATATGGCAGAGAAAGTTACTAGCCAACATGTCTAAAGTATTAAAAGTAAACCCTCAAAATAAAAACAAAAACCTACAAATCTGCACACTATGTGCTCCAAAACGCTACACAACGGTCAACTAGGCCAGAATGGCCTTTTCTCATTTAGTACTTTGATGGTCCCGGTAAACCATTGGGCTGCTGAAGCCAGTGCCGTGTTGGCTAAATTACAGTGCTCTTCTTCCTACAGCCCCCTCCGCTGAAGTCAACAGTGTATTCTATGTCAACACCAACGACAATGACTGGATATAAAAGAGCTTGTGCTGGTAATGGTGAGCAGGGCCTAGCCTGACAGAAGTCTGTACACCTTAAAGAATTCCGGCACCAGAGGTATACCAAGTATGGTTCGGACACTAAGCAGGCACCGCCTGAGGACAAGATGAAAACTAAACAAGCATTGTGTGTTTTATAAGAAACTTATTGGTGGCTATTTAATCTTGCAATATGGGCTTTCAGATGGGAAACATGTGTAGCACTTAGTATTCCACTAGTATTTAGTTCCACTTTAAGGATTTGTTTTCTTCCCCTTTAGATTTGGATAGAGTAGTAAATGGATAGAACCACTGTAAGGTATTTATCGCTGTCAGTCAACCCATCAAGAAAATTTACGCTCCCCAATTGTCCCGATTTACAAATGTCACACAGAATGAGGGCAAATGCACAATTTTAGTTGCCACAAGAACAGAAATGGAAATCTTTCAACTGGGACCCTTGCTCCTTGTGTCAGCTATTAATCAAGCATTTCCCTTACATCGGAAATATAGCCTCTCACTTCCTGTTGAGCCTACATAGCTGAAGTGAAGGGAAGTGTCTCCCTAATGAAATACAGATTTATAAAATTATATATATATATATATATATATATATATATATATATATATATATATATATATATATATATACATACATACATACATATACACATACATATATTTATATATTATTATACACACACACACACACACACACACACACACACACACACATTCACACTGGGGCGGTATTCAGGCGTTACAGCGCTAAAAATTCAGGCGTTACTAGCGCCTGTGTAGCACCTGAAAAAAACCGGCCCCTTTCACACTGGAGCGGTGCGCTGGCAGGACAGTGAAAAAAGTCCTGCTAGCCGCATCTTTGGAGCGGTGAAGGAGCGGTGTATTCACCGCTCCTAAACCGCTCTTACCCATTGAAATCAATGGGACAGCGCGGCAATACCGCCGGCAAACCGTTCAAAGTGCAGAATTTTTTTAAGCATGTCTGAGCATTCAGAAAAAAGGGGGCAGAGAGGTGAAGTCACACTCTGCAGAGCTCAGTGAGGAGAGGGAAAAGACACAACTCCCTTCACACAGCACACAGGGACAGAGATGAGGCTGTCAATCAGCTGGAGATTTCCCCCCCCCCCCCCCCCCCATCTCCTTTTCCCTCTTGGTGTCAGGAAAACGTGTCAAAAATGATTCATAAATTTAAAAGTAGAACTAAACCGAGGACATTAAAAGGAAGCTGGCATCTTAGCTTCTCTTTGATCTCCAACTGCTATAGGTGCTGCACATGTGATCAGCTATAACAGCCATTTGGTGGTTTGACAGTTTGGTTGAGAGCAAAAGCAAATGTGACAGTTAGCATTCCTGGCATGCTTGGGATTAAAAAATTTTTGAAACTGTTAAATAGATGGATTTAGTTCTGCTTTAACGTAAGTGCAGCAATTCAACACAGTGCAAAAAATCCTAAAAATTTGTGTGTACAGGGCAAGGGCGTTTTTATTAGATTTAAAATTTGTCCCTCTTTTTTTTAACATTTTGTGTTTTTTTTTTTTTTATTTGTTTTATAATGTTTTATTTAGTTACAGTATGACTGTAAAGGTAGGTCCTCTTTGAAGGGACATCAAAAGGTGTGATATCCCATTTTCAATGGCACCCCAACACACTAAAACAATTCACCTGTTCAATACAGGTGCATTAAAATACAGGAGCATTAAAACATTACTATATTACTAGAATTTTTTTTTTTTTTTGGGGGGGGGGGGGGGGAAGAAGCATTCAGATGTATTGGTGTCTGTTCTGGTGTGTTGGCAGCACATTCAAATGAAAATGCCTTAAAGTGGTTATAAAACTTAAACATTTTTTACCTTAATGCAGGGTTTGATAAATTTGCTTTGAAAACTAGGAGCCAACTTTTTCCTTTTTTTTTTTTTTTTTTTTAACATAGTGTGGTTTGTTAGCAAGGAAAATAATTTGCGCCCCCTAACCCTGACTTATAGCAGACCGGCCAGCCAATAACCCCAATGCAATGCCATCAGGGTTATAGGCTGGCTGAAAAGAATAATCATAAAAACCTGTTATAAAGAGGTGCTCATGATTATTACGCCAATTGCTCTCCCGCCAATTCTCACATATGCACACAAAACCTCTTCACAAATCCCTCCCCACTCTTCAAAAATCCCCCGCCTCTGTCATTACCATCCTAAACCCCCTCATTATGAAGCTCAGTCCTACCATTACCATCCCGAGCTCCCTCATTACGGACCTCAGTCCCACCATTACCGTCCTGAGCCCCCTCATTATGGAACTCAGTCCCACCATTAATGTCCTAATCTCCCACATTATGGACCTCAGACCCACCATTACCATCCCGAGCCCCCTCATTATGGACCTTGGTCCCACCATTACTGTCCTGAGCTCCCTCATTACAGAACCTCAGGTCCACCATTACTGTCCTGAGCTCCCTCATTAAGGACCTCTGTCCCACCTTTACTGTCCTGAGCTCTCACCTTTAACTGTCTCACAAACCAAGAGAGAAGCACCGTGAGAAGATGAAACCAATACAGCAGCATCCCACCCCCTCCGACTCCTTTGGTTCTACAGTGGCGAGCTCTCGCCTTTGCCTGGTAACAGTCCCTTGTGAGGGCTTGCGGAAGGAACTGACAAATCCCAGGCACCATGACGCAATGTTTTAGTCACCATTTGTCGAGCCCTACATTAGGTAAAAAAAATTACACATCAGTATCCCCCCCCCTCATTCGATCCAGTTCCGTGTGCATCTGCAGCTCTTCTCTCTCCCCTCACTTCCTGATCACACAGTGGAAGTCATTGGCTACCTCTGCTGTCAAGGGAGGAACATTAAAAAGGTGAAAAACCTGTAGTGCAGCAGCCCCCTATTTATTTACCTGAACCTAATAGTTCCAGCTATGGGGACTATGGGGATGAGAACAGCAACTCCAGCCGCTGTCTCGTGAGCCAGGGGGCGGAGCAGAGTTCTGCTGTCTGTGTCAATGAGTGCAGCAGCAGGACTCAGGAGTGTGCAAGCACGAGTGCCCCTTTGGAATGTGGCTCTCCGTGGGGGCACTTGAGAAGAGGAGGAGCCAAGAGCGCTGCTGAGGCACCCCAGAAAAGGAGGATCGGGGGCCACTTTGTGCAAAACCCTTGCACAGAGGAGATAAGTATGACAGGTTATTAAAAAAAGAAAAAAAAAAAAAAGGGGGGGGGGGGGTTGGCAGACCTTTACAACACCTTTAAACGTGAGTCAGAGTATGGTTTGCTCATTTACTTCTAGCCTGCACTAGAAGGTGCTACACATGTCACAGAATTCAAGGAAGTAAAATGCGTCAAGATCATTCAAATTAACAGAATTAGGCTAGAAATAATTTAAACAAAATGTCAAAATGAATATAAGATTTTCATTCATTTTAACGCAGTGCACATGAATGCATATGCATGAGCACATCAGAACCAAAAGATGAAAGGCAGACCTCAGAAAATAGACATTTCCAAAAAAAAATAAAAAAAATCTATAAATAACCAATACAAAACTGTGTGAAGGCTGGAAAACATACACTAAGCCAGCGGAAATTTCATAGGATGAATAAATAAAACAATGACAGGTGACAAAGAATAGAATTGATGTAAAGTTGTGGGCGTGTAAAATAGCCTTGTCTTCTTAGATGAGACTGGCAATGTAGTGTAGCTAGCTATAAGAGATGTATTTAGGTCACTTTTGGCCATAACTGTCAGCTACATTCGCTCCCAGTTCACTGATCAGCTCTTCTAGAGACCAAAGGAAGCTCACACCATAGAGTCTGCTGCTGAATATTTACTAATATTTAGGAACATGCAGGTCAGCACTTTTCACTTATTACATTTTAATGTCAAGGCATGAACACCAGATTCAATTTATCCACAACACGTCTTATACTGTTCATTCTACATAGTTTCAACTGCTTTCAAACTCCAGGAAAACTTCTAATAATAGACAGAATTCTATACATAAAGGATTTATCTACCAACATTTTACATTCATTTATTTTCACCTGGTAATCCTGCGAGTAACTAATGGTGTATGGCGAAATATCTGTGCTGCCCAGATCTTAAAAAAAGTGAAAAAATTTATAGTAAAATAGTAAAGGAAAAAAAAAAAAATGGTTGAAATATAGATGACAAAATCAAAATGTGACCGTGTGCTAGGTGCTGAATATTCAGCTCATAAGTTTGTGGATGAAATAAAAAATTGTGCAACCAAATTGTTTTTTTTTTTCAGATATACTATTGTAACGTGTGTGTGTGTGCGCGTGCATTCAAGTCCACGTCAATTGTTTCCTCTTTGCTGGTGAACTGTCTAGACAAGACTGTTCAGGTTGTAAACTTATTTTGTGTATGTATGTATGTATGTATGTATGTACACACACACATACATACATATATACACACACACACAGTGCCTTGCGAAAGTATTCGGCACCCTTGAACTTTTCAACCTTTTGCCACATTTCAGGCTTCAAACAAAGATATACAATTTTTAATTTTTGTGAAGAATCACCAACAAGTGGAACGAAATCTATTGGATATTTTAAACTTTTTTAGCAAATAAAAAAACTGAAAAGTGGTGCGTGCAAAATTATTCGGCCCCTTTACTTTCAGTGCAGCAAACTCACTCCAGAAGTTCAGCGAGGATCTCTGAATGATCCAATGTTGTCCTAAATGACTGATGGGGATAAATAGAATCCACCTGCGTGTAATCAAGTCTCTGTATAAATGCACCTGCTCTGTGATAGTCTCAGGGTTCTGTTGAAAGCGCAGAGAGCATCATGAAGACCAAGGAACACACCAGGCAGGTCCGTAATACTGTTGGAGAAGTTTAAAGCCGGATTTGGATACAAAAAGATTTCCCAAGCTTTAAACATCCCAAGGAACACTGTGCAAGCAATCATTTTGAAATGGAAGGAGTAACAGACCACTGAAAATCTACCAAGACCTGGCCGTCCCTCTAAACTTTCAGCTCAGACAAGGAGAAGACTGATCAGAGATGCAGCCAAGAGGCCCATGATCACTCTGGATGAACTGCAGAGAACTACAGCTGAGGTGGGAGAGTCTGTCCATAGGACAACAATCAGTTGTACACTGCACAAATCTGACCTTTATGGAAGAGTGGCAAGAAGAAAGCCATTTCTCAAAGATATCCATAAAAAGTCTCGTCTAAAGTTTGCCACAAGCCACCTGGGAGACACACCAAACATGTGGAAGAAGGTGCTCTGGTCAGATGAAACCAAAATCGAACTTTTTGCCCACAATGCAAAACGATATGTTTGGCGTAAAAGCAACACAGCTCATCACCCTCAACACACCATCCCCACTGTCAAACATGGTGGTGGCAGCATCATGGTTTGGGCCTGCTTTTCTTCAGCAGGGACAGGGAAGATGGTTAAAATTGAGGGGAAGATGGATGCAGCCAAATACAGGACCATTCTGGATGAAAACCTGTTGGAGTCTGCAAAAGTCCTGAAACTGGGACAGAGATTTATCTTCCAACAAGTCAATGATCCCAAACCTACAGCAAAATCTACAAAGGAATGGTTCACAAATAAACGTATCCAGGTGTTAGAATGGCCAAGTCAAAGTCCAGACCTGAATCCAATCGAGAATCTGTGGAAAGAGCTGAAAACTGCTGTTCACAAACGCTCTCCATCCAACCTCACTGAGCTCGAGCTGTTTTGCAAGGAAGAATGGGCAAGAATTTCAGTCTCTCGATGTGCAAAACTGATAGAGACATACCCCAAGCGACTTGCAGCTGTAATCGCAGCAAAAGGTGGCTCTACAAAGTATTAACACAAGGGGGCCGAATAATTTTGCACGCTAAGGATATTCCTTACAAATGTGATGGCAAAGCGGAGTTCCACCCAAAAATGGAACTTCCGCTTTTCGGAGATACCTGTCTAATCCAGGCATTTGCTCCCACTTCCGGGCATAGATAGGCGCAGTATCTGCAGATATCTACGCCATACACACTTTTTTTCACTAAAAGGAAACTAGAACCGTTTTTGTTAACAGTGGTCAGTGGTGAAAGGCAGAAGAAAAAAAAAAAAAAAAGAAGTGTGAAAAGTGTGATGATTCAATGATATTTCACTACCCCATTAGGCAAGAAAGTGTGAGCGCAACATGTGATAGGGACAGTGGAATCTACATGGGAAGTAGATTAGAGAGAAACTTCAGCAGATGTGTAAAAAAGTAAAAGTCAGTAGCTACAAACACACTGAACACATGCAGTAGTAAACTGCAGTTGATTAAAAAAAAAAAAAAAAACCCCTTCAAGGCAATGTTATAATGTGCTAGTATTCATCGCATACTAGCACATTATGAGAGACTTACCCTAGAACAAAGCCCACATCACCGCGCTGTCACTGCTGAGAGGGCTGACATATTCCCCCGGTCTTCCTTCTGGGTTTGCGTCCTCCGGCTGCATGAGTGACATCACTCCCACACATGCACGCGGGAGCCGCCATTTATGGCAGTCTCTGAAGGTCCGGCACTGTATGCGCCAGTAACACATACAGAAACTTACCAGCCCATAGAGCTCAGTACTGCTCTTCCCACATCCCAAGATTGGTCCTGCAGCCTCCTGGGACAGAAATTGGAGCTGATACTGATCAAAAAAAAAAAAGTGTAAGAAGCTGGATGAGCTGCCCTTCCTTTCCTGGGTGAAGGTCCACTTTAAGAATGCTCACAAAGCAACCAATAATAAGTACAATGCTTGAAATCTGCATACTTTTGGCATACTAATCCCACCTATAACTATAAATGGGGAACGCTTTTCTTTTTTATTAAGCGCACACGTTTTTTAACTGCCCATGTCAGTATCTCAGAGACTGTAAAACAAGTTGCTTTTCGAACACAGGCAGGCACCTCCTTATCCTAAATCCTGGAGTTCCACTTTAACAGTACAAGGAAATGTTTCTCAAAACTGACAGGTTCATTTATTTATAGCTATGCAGAAAGAGGATGTAATTGCAATATGCATGAGTTGAAAAGCACACATTTTATTTTTATTCAACCTTCATAAATCATTTACCCTCTAGGACTACAGGCAAATAAGAAAGTACAGTTACTTAGCTAATATGTAAAAAGGGAGAGTGATAGATATGGAATACTTGTTTTTTTGGCAAAGATGAGATTAAATTCATTCTTTGCACAAGGAGACTGTTCCCCCTATGGAGCATCCAAGATCACTGAATAGTAAGAAGCGTCTCTGCAAACTTGACCAGGATTGTGGCATCATGTCCAAATTGGCCCAAAGTGTCAATATTTTGTGTGGCCACCATTATTTTCCAGCACTGTCTTAACCCTCTTGGGCATGGAGTTCACCAGAGCATCACAGGTTGCCACTGGAGTCCTCTTCCAGTCCTCCATGACATCACATAGCTGGTATGTTAGAGGCCTTGTGCTCCTCCACCTTCCGTTTGAGAATGCCCCACAGATGCTCAATAGGGTTTAGGTCTGGAGACATGCTTGGCCAGTCCATCACCTTTACCTTCAGCTGCTTTAGCAAGGCAGTGGTCATCTCTGAGGTGTGTTTGGGGTCATTATCGTGTTGGAATACTGCCCTGAGGCCCAGTCTCTGAAGGGAGGGGATCATGCTCTGCTTCAGTATGTCACAGTACAGGTTGGCATTCATGGTTCCCTCAATGAACTGTAACTCCCCAGTGCCGGCAGGACTCATGCAGCCCCAGACCATGACACTCCCACCACCATGCTTAACTGTAGGCAAGACACACTTGTCTTTGTACTCCTCACCTGGTTGCTGCCACACACGCTTGACACCATCTGAACCAAATAAGTTTATCTTGGTCTCATCAGACCACAGGACACGGTTCCAGTAATCCATGTCCTTAGTCTGCTGGTCTTCAGCAAACTATTTGCGGGCTTTCTTGTGCATAATCTTTAGAAGAGGCTTCCTTGTGGGACAACAGCCATGCAGACCAATTTGATGCAGTATACAGCTTTTGGTCTGAGCACTGACAGGCTGACCCCCCCACCCCGTCAACCTCTGCAGCAATGCTGGCAGCACTTGTATGTCTATTTTCCAAAGACAATCTCTCGATATGACACCGAGCATGTGCAACCTCTTTGGTCAACCATGGCAAGACCTGTTTGGAGTAGAACCTGTCCTATTAAACCTCTGTATGGTCTTGGCCACCACACTGAAGCTCACTTTCAGGGTCTTGGCAATCTTCTTATAGCCTAGGCCATCTTTATGTAGAGCAACAATTCTTTTTTCAGATCCTCAGAGTTCTTTGCCATGAAGTGCCATGTTGAACTTCCAGTGACCAGTATGAGAGAGTGAGAGTGATAAAACCAAATTTAACACACCTGCTCCCCAGTCACACCTGAGACCTTGTAACACTAACGAGTCAAATGACACCGGGGAGGGAAAATGGCCAATGGGACCAATTTGGACATTTTCACTTAGTGTACTCACTTTTGTTGCCAGCGGTTTAGACATTATCAGCTGTGTGTTGAGTTATTTTGAGGGGACAGCAAATTTACACTGTTATAAAGCGGTGCACTCACTACTTGACATTGTATTTTTGTAAAATATTTACAAAAACGTGAGGTGCGTACTCACTTTTGTGCGATACTGAGAGATATAGATAGATAGATAGATAGATAGATAGATAGGACATATATACACACACACACACACACACACACACACACACACACACACACACTTTGATTCTGTACTTGCCAAATATGTTGCAGAAATCTCCCCTAGCTGCAACCATTTTAACTGTGGGCAGCTGAAGCTGCTGCCTGTTCACTTTCTGGATTTAGACAGACACACAGCAGCACACCTCCAGCTCTGTAGCTCTCATTGGCCCTCTTATGACTCACCCCCACGCCCCCTCCATCCTGGCAAACGCTCACAAGTGTGAGAGAGCGCTGTGTATGATGATATAAGACTAGGCTTTTTACCAGACAAGAAACAGGAAGTGGGCTGTGTAAAGGTATTTACTGGCAGAAAGAAATCCTACTATTCAAAGTTAAAACGGCATGGGCAGAACATTTAATAGATGGAAAGTTGAAAAAAATTACGGAAGGTCCACTTTAAGGCATGCAGAGGGCAGGTCGGGGGGGATTTTTAATTACTACTTAAAGTAGCTGTTTCACCAATTTAAAAAAACAAACACACCAAATTCAAACTGGCACATAAACATAACCCTCTGTATATTATAGGCAATAACCCCAGAGACTGATCCACTGAATACCCAACTGTCTTCAGAGGAATCCAGAAGGAATTCCACCACCTCCTGTAACCCTCCCTGGAGCAAAATTGGACTGTGCTTTTAAAGGGTTTTTTTTTTTTTTTTTTTGCCTTCCTGTGAACCAACTGTGGTTATAGGATTTCAGTATGTGGAAGTTTTCTATTTACAGGCAGTCCCCGGGTTACAAACAAGATGGGGTCAGTAGGTTTGTTCTCAAGTTGAATCTGTAAGTTGGAACAGTTACATTTTTTTTTTTTTTTTTTTTTAAAGTGTAGCCAGCCCAAACAATTTTTTTTACATTTTTTGGATAGCATAGGGAAGGGTTAACACCCCTGTAACATTTGTTTTGGTGTCAGTGCCCCTGTTCAGAAGATGTCACCTCACTTTCTGTTCCAATGACAATTGGATTTTGAAAATTTGGGGTTGTTGTGGAAATAAGGATTTGTGATAAAGCTTCAGAGGAGACCTGACCTGACCTGCATGAACCCAGCTTTGAATGCGTCTAACTTGCTGGCATTTGGCTCTTTGTGCTGCCATCAAACCCATGCAGACACAAAGTTAGGTTTTCCTAATGCCCTGTTATAGAAGTGATCTCTAGCAGTCTCATGTAATAGGACTCCATACTGAATCATTGTTCCAGTCTCTGACCAGCTCCAGCAGGATGACCGAAGTCTCTGACCAGCTCCAGCAGGATGACCGCAGTCTCTGACCAGCTCCAGCAGGATGACCGCAGTCTCTGACCAGCTCCAGCAGGATGACCGCAGTCTCTGACCAGCTCCAGCAGGATGACCGCAGTCTCTGACCAGCTCCAGCAGGATGACCGCAGTCTCTGACCAGCTCCAGCAGGATGACCGCAGTCTCTGACCAGCTCCAGCAGGATGACCGCAGTCTCTGACCAGCTCCAGCAGGATGACCGCAGTCTCTGACCAGCTCCAGCAGGATGACCGCAGTCTCTGACCAGCTCCAGCAGGATGACCGCAGTCTCTGACCAGCTCCAGCAGGATGACCGCAGTCTCTGACCAGCTCCAGCAGGATGACCGCAGTCTCTGACCAGCTCCAGCAGGATGACCGCAGTCTCTGACCAGCTCCAGCAGGATGACCGCAGTCTCTGACCAGCTCCAGCAGGATGACCGCAGTCTCTGACCAGCTCCAGCAGGATGACCGCAGTCTCTGACCAGCTCCAGCAGGATGACCGCAGTCTCTGACCAGCTCCAGCAGGATGACCGCAGTCTCTGACCAGCTCCAGCAGGATGACCGCAGTCTCTGACCAGCTCCAGCAGGATGACCGCAGTCTCTGACCAGCTCCAGCAGGATGACCGCAGTCTCTGACCAGCTCCAGCAGGATGACCGCAGTCTCTGACCAGCTCCAGCAGGATGACCGCAGTCTCTGACCAGCTCCAGCAGGATGACCGCAGTCTCTGACCAGCTCCAGCAGGATGACCGCAGTCTCTGACCAGCTCCAGCAGGATGACCGCAGTCTCTGACCAGCTCCAGCAGGATGACCGCAGTCTCTGACCAGCTCCAGCAGAATGACCGCAGTCTCTAACCAGCTCCAGTAGGATGAACACAGTCTCTGAGCTGCTCTAGTAGGATGACCACAGTCTCTGACCATCTCTTCTACCATGACCACAGTCTCTGACCATCCCTCATATCATGATCACAGTCTGACCATCTTTTGCATCAGGTCCATAGTCTTTGAACATATCCTGTTGTACGTCTGCTGTCTGAGGCGGAATATTCACATCAATTTAATTGAAGCTCTTTGGTGATGTTGGGGGCTGCACTTGAGGCCCCCATATCAAGAAAGTTGACCACCACTGCTCTAAAAAGGAACCAAAGTAATTTTTTCAAATTTCATTTTAATTACATGTTGAAGAAATTCTAAAATCTACATAAACCTTAATTAGAACAAAAACCTGCAAATAATTATACAATTATATGAACCTGCTAATTATAAACATGTTGAAGATAAAAATGAACATGAGTTGTGGAGGTGGAAAACGAGATACGGGGAGGGGGGATAATAGTGTGTACTGCGATCCTCTACATTTCAGAACAAACCAGTGGATGACAGCAGATGACTGCCAAAATGTGCACTCTCGTCACACCCACCACACTGGGAAATGAGTATGAAGTGTGCTGCATAGCAGGCAGACAGGAAAATACCAGAAATACTTCACAACACACATATATACTACACCCCATCCCCCAGGAGAAAAGATAGCATAATAATGTCAGCCTTCTGATAAGAGCTTATTCTGCCGCTTATCTGGTCCCTAGAAAACAGCCTGTCAAACCAAATGCATGATATGGCTAAGTGATCAGAGAGACACACATGACTATTTTTAATTGCTTCAATCAAAAATGCTATAAACCATTAAAGCAAAAGGCAAGGTGAAAAGTTTACAAACCTACCGCAATGAATTATCCGTACATATCATAACTATACACGCTACGCTGAAAGGTGACATCTGATTGGTGGCAATGGGTAAAATGGTCAGTACATAGTTTTTGACCTTTGTGGTAAATATGGAAAGAAGACTTGAAGAGCCTTATCCTGCGGTTTTTATACAGGCAACAATATTAACCATAACAAATGGTTTAAGGGACAACGTCTTTATTTTCTTACAGGGAGTGGTATAGGAATGGAAGCCGCAGGGGTCATATCAGTGATTGGAGGTCAACATAGTTCCCTGCTGTTTCCCACTGCATGGACAATGCTAAAAAACAAAATTACACATAAGCATTTATATTGCTGGAGTCAGCATTGTACACAAAGCTATAACACAATACTCACTGGCTCAGTATAGCCTTTGGAGGTAATAAAGGGTTGTTGGCAGGCAAGTTACATAACCAACCTGGAAAGAACCTTCCAGAGTTAAAATGGTTGTAAACGTCAGACATGAAAGAAATTATGAACAATCATACCCCTATATAATGTATAGGTGTCACATATAAGAGCATTAAGTGTGTAGGGGTTTACATCATGTATGGAAGCAACCCTGTGCAGACCAAATAATCCCATGCAACATATGGCCAAAAAGTATCTGGACACCTGACCATCACACCTAAGCTTGTTGCACGTTCCTTTTCAAAACCATGGGGATTCGTAGGAAGTTGCCCCCGCCTCCCCTTTACTCTTCTGTAGGGCTTTCAAAGAAATTTTCTGTGGATAATCTGTAGTGATGTTAGATGAAATGAGCTGGCTCCCAAATGGCATCCCAAATCATCCCAAAAAGGTATTCAATATGTTTGAGACCAAACTTATCTTATGTCCTCATGGAGTATCCGACGGACCAAGTTTTCCAACTTGTCCGTAAAATTTTCAGACAAAATGCTCCGATTGGACATACTCCGATCATGTGTAGCCTACTCCGACGGACAAAGTGCCACACATGCTCAGATCAAATTCCTAGACCAAAGCTATTGGCTACTAGCCTGAACGTAGTCCCGTCGTAATGAAATAACGTCATCACGTTATGTACAACCGGATTTTCCGACAACTTTGTCCGACCGTGTGTATGCAACAATTTCGGACAAAATCCGTCGGACAAAATCCAACAGATTTGGTTGTCAGAATGTCCGACCGTGTGTACAAGGGCTCGGGGTCTTACAAGGTCTCATAGGACTTGTAGTTTCACCACAGCTGGAGGACCGAGGCTGCCTACCCCTGGTCTAATACCATATGTCCTTATAGAACATAGCTCAACCAAAAGAACAATATATGTTCCTCTAATGAGTTGAGTTATTTAAAAAGGAGGAGGGTTACACTCATCCTTGCATAGACAATTGGGAAAGACTAGAGATAACTCCCACTAGGTCCCCCGATGAAGTAAATGGACGATTTGGTACCCAAATATTTACAAAATCATAAAAAAAAATGTTTTATTGGTACAAAATATAAAAAGTTGAATATCCAGATACAAAAATAAAAGCAATCCTATGTCCAAAGCATAAATTGTTAAACCTATAAAAACAAGTTACACTGATGATATGATACTATCACGGATATACTGGGAGTAGGAAGTGTGGTAAATCTTCAATGTACAAAGGCTCATCCACATGTTTTGTGGACAAGTCCGCTTCTTCAAGAGGAAGTAAAAATCTTTTTTTTATTTCAGATCCATCATTGCAGCGCCAGTTAGCGAGCATCCACTCACCTGCTGCCGCCATGTCCCTCACATCGTGGTGTCACTGCCACATACCAGCCATCCCATTAAAGTGGATGGGACTGTCAGTGAGTCAACAGGAGGTCAGAGGAGGAGCCGCTGTGGGACAGTGATGACAGTTGCTCTTTAAAAATTAGGATTTAGATCAACTTGATTAAAATTAAATCCACCATGGGACAAATACCCCAATCTCCTTCTCTGCAGCTTCAGCACTGAATGAATAACTTTGTACAGAGCTCCCTGTTCATCCACAATCTGAAGCATAGTAAACACAGTTTACTATGTTTCATCTATGACTGGACAGTGATGAATACCGATCACGGACACTGTCCATTCAGAGGGAAAAAAAAGGGGCCAGTGCATAGGAGCACAATAGCAGAATAAAGAAGAGGAAGATGCATAGGAGGGGAAGCAGGGGTGGCATATAGATAACCCCCCCCCCCCCCCCCCCATTTTCCTTCTGCAGCCGCTGAATGCATGTGAGAGGGAGAGGAGGGGAAGCAGGCTTTTGGTGGCTGAAGGAGGAAAATGGAGAGGATCAGTACCTCTATAAAATGCCCCCACTGCCCCTATCCAGGTGTACAAGGGAGCTGCACAGGGCTCAAAATGTGAAACCTGTAGTTATGCCTTTGAACTTAACCACTTGTCGCCCGCCCTATTACAAATTGACGGTGGCAAAGTGGTTTCATAATCCTGATCGGACGTCATATGACGTGATCAGGATTATGAGCCGCTGCGCGCCCCCGGGGGAGCGCATCGCGGCGATCGTTGTTGCGGGGTGTCAGTCTGACACCCTGCAACTACGATCTCGGTAAAGAGTCTCCGACTGAGACTCTTTACCACGTGATCAGCCGTGTCCAATCACGGCTGATCACAGTGTAAATAGGAAGAGCCGGTGATCGGCTTTTCCTCACTCGCGTCTGTCAGACGCGAGTAGAGGAGAGCCGATCGGCTGCTCCTCTGACAGGGGGGGCCTGTGCTGATCGATTATCAGCACGGCCCCCCCCCCCCCCCCCGAGGATGCCCACACTGGACCACCAGGGACGCCACTAGACCACCAGGGATGCCCAGGATAAGGTATGCCACCCTAGACCACCAGGGATTCCAGTCAGTGCCACAAAGGATGCCAATCAGTGCCCATAATGGATGCCAATCAGTGCCCACAATGGGCATCACTGATTGGCATGCATTATTGTTTGGCACTGATTGGCATCCATTAGTACAGTATATTATAATACAATGCCGCCTATCAGTGCCCATCCGTGCCGCCTATCAGTGCCCATCCATGCCACCTATCAGTGCCCATCCATGCCCACCTGTGCCGCCTACCCATGCCCACCTGTGCCGACTACCCATGCATGCCGCCCATCCATGCCAGCTATCAGTGCCAATTTGTGCCACCTATCAGTGCCCATCCGTGTCGCCCATCAGTGCCACATATCAGTGTCCATCAATGCCACTTCATTGGTGCCACCTCATCGGTGCCCATCAGTGCCGCCTTATCATTGCCCATCAGTGTAGGAGAAAATTTACTTATTTACAAAGTTTTGAAACTGAAACAAAAAAAAAAAAAAAAAAAAAAAAAAAAAAAAAAAAAACAGAGGTGATCAAATACCACCATAAGAAAGCTCTATTTGTGGGGAAAAAAAATGATAAAAATGTCATTTGGGTACAGTGTAGCATGACCGTGCAATTGTCATTCAAAGTGCGACAGCGCTGAAAGCTCAAAATTGGTCTGGGCAGGAAGGTGTTTAAGTGCCCAGTATTGAAGTGGTTAACTAATATGACATGTACTCAGATGTACTCATATTGGCAGAAATAAAACCTAAACTGAGCACAGGCACTATTTCACTCATACCCGTTAGATGATTTGGGCAATGCTGATAAGTTCCATGTTAAAACACAAAGTGTGAATTTTAGGATAGAGCCACTTTAAGCCCTGACAGTTTGTGGAATGCATGAAGGGTGAGGCAGGGATGATTCTCTCCTGCAATTATCATAGCAGTTAAAGGATGACCTCAGGGAATCAGGGAGGTCTAGTAACAAAGCAGATTATTCAATTCCCCAAAACATGCCTCATACATGCATGCTGGGCAGCTGGCATTTAAGAGTTAAAGGAAATATAAATCTGTAGTGGAGGAAATGGCCTATAGTATGTGGTTTCCTCCAGGGATGATCAGACGTGTGGATGCACTTCTGGAATGTTATGCTCTGTAAAAGTTGGGAAGAGAGAGGACTGTAGATTAAAGCAGCATCAACGAGCAATATTTGCTGCTAGTGCATGCTTTTCCAGCTAAATATCCTGCATGGGCACTTACAGTGAGAGAAAAAAGTATTTGATCGCCTACTGATTTTGTAAGTTTGCCCACTGACAAAAATGATCAGTCTATAATTTTATTGGTTTAAATCCAGAAAAAAAAAAAACGCATTAAAAAAAAAAAAAGTTATAAATTGATTTGAATTTTAACTAGAAAATGCATTTCCTGGAGAAAATGCGTGGGAATGCTGAATAGCATCAAAACTGCCCCATCATATTGCCACCATCAAATCTGCCCCATCATATTCCTCCATTATAAATCAGTACATGGTGTGTCTGTGCTCTCCCCCGGGCTCTGTAAAATCGGAGATGCTCCAGCCGCCACCCCCCACTGCCCATCACTGTGTATAAGAAGCTTTGGTAACCATGGAAACAAAAACAGACAACAAAAGCCTGGATGCCTTAATTTAACGAAATTTTCTGAAATGATCACTAAACTTAAACAGCTTTTAAACAAAAACTGTAAAAGATATCAAACTGAAAAGATATAGCCAGATAGCTGAGTATTTTGTGAACATTGTAACGTTTGTTTGGCGTCTGTAGGTGAAAGCATGAAGGAGCTGAAACTTTTGGTAACGGAAGAAGATTTTAAGGATTTTAAGCATGCTCTCATTGACTTCAATGTTAAAAAAAAATAAAAAATAAAAAAAAGTGTTAAAAAGCTTAATATTTTAAAAAGTATAAATATTAGAGAAAAGCTGAAGTCCCATCAGCTGAACATTTTAAAAAGTTGAATGGTTTTAATAGCTGAAAGTATGCACAAGTTACACAGAGCCAAAAAAAAAAAAAAAAAACTTACGGAATAATAATAAAAAGATTAATAAATAAAAAAAATTAACAATAGGGGGACTGCTAAAGCAGTCCCACTAAATAAAAAAATAAAAAACGATAGTGGGACTGCTAAAGCATTCCCACTAATGAAATAAGTATTTGACCCCTTCCCAAAACATGACTTCGTACTTTGTGCAAAAACCCTTGTTGGCAATCACAAAGGTCAGACGTTTCTTGTAGTTGGTCACCAGGTTTGCACACATCTCAGGAGGAATTTTGTCCCACTTCTTTCTTCTTCTTTGCAGATGCTCTCCAAGTCATTAAGGTATTCATGCCTGACGTTTGGCAACTCGAACTTTCAGCTCCCTCTACATATTTTATATGGGATAAAGGTCTGAAGACTGGCTAGGCTACTCCAGGGTCTTAATGTGCTTCTTCTTGAGCCACTCCTTTCATGCCTTGCCTGTGTGTTTTGGGTCATTGTTATGCTGGAATACCCATCCACAACCCATTTTCAATGCCCTGGCTGAGGGAAGGAGGTTCTCAACCAAGATTTGATGGTAGATGGCCCCATCCATTGTCCCTTTGATGCAGTGAAGTTGTCCTGTCCCCTTAGCAGAAAAACACCCCCAGAGCATAAGGTTTCCCCCTCCAAGTTTGACGGTGGGGATGGTGTTCTTGGGGTCATAGGCAGCATTCCTCCTCCTCCAAACACGGTGAGTTCAGTTGATGCCAAACAGCTCAATTTTGGAACCATCTGACCACAAAACTTTCACCCAATTATCCTCTGAGTCATTCAGATGTGCATTAGCAAGCTTCAGACGGGCCTGTACATGTGCTTTCTTTAGCAGGGGGCCCTTGCGGACACTGCAGGATTTCAGTCCTTCACAGCTTAGTGTGTTACCAATTGTCTTGGTGACTGTGGTCCCAACTGCCTTGAGATCAGACAAGATTCTCCTTGTGTAGTTATGGGCCGATTCCTCACAGATATCATGATCATTGAAGATGGTCTTGTAGCCCACTCCAGCCTTGTGTAGGTCTACAATCTTATCCCTGCCATCCTTGGACAGCTCTTTGTTCTTGGCCACGGTGGCGAGGTTGGAATCTGTTTCATTGATTGCTTCTGTGGACAGGTTGTATTTTATACAGGTAACAAACTGAGATTAGGAACACTCCCTTTATGAGTGTGCTCTTAATCTCAGCTCATTACCTGTATAGAAGACATGCCGTAGCCAGAAATCTTGCCAATTGATAGGGGATCAAATACTTATTTCACTACTAAAATGCAAACCAAATTTATAACTTTTTTGAAATGTGTTTTTCTTGATATTTTTGTTGTTATTCTGTCTCCTACCATTAAAATTTTAGACTGATCATTTCTTTGTCAGTGGGCAAACATAAAAAATCAGCAGGGAATCAAATACTTTTTTCCCCTCACTGTACAGCATTTATATTCCCCACAAACTCATTACTGCAATATCTATTCAGAGACCAGAAACAAGGAAACACCTAAAGTGTATCAAAACCCACAACAAAAATGTAATACGGTGCAGTTTACCAGGCTTAAAAAGAGGCAGCTGTATTTGTTTTCTTTTTACGGGCTTTATTTTGATCAGGTAATCCTATTATTATTAAAATGTTTGTGTTTAGCCTAAGTTCACATTGATGCGATTTGACATGTCAAATTGGCGGCTATTGTCGGCAATGTCACCGTCCTAATTGGTGCGCTGCCAACTTTGCACACGTAAAAAACGATTCCCAAAAGTTTTTGTACTACTTTTTGCGACTTTGAGTGTGGTTTCAATAGAAATCTGTGCAGGAACCCACACAGATGTCTCTGAAATCACCCCCGAAGTCGGACTGACATGCGGGTATGAAATTGTGTGAGTTCAACTGAACTCGCACAATTTCAATCCCGCAGCAGTGTGAATCTAAGCTTAGTTATACTTTAACTGTTTGCCACCCACCCACCATCATATGACGGCGGGCCAGAATGGCCACGTCCGCGGGGGCGCACAGCATGGCGATCGTGGCCGCGCCGTGTTGCTAGGACACGGCCCGACCCCAATCTGTGGAAAGAGCAGAGTCCTAGGCTCTTTAAACATGGGATAGGCTGTGTCCAATCACAGCCGCTCACATGTAAACAAGGAAGGGCCATAATCGGCGCTCCTCACTTCACACTGACACAGTGTGTGGCGAGGAGAGCCGATCAACGGCATCTCACAGGGAAACATTTAGGAATGTACAGTAATCAGGGCACTGATCCTCAGGGCCCGGATTACAATAGAAAAAAAATAAAAGTTTAAAAAACAGTGCCCACCACTGCCCACAAATGCCAATCAGTGCCCATTAGCGATGCCAGTCAAAGCTGCCAATCAATGCCTCCCATCAGTGCTGCCCATCAATGCCCATTACTGCAGTCAGTCAATCAATGCCTGTCAGTGTCACCCACCAATGTCCATCAGTGTCACCTATTCATGCCCACCAGTGCTACCTCATCAGCACACATCAGTGAAGGCAAAAAATTACTTTGTTACAAAATTTACTGACAGAAAAAAAAAATTCTAAATTTTTGGGCTTTTTTTTTTGTAAAAAATAAAAAACCCAGCAGCGATTAAATACCACCAAAAGAAAGCTCTATTTGTGTGAAGAAAACGATAAAAAAAAAAAAAAAAAAAATGTGTTGAGGTACAGTGTAGCATGACCGTGCAATTGTCAAAGTATGACAGCGCTGAAATCTGAAAAATGGCTTGGGCAGGAAGGGGGTGAAAGTGCCCTGTAGGCAAGTGCACTAGATGCTGAGGATTGTGTTCCGAGTTAAAATCTACTGTAAAATATATAATTTAAAAAAAGGATCAGTTATACTCCATTATAAAGAGTGCTTCTTGGATACATCAATCACATGACATGCTGCATTCAGAATTTTCACCAATAAGGATTCTGGAATTAAGGTCTTTCTAAAACATTAATGCGGAACTACACTCCGAGCACCACAAACCAAAAGCGCCATTTTATTTATTCTTAATATTCAAAGCAAACTCACCCATCCATTTAAGTCTCCATGCTTTATTTTGCTAAGAAATCACATTGAAAAACACCCCCTAGTATTTCTGCTCGTGGCCATCTTGAGTAAGGGCAAATGATTAATGTAGCATTTAATTCCTGGAATCCAGCTTCCTTTAGCTCAGGCATACAGACAGGAGGGTGTGCTGAGCTGGGAAAACCCCTCCTCTCCTGAAGACTCCTGGGATGTATGACATAAATTTGACTAGGACTGAAATCAGTAAATGAGATATATTTCCCTTTACATTTACTAATGCTAAGAGCATATGGATTCAAAGCAGTCAATGTTGATTGTGTTTATACTGGTGCAAACAGACACTGTATGTGATTCGTGCCGCATTGCTGTGCAGATCGAATACGATGTCTGTGCAAAGCAAATTCAGCCAGTTTGTATGGTTGAATTTGCATCGCTTTCGAACCAAAATGGTACAGGACCCTTTTTTTGGGTCTGCACTGGAATTGGATCGCATGCAATCCGATTCCTGTACCAGTTCGCACCTATCTGGGGGTTTCATTAACTTTACATTGACACCCGCAGCAGTTTTCAGTGGGCAAAATAAACTGCCTGTGAGTGACATTCGATGCGGGAACCCACATTGGAATCGTGCTGGTTCCCGCATCGCACAAGTGTGAACCCAGCCTGAGAGAGTGATGTTCCACTTTAATTACTAGGAGTCTTCATAGATCAGATTTCTAGAACTAGAGTCCCAGAGATCTTTAGAAGTCCTTACTAGAGCTGAAGCTGCTATAATTACAGTCATCTTGGGTATTAAATGTCTGGAGAGGCAAATAAAAGAATGTAAATACTCTCCCATTAAAAATTCACATTCTCTTTGAAAAACTTCCATCTTCTTTCATTTAGCCTCACATAAGCAGATTCCAAAACCGATGGACCTTGGCACAACTGTGGTCCTTCATTCGAAAACACGTGCTACTGATAACACCTACCAGTAAAGTGCTCACCAGCTTTGGCAATTTCCTACATCAAAGATGCTATGGTCACAGATCTGGTAAAATATCTGATACTTTTATATGGCAGCTCCAAAATTACTTTTCCTGTGAGGGAGTTCATAAAGAAATGTGTCAGATGCCCAACCATCACCATCTAAACAAAGCACCAAGTTTGGTAAAGTCAACATTGAGCTCCAATATTCCTTTTAGGTGCTCCATGAGCTGAAATCCGAACAAAAAGATGTAAAATGATGAAACTGATGAACAGAATACCTAACAAAATACCTAACCGAAATTGGAGATTCTTTTCATTACACGGGGAAAAGGTTCCAATGTCTTCCCTTTCCGTTTCCTTGCAGAAGAGAACATGTGCAGGAAAGGTTAGTGCGCATGAACAGAACACCATAACAAGAACTTCCAGGGAGGAGATAACTATTTAATAATCCTTGTGCACTAGTGGGTAGAGGGTAGTCTATCGTACCTGAATCTCCAGACCATCTTCTTAGAACAAGCTCAATAAACTAAACTAATTTGCTCAAAATATGGTGTGAAGCTCATGGTTAAGACATTTTGGTGGAGGATAATACAGTGAGATAGGTTGTACTCTTCTTCATGAACATGGTGCCTATCTAGGAAAGTATGGTATGGTAACAAGTGAGGAATTGTTTTTCCCCAACGACTGCTCTGGAAATACTTCCGAGATGCATAGCTTTTCAGATGTTGGGTCACCAAAGCAAGATTTTTTTTTTTCATGGCATTATCTAACATTCAATGTTTACCAGTTTAATAATAAAAAAATAAATAAAACACACCCCATGAAGATTAGGTTCTTATGGAAAACACAAATTGGCATAAAAGGCATATATGGCAAGTAATAAACACACAACACAGAGCTATGTTGTTTCAGAGAATTCCTGAGCATTTTGTTCATTTTCCTCGTTTTTTCCATTAATAGAAGAAAAACGGTAAACGTAATGCAGTGCAAACCAAACATGTAAACAAATTCTTAAAGTGGTTGTATACCCGCTGAATTATATTTTTTTCACCTGCAAAGGAAAAAGGCATAACGAGCTAGTATGCACCAGCTGACATGTTCCCTCTGCGTTTTTTCCGGGTATCGCGGCTCCGGCATTGCGAGTGGCCGGAGCCATGATATTGTCACTCCCGCACATGCGCGCAGGAGATTTCTCTCCGGCGTCTGCCGGACTTTCAAATAGTTCAAAAAAAAAAAAAAAAACACAACAGCTTCCTATGGTGGTGCACCCAGGGGGAGCCAGGAGTCCCATCGAGAGACCCGAGAAAAAGAGGAGGATTGGGGCCGCTCTGTGCAATTCCACTGCACAGTGTAGGCAAGTATAAAACTGTTCATAGCTTTAAAAAAATAAAAATAAAAAAAAACCCCACAGAGTATACAATCACTATAAGCATTTAGGCTGTAACTGAAGTGGATAATCGTCCCTTGCCTTAATCCTTAAATCTTTATTTAGTACAATGACAAAAATATGTGAACAATTATAGGTAACCCCAGGGCACCACCCATTAAAAGAAAAAAAAAAAAAAAAAAAAAACAACCTGTTTTGAACTATTTGTTGCCATTGTTTTCCAGCAGCAGTATAATGCTTAATCCGTTCAGTTGTAGATCATTTTTATTTTATTTTTCTTTGCACACAAAAAAAAAATCTGCATTTTTGGCAATAAAAAAAAAAAATTACTTAAAACCTCCAAAATATTATATATTTTCTGAAATCAGAAGCCCTGTAGATCAAAAGATAGTAGTTGCAAATTTTTGTTACAGTATTTGCACAACTGTTTGTCAAATCCATATTTTCAGAAAAAAAAATCATATTAAAAATGGCAAAACACAATATGATACCCAATTTTTGGTAAAATAAAATAAAATGATAGTGTCAAGTATATAGATACCAAACATTTCAAGTCTTAAAATTGTGTGCGCCTGTAATAACCTGAAAAATCATGGTACTTAACCCAAAAACCTCAATAGGCAAAGCTTTAAAAGCATGTTTCCTAGACATTTGCGGTAATATTGTGGGACATAAAAAGATTGGAACCACTATTCTCTAGTGTGTCTGCTTTCATAAAAAATCTATAATATTTGGGGGTTTGATGCCCTAAAATATATATATTTTTTTTTAACGTGTGCAAAAGCAAAAATGGTTTTGGCTGTGAAAGTGTTAAAAAGGAGACATTCACCTTTGGGGACATGTTAAATCTGTAAGATGTTAAAAAAAAAATTTTTTTTAAAAAGACACTGTCTCCTAGATTTAAAGCAAAATTTGTCCAGCCCTGTCCTAGCTTCATGCTAGGATTCGAAAGCCAATGGTTTTCAGTCCTGTAATGCTGGGAGTGAGCATCCAACAGGTTTCACAGCCTAGCAACAGGGCAAGACATGGAGGCTGCCAACTAGGAGTTTTCAGACCAGGCTTCCGAGGGGACCCAAATAGCCAAGACACTTGACAATAATTACTGAACATTTTACAAAAGCGGTACAGTTTTTTTTTTTTTTAATATCCACTGTGGCTCCTTGACTGCATTGGCCATTTTCTGGAAAAGATGAACCTAGCCATTTACCCTTCACTTGCTAGATTTACTATGTATGCCTAAAGAGCTGAAGTAAAAAAGGATTCTTGACTTACTATGATGCTTCAGTTTTGTGCAAATGCAGTAGAAGCGATCATAAGACAGAGGGATGGGACCTGTGTCTCGTAATTTAAAAATTCTATTTTTCTAAGCCTACGTTATCCACTTTCAGCCCCAGAAGAATTTACCCCATTCCTGACCAGAGCACTTTTTGCAATTCGGCACTGCGTCGATTTAACTGACAATTACGCGGTCGTGCGACCTGGTTCCCAAACAAAATTTACATCCTTTTTTTCCCCCCACAAATAGAGCTTTCTTTTGGTGGTATTTAATCACCCCTGCAGTTTTTATTTTTTGCGCTATAAACAAAAAAAGGAGCGACGATTTAGAAAGAACGCATTATTTTTTACATTTTGCTATAATAAATATCCCCCAAAAATATCTAAAAAAAAGTTTAGGCTGATACGCATTCTTCTACATATTTTTGGTTTAAAAATAAATAAATAAATAAAAAATAAAATAAAATAAAAAAATCGCAATGAGCGATTTGTTTGCGCAAAAGTTATAGCGTTCACAAAATAGGGGATAGTTTTATGGCATTGTTATTAATATATTTTTTTTTTTAAATGGCGGCGATCAGCAATTTTTATCGGGACTGTGACATTATGGCGGACACATAGGACATTTTTGGGACCATTGTCATTTATACGGCAATCAGTGCTATACAAATGCACAGGTTCCTGTGTAAGTGACATTGGCAGTGAAGGGGTTAACCAGGAGGTGGCAGGGTAGGGGTTAAATGTGTCCTAGGGGGCATGTTGCTAACTGTGGGTGGCGTGGCTGTGTTGTGCACATCACTGATCTCTGCTCCAATCACAGGGAGCAGAGATCAGTGTCACTTGTTGCTAGGCAGAACGGGGAGATGCTTGTTTACTGTAGCATCCCCCCATTCTTCCTCTCCATGAGGCGATCGTGGGTATCCCCGCGGATATAGAGTCACCTGCGACCCGACTCATGGAGCTTGCCACGGGCGCGCCCCGCTGCCTCTTAAAGGGCAGTGTACAGGTATGCAATTTTGACTGTACGTGCCCTTCTGCCGACGTATATCAGCGTGAGGCAGTCGGGAAGCGGTTAAGGAACACAGGATGACCAAATCATGTACACAGGGACGTCCAAATGAGGAGTGCACAATGCAGCAAACAATGCACTAACAGGCCTACAAACAACAACATATTAACACAGAGCTAAATGGAGCTGATGGACCTAAGGCTTCATGTACATGGGATGTTTTTTACAACCTCTCCTGAATGATTTAACATGACAGATAGTAACCCATGTTTAAACCGTCCAATTTGCAGCGTTTACATGGCACATTTAGCAGCATTTTGCCACATTTGCATTTAGAAGTGCTTACAAAATAGCCAAAAATGAAACGCGGTTAAACGCAAGTTACCCTTTTTCTTTTTTTTTTGCGTTCCAAAAAAAAAAAATACTCTACACTTAACTGCCTAGAAACATCTATAAATGACCCTGTGTACATGTTCTGATAAGATAACAGAGGAGAGTTCAGGGGCAGTTGAAAAAAAATGCCCAACTGCTCCTAAATGTCCGTTTAGCAGCAGCAGTGTACATGAGGCCTTATAGTTGTTTCTAGGCAGTTGGGTTCAGAAGCATTTTTTTGGGGGAAAAAAAAAAAAAAAAAAAAAAAAAGCATTCAGGGTGGATGTTCAGAGGCATTTGAAACACCAGATACCTGTAACCGCTTGTAAACACAGTAACTCACATTTAGCGGAGTTTTCATTTACAGCCGTTTTTAAATAGAGATACGTTTTTTTATTATTTGCAAAAAAAAAAAACTACACATGAACGAGGCTAAACACGGCATTTAAAAGCAGCAAAATGGTAATTTTTTAACTTTACCATCTGTGGTGTTAAACCATTCAGGAGAGGTTTTAAAACGTCCCGTGTACATTAAACCACTGGCCTCACAATCTGTTTGATACAATTACTGTTGTGTTCTTGTGATGTATCTTTTAATTTGCAATAAATACTGGTTATGTCAGCTAAATGAACTCCTTTTATCCTCTATGGGGGCTTTACACAAGGTTACAATTAAAAGTATACCCAAGCCAAAAAATAAGAATAAATCTTTTAAGATTTGTATTGAGTAGGAAAGGTTAAAATCCTTGTCCATATTTGAGCCACTTCTGTTCCATTGAGGAGTTTTCCCTGCAGAGGAAGGGAGAGCAAATCTTTCCATTACACGGTGTCCCCATTGGAATATTATATATTTATTTTTTTGTTCTAGTGAGAACGACAAAATTTGGGGATTTTCTCCCACTTTTAGTTCCATTGAAAATTGGTCATGGTGCAAACATGGGGAATCACCCAGCAGGGAAAAATGCAGCAATATAAATCAAAGAGTATCTAAAATTGTAGTAAATCAACTGCTGTAAGGTAAGAGCAAAATTTCTTTGTCATATGTTCCCTTGTTGATGAAACCTTTCTGGCTCCCTGACACTGGAGCTGCTGAACTACCAAGGAACAGTAATGCAAGTTAAAACTCTCTCACCATGACAGTGTTTGGGCCTGGTATTTTTCTGCTTAGGCACCAGGCGCTGCATTGTGAGGGGCAGAAGTGTCTATACTTGTAGTATTCTTAGGAGAACTACAATGATAAAAAAAAATAATAAAAAAAAAAAAAAAAAAAAGAGTAAGACTGGTATAAAAGCATGAATCTTTTGACAATAGTTATGCAGTGACAGCCGTTTCTAGGCATTTGATCAGATGTCCTCTGTTAAAAGAGGGGGAGCATATAGAGGGAGCACAGCCCTTAAAGAGGAAGTAAACCCTTATGGGTTTTACTTCCTCTGTTTCCCTGCAAAGGTAAAGCATAATGGGCTATTATGCATCACATAGTAGCCTATTATGTGTCACTTACCTGACACAGGAGCCAGCGATGTCATCGCTGTCCCCTCTTCCACGAAGCATCCATCTTCCTTCCGGGTACTGTGGCTCCAGTGCTGTGATTGTCCGGAGCCGCAATGATGTCACTCACGCGGATGCATGCGGGAGCTGCCACTAATGGCACGGTCGCTATTAGAAACGGCACTCTCAGTGCGCCTGCACGTCGTTGTCTACGGCACATGCACCGTAGACATTGGTGCCTGTCTTTTGCAAATATCTCCTAAACCGTGTATGTTTAGGAGATATTTCTTGCACCTACAGGTAAGCCTTAATCTAGGCTTACCTGTAGGTAAAAGTGGTCTGTAAGGGTTTACAAGCACTTTAAGCCTAGGTTCACAGTGATGTGATGTGGGGAACTGAATGTGCTTTGGACACGCATTGCCCAGGAATTGGATCGCATGAGTGTTCATGAGCACTCCGGTGCTTTTAGCTCACGCACAAAAAGGTACAGGAGCTACCCGGTTTCCCCAAAAAGAAGACCTAGCGTGATTGTTGGTGATGGCTGCAATATAAGCCCTACCCCCCAAATAAGCCCTACCCTGTTTCCCCAAAAATAAGACCTAGAAGGACTTTAGGTTATTTGGGGGTAGGTCTTATATTGCAGCCATCATTGACAATCAAGCAAGGTCTTATTTTGGGGGAAACAGGGTATGTTTAAAGAAGAATGGGGCATTTTGAACTCCATAGAATTCAACGGGTGCTTTGCAAGCCTGAAAAACCTTGTTCTAGAAATGAGCTTTCCTTTGGTTGAAACAAAAAAACTTCACACCTGAATTAGCCTGAAAAAATGCTTAGGCCCCAATTGCACTTGACGATTTGGAATTGCAGGCAGCTAAATGCCACCCCAAAACTCAATGTGATTTCTACAGCGATTTTCGCACAACGTAATTACACTGCAACCATGGCAAAATGTGCCTTTAAAAATCAGGGGAAACCTGTCCTCCAAAAAGGAGCAGAAGCTTTTTTTGGGTGACAAACACAATGCGTCAGCGGAGCCTTAAATTATCTGTTAATGCTAGCACTTGGGTGAAAATTCTGCCTTTAAACATTTGTAAGCTGCAATATAGTACATTTTTTTGTTCTTGAGTTTAAATACGCTTTAACCGGACATTAAAGGCTATTTTATCATTAATGTATTCGATCAATAAACGTGTTACTTCTTTGTTTATCTAAAGCAATAAAAACAAAAAAAGGTTTTTCTAAATAGATTTAGTTTTTGTTTGCTATATTTAGATTTCTTTCGCTGTCATAATGATTCTGCTTAGCCAGTGATGTACTGGTATATTCTCTGCATTGGCAGCAATTGTGCGCCATCAGCATCTCATTATATCAGAGCTGGTACTTGTCTGCCGTTAGGAAAAAAAAAAATGTACTCTGTACAAGCCGATGTCAGTGTTTTACCTTAATCATAGGTGCTAAATGCTATTAAGAGTAAGGAACTGAGCAATGACGGGGCTAGAATGTGAAAGTTATTCCAGCATCCAGTTACAAGTGACGACTTGTCTAACAATATAGAATGCTTTTGATGCACAGCTGAGAAAGGAGAAGCTGTACATGTAATGAGGCAGCTTAGACTTCTTTTTCTTTTGTTTTTGTTGTGTCCAATGTCCTTATTAAAATATAGGATAGAACATATCATCATAGAATGTATATCAAACGTTTTACGTCGTGTAGATTACCAAACTCTTCAAAATGATACACATTGGGGCTCTTTCATATGGGCGGATTAGCCTGTCCGCTGAGCAGGCAGATGACAAGTCCGTGTCTCCTCCGCTTATGCAGAACGGACACAGGCCACTTTCCTCTATTGACAGTCACATGTAAATGAACCGTTTACAGTCCTCCTATCCCCGATATACCAGATGGATGGGGAACAGATCCCCATCAGTCTGTTTTTAATCGGATATTGGCGGGTGTCGACAGACACATGCCCGTTTACATCCATGGCTCCATAAAGGACAATGCATGGTCTGATCGGGTCCACCTTAATAACTGACAAGTGGACCTGATTAATTTGCCAGTGTGAAAACCTAAAATTTAGCAAAAAAAAGGGGGGGGGGGGGGGGAATAAAAAAGCACAAGGTTCATTACTTACTGGTAACGTGTCCCTTATCAAGAGTGCCGGCTATGGCCCCTTTATACGATAAGCCCGCTCAGATCTGCCTGTCCGTTTTTCAGGCGGATCCGAGCGGGCCATCTATTGACTCCTATGGGCAGGCACTCCATTACATCAGTTAGCGCCTCTTGGGCTTTTGGTATCACGTTCTGTAAGTTTTACCAGGTGGATGAGAGAGATATATATATATATATATATACATATATACACATATATACACACACACACATATACATATACACACACACATTTATATTATTATTTTTTTATATTTTACACACACACACAAAATCTGTATTGTGTATGTCCAAGTATCATCTTTCTGCACATATGAAAAATTAAAACCAACTTTTAATATAGGATAAATCACCCACTTAACCACTTCAATACCAGATGGGTCCAATGACACCCGTCTGCAATCCGACCTGCTCAAGACAAACATATTGCGATACGTTCAGCCATCCGTCTGGCGGATCAGATGAGATCTGATGAAAAGGGAAATGCTGTCCGTTTTGGTCCGATCTCTCCATAGAAATTAGCAGGGCTCTGACAGGCCCCTCCCCGCTCAGTGAGCAGAGACGGTCCTGTTATCCGCCGGCTCAGCGGAGATCAATAGAGAGATCTCCCACTGAGCTGGCGGACTCCGCTGAGCGGATCCGCCCCGTGTGGAAGGGGTCTTAGTCCACCATTTTCCTGCTGTATCTATAGAAGTTGTACTCTATCTTCCACAAATGAAAAGCGATCTATGAATGAAGGCCAGGCAAATGAATGAAAGGTCTGTCTCTTCCATGCATAGATTGTTTGATTTTTGTTTGTTTTTTTATTCATGGAAGCTAAAGTAGAGCTTGAATGGAGAAGGTGGACAGAAAGCACAAGCAAAGTTGGTACTTTTGATGAGTGCTGACAGGTCCCTTGGCTTTAATAGTGATTATTATACAGCGATAGTAAAGGCAGTTTTAATTTTTCTTAAAAAATAACAAAACATGTTCTACATACCTGCTCTGTGCAATGGTTTTGTGCAGAGCAGCCCCTATCCTCCTCTTCTCAGGTGCCCCGCTGGGGCTCCTGGCCCCTCCCTCCTGCCTAGTGCCCCCCATAGCAAGCTACTAGCGATGAGGGCACCTGAGCAGGCTCGCTCCTGAGCCACTGTTCTGTATATCCATTCACACACAGTACACGTCTCGGCCCTGCTCCGGCAACCTCCTCACTGGCTGTGATTGACCGTAGCTGGAGAGCTGCTGCTCTTTTGCACATCGCTGAGGCTCAGGTGAGTATTGGGGGGCTGTTATACAGACTTTTTTTACCTTTATGCATAGAATGCATGAAGATATACTTTTGAGCCTTTACAATCCACTTAAACTTCCGCCACACTGTAAGATTATGGATGGTGGAAGTAGGGAGGTAAATTTCAACTAAAGCAGAAGCCGCCTGCACAAGGAACACTTTGCATTAAAAGTAAGTGCAGTCTCTTGTGGTGCGTTTTTTTGTTTTTTGCAATCAGCATGATATGATTTAGGATCAACAGAGAAATAACTTCAGTAATGCAAAGAAATTCCAAATTAACTTCAGTTTATCCATCAGGGAGGCTACTTTAAAGTAAAGGTTCCACCTTCTCTCTGTCTAAGTGCACTCCACTACATCAGTTAGCGCCTCTTGGGCTTTCGGTATCGGGCATCTGTTCTCAGATTGCAAGGCGGCCACCTGGTCTTTTGTTCACACGTTCTGTATGTTTTACCAGGTGGATGATCAGGCCTCTTGATGCCAGGTTTAAGTGGCAAAACAGATTTAAAATAAATAAATATATACACAGAAAATTAGTATTGTGTATGTCCAAGTATCATCTTCCTGACAAAACCAACTTTTAATATAGGATAAATCACCCATTAAACCACTTCAATACCAGGCACTTTTACCCCCTTCCTGCCCAGGCCAACAACAATTGCACAGTCATGTAACATTACCCAAAATACATTTTTATCATTTTGTTCACACAACTAGAGCTTTCTTTTGGCAGTATTTAATCATCACTGGCTTTTTTTTTTTTTGCTAAATTAAAAAAATTAATAAGAATAATAATAATTTGGAAAAAGTGTATATTATTTAGGCTGTAAGGGGAAAAAAAAAAAAAAAAGTTAACCACAAACTATGGTATATAGATCTGAAAATTGATCAATCCCGATGTACTGATGGGCTCTCATCTCTTGAGCCCATAAATGTCAGAACAGTACAAATATCTCCTAAATGACCCTTTTTTGAAAGTAGACATTCCAAGGTATTAGGAAAGAGGCATGGCGGGTTTTCTGTAATGTTTTTGTCACATACTGTCGCCAGTGCAGTACAGCATCATCATATAACTGGTGTGGTGGTGATCAGGGACACCAACTGGCGACAGTATATAAAAAAAAAAATAATAATTTAATTTATTTTTTAACATAGTGTGACCAGAGCAATCATTTCACTGAATTAAATTGATTCAGTTTGTTTTGTTGTGATTAGCTGTGATTGGCCACAGTTAGTCAACTGGTACAGATGGGCTGGGATAGTCCTCTGTCTGTCCCATGTGATTGCTGTGACCAATCACAGCTAGCAACACAATTGTACACAATAGATGTCATAAAAAAGGTAGCCATCCATTGTTTACAGTTGTCATGTGACCTTCTGCAATTGATCACAGCGGTCACATGGTACCGGCAGTGGGCCAGGTTTTGACAGGTGCCCACTCCAACTTGCGTTCAGAACGCCTAGGTGATCCAAGCGGAAGTTCAAGCCCCCCCTCCATTACAATTTGACCGCAGATATGTCACAGGTCCCAGAAAGCTTCGGGACCATTCACAAAGTGCACATGAGCAGTGGAGTCACAGCCAGCATCCCACACTAAAGATGCTGGTGCTGGGAACCCAAAGACCAGTGATGAATTGGTTTAGGCCAGGAGGGTGCTGGTTCCTTGGGCAGGAAAGTGCCTTTGTTTAAAGGCCAGCAGCTACAGCTTTTGTTCCAAGGCTCACTGGATCACTAGGGAAGAGGCAGGAGCAGCTGGCTCTGGCTCTCAACCGCATCTGATAGGTGGAGCCAGCCTTTATTAGGCAATATGGCTGGGATCCTTTCAGAGTCTGGGGTGACTCTGCCCAGTCAGCTGATAGCAGCACAGAAGAACAGTAAGTGCACTTCTGCGACTACCGAGAAAAGGTTGGCCAAACTTCTCTTTTCAATAAAAATGACAAAGTCAAATATATATATATATATATATATATATATATATATATATATATATATATATATATATATATATATATATATATATATATATATATATATTTTTTTTTTTTTTTATATACATACACAGTAAGGATTTCTACAGTTTTTTTTTTAAACTAGGAGGTATAAAAATTAAGGAAGGAACTGTTGCAATCACCAGTAGTTGGAAAAAAAAAAAAAGCTGTTGCAATCTGGCAAAAATATAAAATGAACCATGAAGTCAGCCTAAAAAACATTTGCTTTGTTGTAATGCCATTTTCAGTAACCCCACAGCCTGACTAAATATTCTAAGTATTCCCCCATCCTGCCTAGATTGTTTGGCAGCTGGCGATGGTCAGCACATTTTATCCTGGTTTCTGAAGTCATCTACTACACTAGAAGGGCTCTCCTGTCTCACTCTTTTTGGTGGACAGTCTGAGCTTTACCAGGGACCACTGGTCTGCTCCTCAGGAGCCTTCTGTCCATGATATACCACCACACCCTAGACCCAAGTCATGATGTAGTCGTATGACAAGCAGGGCAATCTTGATCAAGATGCAATCTGTTGGCCAGGACTCTATACAATGTCCCCAAGTTATTAGAAGTGGCGTTTGTGCTATTGGACTTTATTCGGACACACCTTTTGAGTTCCCACAATAATGTTGGCTAGCAGTTGGCATTCCAGAAAGTTGGTACATTTTTTTTTTTTTTGCAATGACAACCTAGGGTCAGAGTAAACTGCACTTTACTCCCCAGCTTATCTTCTACTGATGACAAGCAAAGTATATTCTGCAATTATGTCACTGCACCCAAAACAAGAGAGTTATCCTATTCTGTTCTTGATCTCAATCCCTTCTATTTTTTCCTTCTTTTACTAAGCTAGCAAAAGTAAACTAATTTATGTTTCTGGTGGGGGCATAAAAGGGCATCTTCTTACCTCCAGCTATTGTCATGTAGAGGGAAACACGTGAAAATAGCAATGAACAGCCAATCACCACATCTGAGCAATGCCATGTGGGGTTGGGTGGAAAATACACAGAACCTTGCTCAGCAAGTCGAAATGTATACTGAATTATCAAGTGGACTGATAACAAATCTGAGCAGGAGTTTAACAAGTAGAAGTTGAAGCAGAACTTCACCTTAAAAAAGGGAAGTTCCACTTTATGTCCTCACATCCTCCTCATACACTTTTGGGCATTTTTTATTTTTTTTTGGGTGGGGGGGCAGTCACCTAGTTTTGATGATAGGTTTGTGCGCCCACTTCCATTTGGATTCCCTGGGCAATTCTGCTAAAAGTTTGTCCCCCTCTCCATGCCCACAGCCTTCCGAGACACGTCACAGGTCCCAGCAGGTTGCATGATAATTCATTAAGTGCAGCGCGGCTTGCACATGCACAGTGGAAAGCCGCAAGGAGTCACAGCCAGTTTCCCATACCAAACAAGCCAGAGCTGGAACCCGAAGACTGGCAAACTGTCCCAGGTGAGGACAGAGCTAGATCCATGGACGGGCACGCATCCCTTTATTACAAGTCAGCAGCTACAATATTTGTACAACCCCCACTGTTACTGGCTGGTGCGGCTTTTTGTTGGACAGCTACGGGTTCATTTGTTGGCTAATACACCATGATAGGTCTATGGTAATTCTTCAGCCTCTGGCTTACAATGCCCTACTGTATGTATAAAATATCTTCAGTGACCCGCTTTATGGAACATGCTTCTTTTTTTAATCTATTCCTCTTGACATGATTCTGAGCTCCTAAGATCTACCGGAAAAGTATTAGACTCTAGCAATATTCCAGGCTAATGTACTGGGGCCGATTTCCTCAGATAACTGGAAAGCAAGTACCACGCAGACATCAACTAGGAAGATTTAGCTGGCAGCATCTTCAGAGGAATTAACACTAGAAATCAGCTCTTCATTTTTTCTTTTTTCACAGCATAAAATAGTCTCATTTTCAGAAAAAATATTAGCCAGCTAAGGGTGGTCCTACATAACGCCAATGTTACCAGAAGACATCCAAATAAAAGGATAGTTAAACCTAAAAAAAATTCCTTTCCACTTTCAATACCAGAATAAAACACACTATGGGTGCAGCTCACACACAGTCCCTGTCCCGCCGTGCTGTCTGCTGGGACACACACGGGTCCCAGAGACAGCGCGGACCATTGCTAGTTTGATGTGCGACTCGCACATGTGCAGTAGGGAACCGGGAAGTGAAGCCAGAACGCTTCACTTCCGGATTCCCTCACCCTGAATGGCGGCGTCAGCAGCCGAGAGATCGATCGGTCTCGGCTGCTGACATCGCTGGACCCCAGGACAGGTGAGTGTCCATTTATTAAAAGTCAGCAGCTGTAGTATTTATAGCTGCTGGCTTTTAATTTTTTTTTTGTAGGTGGAATCCCTCTTTAAAGTGCTTGTAAAGACAGAAGGTTTTCATCTTAATGCATTAAAATAAAAAGGCTTCTGTGTGCAGCAGAACCCCCCCCCCCCCCTCCAGTCATACTTACCAGAGCCCTATCTCGAGTCAGCGATTTTGCACGAGAGACTCGGCTGCCCAGGACTTTCCCTCAGCTGAGACAGCAGTGAAGAATCACTGGCTTCTGCTGCTGTCAAACTCAGTGAGCCAATATCCCAGTAGGCAAAGCCTGTTTCTTCAGTAGAATAGGGGGGGCGGGCCTAGCTTGGCATCATTTAGAGATGTGCCAGCTAAATCCAGAACAGCCGGCAGCCTCTCAATGACGTCACAGCAAAATATGGTGGCACAGGACCAAGCACTGCCCGAACAGAGGACAATCTCTGCTGGACAGCACTAGGTCCACTGGGTATCCAAAATGTGCTGATCTCACGACCATGAAGGTAGGGGTTCATTTAAAAAAACGTGGGGGTGGGGAGGGTGAAAAACCGCTTCAAGGCTTTATAAGGACAGAGTGTTCAAATCTAGTTTCAACTGATAATAAAGATCTGTCTGCACAGTACAGACAGGGTTAATTATGTCAAACACAGCTGCCCAGCCACCCCCCCCCCCCCAAAAAAAAAAAAGAATTAGTGCCCCAAGCCATCTGTGACGAAACATGTAGGGAGGAGCGTCGTGCTAGCGTCCCGACGTTCGTGCAGGTCCCTGGGTGACGGGCTGCTAACTTTGTGCCGGATAGCTTGTTTTTATGCTGAGATTTACTTGCATAACTGTAAGTGCACTACAAGATTTAAAGATTTTAGGCTATGGAAGCTTTTATTTTTTCTTGGAGATCCTGTCTCATTGTGCCCTCATTTGGTGGTGAAAGTCCTTGAAGACACTGTTGCTGTGTCCACTCAAGGACCTGGCTGGGTATAGAGCCAAAAGCACTTGTGATCTTCCGTAATAGGAGATCATAGGAAGTCGGTAAGTGGCAATAGGACTAAAGGGGGTGGAAGTCATCTTTCTGCACATCACTTTTCCTTTGGTGCACTGATATATATTGTCACGTTGGATGTCACTTTATTGGATGGACTATCACCTGTCAACATTTATTCACAATTGTTTCGAAGTGCAACCTCTTTTTGATTATAGTTTTTATTGTGCCCCATCAGGGAGACTCAGAAAGAACCTACAGTTCTACTTTAACCTATCAATGTAATACAATGGAGGAAAAATGTGGAAAGCCAAGCTTGCAAAAGCATCACATCAAGAATTTCTTACGGTAACCAGCACAATCAGAAATGATTGTAAAATAAAAGTCACAGGAAGTAAAATGGAGCTTTCATTTCCACTTAGTTCCCCTCTCACATACAGATTGCATCTCCAAAATAATCCTGCACATATGTCAATACTGTAAAAGTCAAATGCTTTAGAAGCACTTAACATAGGAACTTAAAATGTGTTGTAAAGGCAGGTTTTTTTTTTTTATCTTAATGCATTCTATGCATTAAAGGGGTTATAAACCCTCAAAATTTTTCACCTTAATGCATTCCATGCATTCTAAACCTCTGTGCAGCCCCCCCCCCCGCCCCTTATACTTACCTGAACCCGATTGCTCCATCGACAGGGACGAGCACAGCAGCTCAAGGCACTGTCTCGGGTCCTCATCTGATTGATAGCAGCAGGGGCCATTGGCTCCCGCTGCTGTCAATCAAATCCAGTGACACGGGAGCCAGGGGGCAGGCCAAGCCCTGCTGTCTGTGTCAATGAATGCAGCAGTGTCCACGAGTGTACCCTTGGAATGTGGCTCTCTGTGGGGGGCACTCGAGAAGTGGAGGAGCCAGGAGCGCTGCTTGAGGGACCCCAGAAGAGGAGGACCAGGGGCGCTCTGTGCAAAACCCTTACAGAGGTGGCAAGTATGATTTTTTTTTTTTTTTTTTATAAAACTAACCTTTACAACGCCTTTAAAGTGGAGCTCCAGACTTTTTAGGTTTTTTAAAAATCAGCAGCTACAAAAAGTGAGCATCGCTCCTCTACCCCTCCTCTCCGCCAGCACCTCCATTGCCACTCTGGGCACCCAGCCCTGACAGCTTTCGGCTTCACGGCCGGTCACGCCCAGCACATGTGTGAGCCGCGCTGCGCTCCCAGAGTGGACAAGAGATCTCCTGGGACCTGTCACGTGTCCCACGAGATTGACTAGAGGGAGGGGCTGCCTAAGGTGAAAGGAGGAGGCGCCTTGGCGGTCCCTGGGCAGAAGGAGGAAGTGGGACAGGAAGCCCCCCTCCTAACAAAACCCCCACTCCCCCCTCCCCCCCGCAAAAAAAAAAAAATGACATGCAACCCCCACACAACACACCTTTTGTGTGCAGCAGCCTCCATGCAACTTACCTGAGCTCCATCTTTCTCCAGCGATGTCCATGAATGTCTAAGCAGTCCGGGACCCAGCAGCGGCTCCATTGGCTCCCGCGGCTGTCAAAGTCAGTGAGCCAATCAGGTGAGAGAGGGGGTGGGGCTGAGTTGGGGCTCAGTGTCTGAATGGACACACAGAGCTGTGACTCGGCTCCAGTGCTCCCATAGGAAGCTGACTGTGGAGGCTCTCAATAGGAAGGAGGGGCCAGGAGCAGCAAAGAGGGACCAGAGAAGAGGAGGATCCAAAACCAAAATGCACAGAGGTGGCAAGTATAACTTTTGTTATAAACCCCCCCCCCCCCCCCCACACACACACACACACACACACACACACACACAATCACTTTAACCTCCAAAGTTTAAAAAAAATAAAAAATATTATACCAACTGTAGAAATTAAACTGCATAAACATGGCACACCAATGCCAGGCAAGTGTATTTTGATTTTTTGCTGCAGTGGAAGCCCTGGTTGAGGATTGAGGGGGGGAGTGCAGTAAAGCACATTGCGTCCACAGCATTAATGGAGGCAAAGGCCATGATAGTGCAGAGCAGTAGCCGGCCCCCCCACCATACCATGCTAAACAGGCATGATTAACTTCAGCTTTCCTGCCACCCTCACCAATGTCGTGCAGGAATCAGGCTCTCCCAGGCAGTCTTGTTATGGGGCAAGTATCTTCTACACAAAAGCCACTCAGCAATGTAGCGCAATGATCATACTGATGGTGAAAGGTGAAAGAAGAGTGAGCAGAGAGAAGACTCATCACAGCGCAGCTGCTGCTCCCCGATTATCCAATCACAGGCTGTGCACAGGGAGGTGACCAAGCTGTATTGCTTAGTAGAGAAGACAGATCACCAACCTGGCTCCGCTGCCTGGTAAGGCTGTGAATATCTTAGATGGGCAGAAATAAACATCCTTTTGCAGGTAAAACAGCTTCAATATATGCATTTCAAAAATATAATAATTAGCCATTTACCTGGAGTTTAGCGTGAAAAACTGTCTGTGGTTAAAAAGAATAAAGAATTAAAACAAAAATCTGGACACCTATAAACTGAATTTCTGTCTTGTAAGGAGGAAACATTTGCAAACCATGCGGAAAGCTGCATAGTAGCTGCACCCAGCACTGAGCGGCCCACACACAAAACATAGTCTTTTCCAATGTACAATGGGAACTAAGGAGATACTTGGCAGACAATGGATGTGGGATGAGGAGAACAGCTGTTCATAAACGGGTTTCATTCAAGGGTTACAAAAGTTACAATTTATTTTTAAATCAGGCCTGCCTTATCACACGTCCTTCAGATGTGGTGATGGTGAGGAAAGCTGTGAAGAGCAACAGGCTTATTAAAACATTTTTGAAGCCACCATATTGATAAACAGCTAAACTAATTAAATTTGAGTTATGTGTGCCAGCTTTTGACAGATTCAAATGGGTTGCATCAGCTACCATCACATTTGATGCGTTAGGGCCTAAATCTCCCCAATGGTGGTTATAAATGCTTTGAAAAAAAAAAAAAATGAACAAATTTATTTTCCAATCTCTCCCGATAGGAATAATTGATCATCGACAACCCATTCTATCAATGTCACACGTGGGAACTGGATTTCTATTTCTAGTTAACCACGTCAGGCCCGGAAGGATTTACCCACTTCCTGACTAGGCCAATAAAGCAATGCAGTGGCGTAACTGACAATTGCGCAGTCATGCGACACTGTCTCCTCAAATGGAGCTTTCTTTTGGTGGTATTTGATCACCTCGGCGGTTTTATTTTTTTGCACGATAAAACATAAAAAAGCCCACAATTTTGAGTAAATTTTTTTTGCATCAGTTTAGGCCGATATGTATTCTGCTACATACTTTTGGTAAACAAAATTCCAATAAGCGTATATTGATTAGTCTGCGTAAAAGTTGTCGCGTCTACAAAATAGGGGATAGATTTATGGCATTTTTATTTATTTTATTTTTTACTAGTAATGGCAGTGATCAGTGATTTTTAGCAGGACTGCAACATTGTGGCAGACAGATCGGACACCTATCTGACATTTGACACTTTTTGGGAACCGGTGACATTATTAAAGTAATCAGTGCTAAACACATGCACCGACATTGTGCTAATGACACTGGCAGATAATGGGTTAACATCAGGGACATTAAGGGGTTAAACGTGTATCCTGCAGGCGTTTTCTAACTGAATGGGGGACTGTGTGACTGGACAAACACACAGATCCGTCTTCCTGCTTAGCAGAAAGACAGGATCTGTGTGATCTCCCCGTTCTGTCACTGCAGGGAACGATTGCAGGTGGCTAGGGGGCATAGAGTCTGCCAGACCTGCTGATTGGCTTCCCTGAAGGCCAATGGGAGCGTGCCCACAAAAGTTCCTGAGCCAGCATACACCTACTGCGATTTGTGGGATCGTGCCACCTTGCCACGGTATAATGATGGTGGCTGGTCAGCAAGTGGTTAATCTATTCTAGCGTAGCTCGACCCTAGATCCACACCTATGTCTTTTTTCTATTGCGTTTTGCAGTTTACAGAAATGCACTACAGTCCATTTAACATGGTTGCCCATGGTACAAAGTTCACAGCTATGCGTTTTGCGGCCAGTGCATTTTTGGAAAGGATCAGGGACTTTTTCCTGCGTTTTTCGGGTAATAAGCTTCAATGGAATCATGCCAAACGATACGCAAGTTTTTTTATTTTGTTGTGGGGCGTCCCCTCCAAATCCATACTAGACCACGCTATTTTTTAATTTTAAATTTTCTACATTCAGCTGTTCCCGCTGATTACTAATCGGTTGTTAAGGATGCGGTGGCCAGCTTCTTGGCACCCTGTTTAGCAACCAGCTATATACTGTGTTAAAATAAAAAAAATGCAAAACACATAACAATCGCAACACTTGCATATCGTTTGGCACAATTCCATTGAAGCCTATCCATTGTAGGTCAGGAAAGTAGGTAATGCGCGAACTAACCCCCCCCCCCCCCACCTGAACCATATCAGTCGGCATGGGGGGGGGGGGGCTCTGGAATCTGGAAGCCACCCTTTAAACAAAGGGGACCCCCCCACATGTGCGAGACTTTTACACGGCGTGACCACACCCCATGGCTATATAAGGAATGCCAGACAGCAGGCGACAACACAACGGAGGAAGACAGCCACAGAAGAGCTGCTTATCTTTTTTATGGCGGGTAACTGGCGGCAAGGAAGAAGACAGCGGCGGGAGAAGATAGCACAAGAAGATAGCTCTGGGAGAAGACAGCACCAGGAAGAGACATCAGCAGGGAGAAGATGGCGGTGAGAAAAAAAAAACGGCAGCAGAAGCTATTTTTTTTATTTTTTATAAAGGACTTCTCAGAAAAACGGGTGTCTTTTTTTTAACATGTCACTGCTTTTTGATGGAGGGATGCCGGTATCTGAGGGATGCCAGGATCTGGGGGCTTCCAGATTCCGATAAGCCCCTAGCCCACCGACCCTAGTGGCCAGGGTTGTTGGGAGGCCCTTGTCCCCATCAACATGCACCCATCCTGCCCATGTTGAGGGCATGCAACCTGGTATGGTTCAGGAGGGGGGCTGCTCGTTCAACCCCTCCCTTTCCTGACCTGCCAGGCTGCTTCAGATAAGGGTTTGGTATTGATTTTGGGGGTGGGGTCCACTCCAAATCCATGCTAGACCTGAAGGGACTGGTATGGACCTGAGGGGGGGACCCCATGCCATTTTTTTTGGATTTTTTTTTTTTTTTTTTTGCCAGTAGTTTTTTTTTTTTTGTACATTGAGCTGTCAGCAGGGAACCATCAGTTGTTATGGAAGCCCCCTGCTTAGCAACCAGCTATATACATAGTGTGTTTACAGTGTGTTTAACCACTTACCCACTGGGCACTTAAACCCCCTTCCTAACCAGACCAAATTTTCAGCTTTCGATGCTCTCACATTTTGAATGACAATTACTCAGTCATGCAACACTATAGCCATATGAAAATTTGTGTTTTTTTTTTCCATACAGAGCTTTCTTTTGGTGGTATTTAAGCACCGCTGGGTTTTGCACCATAAAAAGAAAAAAAAAGAAAAAAATACTGAAAATTCTGTAGTAAAAATAAATAAAAAAAAAAAAAAAAAATGCATTTTCTTAGTTTTCGTTATAAAATTTTGCAAATTAGTAATTTTTCTTCATAAACTTTGGCCAGCGTTTATACTGCTACATATCTTTGGTAAAAATAACCCAAATCAGTGTATATTATTTGGTCTGTGTTAAAATTTATATTAGGAGTTTACAAGCTATGGTGCCAATCTCTGAAAATTGATCACACCTGATGTACTGAAGGTCTATCATTTCTTGAGACCCTAACAAGCCAGGAAAATACAAATAAACACCCCAAGTGACCCCTCTTTGGAAAGTAGACATTCCAAGGTATTTAGTAAGAGGCATTGTGAGTTTTTTTTTTAAGTTGTAATTTTTTCCCCACAATTCTTTGCAAAATCAAGTTTTTCTTCCCCCCCCCCCCTCCCCCCCAAAATTGTCATATTAGCAGGTTAGTTCTCATACACATACAGCATATGCATACCACAAATTACACCCCAAAACACATACTATTCCTCCCGAGTATGGCGCTACCACATGTGTGAAACTTTTACACAGCGTGGCCACATACAGAGGCCCAACATGCAAGGAGCACCATCAGGCGTTCTAGGAGCACAAATTGCACATCTAATTTCATGACTACCTCTTGCACTTTTGAAGGCCCTGAGCACCAAGATAATAGAAACCCCAAAAATGACCCCATTTTGGAAAGAAAAAACACCCCAATGTATAATCTATGAGTTATAATGAGTCGTTTGAGCATGTCATTTATTTTCTACAAGTTTTTGGAAAACGTGGAAAGAAAAAAAAAGCATTTTTATTTTATTTTTATTTATTTTTAAATCACAAAGTTGTCCATTTCGAAGATATTTCTAACACACACATGTACATACAAAAGAAAAAAAAAAATACACCCCAAAATAGATTCTCCTACTCCTCCTGTGTACGGCAATACCACAAGTAAGAGACTTTTCTATAGCCTGGACCCATACAGAGGCCCAACATACAGGGAGCACCATCAGATGTTCTAGAGCCATAGAATTTCAAATCTACATTGAATACCTATTACACTTTTGTGAGGCACTGTAGTAGCATGGATGAGAACTGAGGTGGCATGGCTGAAGATGGATGAGCCATGAATATAGATGGCTGAGTATGGATGGGATGGTCGAGTACGGCTGGGTATGACCAAGTACGGATGGATGGATGGATGGATGAGTATATGAATGAGGACAGCTGAGCATGGATGGATGGATGGATGGATGGATGGACGGAGGAGTATTGCTGCACTGGGCACAGAGCAGCGCTGTGGGCATTACAGATCCAGCACCTGATCTCTCCCCTCTCACTGTACTGATCGGTACAGAGAGGGGAGAGAGGAACCAGATATGACACAAGTTTACAAGCGATCGCTCCTTAGGACCCGGCAGTCAAAGATACTCCCGCATGCGTGCCCCAGGGAGCACGTAGGAGCGTGATTATGGGAGGACGTCATAGTACACCCTCCAAGAGTTATCGAACTGCGCTGTAGCCATCATTCGGCTATAGCGCAGCTGTTAAGTGGTTAAAGAGAAGAAAAAAATAAAAATAAAATGTAATATATAAATTTATATATTTTTTTTTTTTTTTAACAAAAAATGCACTGCAAAACGTGCCTGAAAAACGCCTCAAGCACAGCCGAATAGATGTGAACCTAGACTTACCGATGCCATTATGCCCATGGGGAGGACAAAAGGTCTGCCTGATCACGCGGCCACTGCGATTAGCTGTCACAATGGTCAAATGATCTGGAGCCTGGCCCGTCAGCTCCCAATCATTGCTAGAGACCAGGGCCTGTCTTTGACTTCTTACTCTCTGCTGCCCAAGGAGACATGTGGCATGTAGGTGTTGAAGCCCAACCTTTTTGCTGGCGCACATGTGTTATGGGGACAGCAAGAGGTCAAGGTATGACTGTAACTTATGATTGGAAGTTACTGCTCACATTTGTTTTCATCTCATAAAATAATTGCTCAACATAACATACGATCAGATTCATGAAGTATATCCGTGCTGCCGATTAACACGAAAGGATTGATAATATTCTGCCCTGGGTGATAAACTCTGATCAAATCTGATTGCAATGGGAAATTACCATTTGATTATTTGTTGATACGATCACTTTAAATGAACACTATCAAAGTGTTTATGACCACCATAATAGATGTTCTTCCAGGATAGCAGTATCGTTTCTTATGCCGCAGTGAGGAGACTCACTTTTCCTATTGCATTCTCCATAACAAAATGGTAGAAACATTCTGGCTGTACTCCGACTTGTCCTTATCTGATGTCTCATAAGGCTTGAGAATTGAGGAAAGGAAATGAGGAAGTCATTTCGCTCTGTGCAGTATGAGGCCCCTCAATCATGGACAGTTTGTTGTCTTTAAAATGAGATCATAACGTTAGAAGTTCTTAAAATAAGAACACTAGAGAGGAAGTCAGCAAGATGTCAGAGAATGCTCTCCTCCACAATCACGTCTTTATTTCACATACTGTCAGATTTTACAAGCTCTTGGTGCCTGCACACAAATGTCATCTATATGAAATTGCCTGCTAAAATTTACTAGCCATGTAGTGTTAAATAGGTTACAAAATGACTAAACACATGCCTTTCAACACACTTTATTTCCGCTTTTCTTCAACTTAGCCAACCCAGCACTTCCTCCTATTCTGAGATACTTTAACACTGGTGCTGTGGCTGCAACAATTCATTGACAAGGACCGTCATATTGGTGATAAGAAAATAAGATCCCTTACATGTTGCAGTAAACTGTCCTGCTAGTAGAGCTGCACGATTCTGGCTAAAATGAAAATCAGGATTTTTTTGCTTAGAAGATAGATCACGATTCTCGCAGCGCAACATCATCTTTCACATTAAAACAAAAAAGTTTGGGCTAACTTTACTGTTTTGTTTATTGAAGTGTATTTTTTCCCAAAAAATTGCGTTTGAAAGACTGTTGGGCAAATGCAGTGACATAAAATATTGCAGCAATTGACATTTTATTCCCTAGGGTCTCTGCTAAAATATATATCATGTTTGGGGGTTCCAAGTAATTTTCTAGCAAAAAATATTGATTTTAACTTAAAGTGGATGTAAACCCGAAAAAAAAATTTTATTTTTTGTCTGACACGATACAGGAGTATGGGATTTCAGATCAGCTGTGCCCAGTCTTGCCACGAATAGTTAATGCAGCTCTGAGCAATATCTTTTTTCAGTGAAATAAAAACAAACTGTGAAATCTTTGTCCTTCTTCCCCCTTGCTGTGATTGACAGGTGATTTACATATCTGGTGCACTAGCCTAAGACATGCATTATTTTTTAATTCCCACCCCCACTGCTTTCTTCAGCAGCTCTGCAAGGATTGGCTGTCCCACACCTCAGCATGATTGGGCATGCTGAAGTAATGTAGGGACTTTTCTGGGTTTTGACTGGATGTTAGTGATCATAGCAGAAGTTCAGTGTAAGAAATACACAGGAGAAAATGCATGTTGATAAGGGGAGTGTAGAGGTGGGCGGGGAGTCTACTGACAGCACAACTCCACCCACTGAGTCCTGGAAAACAGACCCACCCTCAAAATGTGCAGTTTTTCGTGTCTCATAGCAGACAGAGGGGAGAAATTTGGCAGATAAGTATACATGCTGGAGGCATGTATATGCTTCTAGATAACAAATATTGCAATAGTTTAGAAAGCATGAGAGTGGGTTTACATCCACTTTAAGAAACAAGCGTCAGAAAAATAAATAAATAAATAAATAAATAAATAAAAAGATTTACAGGTTGTTAAAAACTTGGCAGACTGCCTGGATTTTTTCTTTACACACAGAAGTTTATCCCTTTGATCTAAGAAGGAAGAGTTAGTTACAATGTTTAATTTTAAAAACTTGGCAGCCTGCCCAGATGTTTTCTTTTGACAGCTGAGTAAGCAGAAAAGTCTCTCCACTTGTTAGATGAAAGAATCAGCTAACTCTGCAATAGAGATCGTCAGGGGGGTTCCATCAAGATCACGATTTAACAATTAATTCTGCAGCTCTACCTGCTAGTTATTGTGTCTTAGGCAAAATTGTGGTCGGAGATACGGAACGCAATAGGCTGCATTAATACTTGAAATTTGTAAAAGGGCTCTTAAAATGTAATAAAAACACACACTATTTAATTGGCATTATCCTTTAACCACTTGACCATTGGGCACTTAAACACCCTTAATAACCAGATCAGTTTTCAGCTTTTGGTGCTCTCACATTTTGAATGACAATTACTCAGTCATGCAACACTGTACCCATATGAAATTTTTGTCCTTTTTTTTCAAACAAATAGAGCTTTATTTTGGTGGCATTTAATCACTGCTGTGTTTTTTGTGCTATAAAAGAAAGAAAAAAAAAATTCTGTAAAAAAAAAATGAATTTTTCTTTGTTTCTGTAATAAAATTTAGCAGATTAGTAATTTTTCTTCATAAATTTTGGCCAAAATTTATACCACTACATATCTTTGGTAAAAATAAGTACAAAATTGGTGTATATTATTAGGTCTTTGTGAAAGTTATAGAGTCCACAAGCTATGGTGCCAATATCTGAAAATTGATCACACCTGAAGTACTGACGGCCTATTTCAATTCTTGAGACCCTAACATGCCAGAAAAGTACAAATACCCCCCAAATTACCCCTTTTTGGAAAGAAGACATTCCAATGTATTTAGTAAGAGGCATGATGAGTTTTTTGAAGTTGTCATTTTTTCCCACAATTCTTTGCAAAATCAAGATTTTTTTTCCACAAAATTGTCATATTATCAGGTTATTTCTCACACACAGCATATGCATACCACAAATGACACCCCAAAACACATTCTGCTTTTACTCCCAAGATTTTTACACAGCGTGGCCACATACAGAGGCCCAACATGCACGGAGCGCCATCAGGCATTCTGGAGCACCCAGGCCAATTTTGACATTTCTCTCCTACATGTAAAAATCATAATTTATTTGCTAGAAAATTACATAGAATCTCAAAACATTATATATTTTTTTTTAGCAAAGACCCTAGAGAATACAATGGCGGTCGTTGCAAATTTTTATCTCGCACGGTATTTGCGCAGCAATTTTTCAAACGCGTTGTTTTGGGGGAAAAATTTTTTAAGCACAAAACACAGTAAAGTTAGCCCAATTTTTGCATAATGTGAAAGATGAAGTTATGCTGAGTAAATAGATACCTAACATGTCACTCTTCAAAATTGCACATGCCCGTGGAATGGCGCCAAACGTCGCTACCTAAAAATACCCATAGGCGACGCTTTACATTTTTTTACTGGTTACATGTTTTGAGTTACAGAGGTCTAGGGCTAGAATTATTGCACTCGCTCCAACGTTCACGGCGAAACATCACATGTGTGGTTTGAACATCGTTTTCATATGCGTTTGCTTCTGCATGCAAGCACATGGGGACAGGGGCGCTTTAAAATTTGTATTTATTTTTTTATTGTTCATTTTACTTCATTTATTTTAGTTTGACATTTTTTTCCCCCAAAAATTAATTTTTGATCACTTTTATTCCTATTACAAGGAATGTAAACATCCCTTGTAATAGGAATATGGGATGACAGGTCCTCTTTACAGTGAGATATGGGGTCAATAAGACCCTGCATCTCACCTCTAAAAATAAAAAGATTCTGGCTTTGATCATATTGGCGAGTTGGTAGAAGCACCGGAGGGCGGCAAGGGGGGGGGGGGGGGGGAATCTATGGCTGGGTATCACCGAGTATGGCTGGGTATGGCAATTTATGGCAGGGTACTGCAGAGTATTGGCAGGGTATTGAGGGGTTAATTGTCGGTGAGCAGCGATGTGGGCACTGCAGATGCAGCCCACAGCGCTGCTGACACCGATCTCTTCTCCCTCCGCTGTACCGATCGGTACAGAGAGGGGAGGGAGGAACCGGCGTCATAACATGACGCCGGTTTGTTTACAGGTGATCACTCCGTCATTTGACAGAGCGATCACCTGGTAAACGGCCGCGATGAGCGGCCGTTTACCGTGATGCGCCAGGTCCCGTGGACCTGTCGGTCACGGATGCTCTCGTGTGCGTGCCCCAGGGCGCGAGAGCAGACTTCTGGGAGGCCGTTAATTAATGGCCTCTCAGAGTTAAACAACCGCCCTGAAGCCGTTAATTGGCTATGGGCCGGTTGTTAAGTGGTTAAATGTTATGCATGTGGATGTTGGCACTGTAATTAATTATTATAAAAAAAAAAAATCCTAATCAATATACAGCTGTCACATGACCTAGCTCTTTCCCAAGCCTATATGTAGGGAAGCAATGGCAAGAGGAGCTTTTGGTCCTCTGCTGCTGGGGAAAAAAAGCCTTTGGGCTACAAAGTAAAAATAAATAAATATTCTGTAGTCACATGGACTGCTCAGATGCGATAGAGAGGAAATGTTTGGGATAGAAAATGCATCAATCATGTGCACTAGCTGCCAACACTGCTCTGCAGAATCCCCAGCCGTATTGGGGACAGGAGTACAGGAGGGCGGACCAACCAGGTTTTGTGCAGAATACAGAAAACTGACTGAGTATAGTCCGGATGTAATACAGCATGTATTTCTCATTTATCCACAGGGGCCCGAGCACTTAGCTACTGTATGTGCAGGCAGCCTATATAAGCAAATTTATTTACATTGGCTGTATGGACTCATTCGCACAGCCCAAATTGACAGGTACGCAATGACGGGTGCACAAACCCAGACACAGAGCCTTTGCATCTGGACCCTTGCACCCATCCCCTGTGTACCTGTCAAACTCAGCTGTGCGAGTGAGTACATCAAGCTGATGCATTTGCATTCACTTTTATGGGCTGCCCGAATGTAGCTCAGCGCTGGTACAAAAAGTAAACAATTGCTCTTCACTCTGTATGGGGCTGAATGACTTAAATGAGCCCTTACAGTGCATATACAGCCAAAATGTTTTTTATTGTTTAGACCAGGGGTAGGCAACCTGGGGCCCTCCATCTGTTGTGGCACTACATTTTCCACGAGGCATTGCAAGGCTGGCAGTTACAATTACTCCCAGAGCCATGATGGGACTTGTAGTTCTGCAACAGCTGGAGGGTCCCAGGTTGCCTACCCCTGGTTTAAACAGAATAGGGAAGGGTAAAACCCTTTCAGGTTATTTATTGGTACCTGTGTCTTGCTGGGGAAATGTATTTTTACTTCCTTTCCTGGAGATGCAACAAGAAATCCCTCCAAAGTGAACAGGATTATAACCTTTTGGAGGACCGTCCCTAACTTCTTGCTTTGGGGACTCTAAATATTGGATTTCAAATCACTCACTGCCTCACCGGTCACAGAACAGACAGAGTGGTGAATCTTCCCCGGGGAAACAGACAATAAAAATAAAATAAAAAAAATGAAATAAAAAACCACAACAAACACACACACACACACACACACACACCCGTTCTACCCCCTCAACATTCTATTGTGTCCATTTTTGTTCTTTGTTTTGGATAAAGTCTTATACAAAAGATAGGTTAAATTTTTGGAAAGCAGTTAATTAACAGTATAGTGCCTGGGAGCCACAGCTTCAGTGTATTTACTTGGAACGGCTATGCGCAAGTTAAACACTGACCCTTGCGTTTACACGTGCGCAGGCAGATTTAAAAATAAATAAAACAACATTTTACATTTTGAAAAATATGCCCACATTTGTGCATGTACAAATGCCAGTGCTGGAGTTTAGCAATGCATAGCCACGTAAATAGTTTCTTGTTGTGCAGGTCAATGGGAACAAATATGCTACAGCTGTGGCTCCCGGCTTCGAGTGGATTTAAGTGCCAGATCACACCAGCGCTATGCGAGAACCAGCACGATTCCAATGCCGTTTCCCACATTGCATTGAACTCCTAGGCAGTTCACATACGGCAGCGGGTGTCAATAGATCAGTTCGCATATCGCCATGCGAACTGAATTTGGACAGGAATTGGGTTGCATGCCATGCGATCCGATTCTGGTGCGCACAAAAAAGGTCCTGCATGATATTGGTCCGAATCACATGCGATGACAGACATCGCTACAGTTTGAACCAGCACTCAGTGGTTCATTTCAAACTGAGGGCACCCCGAGTTTGATTGTCCCCACTCCCTTGCTGGTCTGCATTCACACTGGACCATAAAAGGAAGCGTTTCCGGGCCAGCCATAGATCATTCAAATCTCATCTGGTTTAACAGGGATCGGCAAAATATTTGATCCATCTATGGGCAGGTTGATTTTACCCAAGTTAATCCATTGTACAACCAGCATTTCACCAAGATTTTTAGCATGCAATTGTTGCCAGTGGCTATAGCTTCTAGCAACAAGTGTTTCCCCCCGGCAGGGACAGCTTTCCGTGCACATCCCCCCCCCCACGGAGAACACAATGGCTTTGCAGGAGTGATTCCCTCATGAAGACGGAATGTGTCGGAATTGTCCCTCATTACTACCTCTGCTAATCAGAATAATGATTCTGCTTCTGTATACAATCATCTATGGAGGGTTCTGTGCTCTGACATGGCTTGCACCCACACTGAACCAAACCGTAATGGACCACAAGTGAACTATGCCCAAGAACCTCTCCCAAGTGGTCCCAGGGATGGTTCAGAGCAGTAGTAAAAAGAGCCGGCAACACTGTAATCCTTTAAGTGTCGTTGCTATTGGTATATTAGAGTGACAATAAAACAAAATGACGCGTTTCGGCAATAGCCTTAGTCGTAGCTGGTTCAGATCACTGACACTACACAAACAAACCAGACCAAGGGGGTGAACTGTGCCCAAAATGACGCCATGTGTACACCTTTGGGGTGAATTTACACCTGAACCAGTATATCTGAACCGCTCCCGAGCTCGAATTCCCCCCCACTGGCTTGCACTCACACTGGATTGTAGGGAAGTGTTCCCGGCACACTTTCCTGATAAAAAAAAAGGGGGATCGCTGGTTTGATCATTACACAGAACTATACTCCGGCAAGGTTTGCACTCACACTGCAGTAAAATCGTAACAGATCACAAGTGAATACATGAGACCACGTCTACCAAGTGGTCACACTTCAGAGCACTCACACTGCACAAAACATACTGGCCCAATGGGCTGAACCACACCCGGACCAGTCATTGCCAGGGTGAGTTCCCCTTACTCTGTATAGAGACACACTTTATATACCACCATGTGCAAGATCCCTAGCTGTTCACAACATTAGCATCTTATCTAGAGATGCTGTTTATGCAATGCACTTGCTAACCATCACAAATAGGCATCCAAACAGAAAACACATAATATACAAAATTGTGTGCAGGATTAATATACTCATATGACTGTACAGAACTGATATGGAAGAGAAATCCTCACAGAATATATTTGGCTTTTTTTTTTTTAATACATTCACACTGTAACTCCAGGCACTTGGGGCTGCGCTGCGAAGCTGATTCACCAATCCACAAGTTATTTTTATACATTCAGATGCATCAAGCCTACAGAATAACCATTTAATAGCAGGGTTCTGCTGCAGATAAGACAGTCTGATCACGGCTCATATCCACAGGCATTTTTAGGATCATCATCAAGTGCATCACTCACTGCGCAACACCCTCTCTGGGGCCAATCCACTAAAATGTAGGCGCTGTGTTAGTTGCATTGTGTATCTTATTTGGTAGTGATTATGTTCAAGTCACAGACCTAAATATTGCTAAGATGTGCAATCATTTTGGATTTTGCATGAAACTTCTATTTAGCGAATGAAAGCTATTATTTCCCATGAATCCATACTTCACCTTATGAATTATTTGATAATAGTCTCTTTTCATGTTCTAATGTGACAGTAACTCTGAGCCTACACAGGGTTTCCTTTCCATATTGCTGACTGCCGAATGGGCACAGCGGGTGAGCAAAAGGAAGGTCAGTGTGTGCCAAGGATGGAAGGGGGGGGGGGGGGGGGGGGGGCGGCATTAAAGAGACTCGGACGCTTTGGCATTTAGGGCACAGCAACAGTCTCTCGCTTATCTTCCATCCCCACACTCCCTTGCTGCTCTATTGAAGGTGAAAATGGACTGAAATTAAAGGTATGGGGGTGCATGCATTAACATTATCACCTCCTCATTGATTATCAAATTTCTCTGAAAAACATTCTGATCGTGGATCGCTTTGCAGAGACCGGGCAGTCATTGTTGCATGTGTAAACAAGCCCTTATTTTGTCTATTCAGCATGGGGAAAAACATAAGTTCAATTTAAAGGAAGCCGGTACTACAAAATGTAAGCTGCAATTGCCGAGCTTCTGAAAATGCAAGCTGTCTTACCGTCTTTGCTTTGAGTAGAATTCTGGGATACACATAAATAATCTTAAAACCGACCCCCCCCCCCCTCCCTGATCCCCATGACTAAGCTCGGGGGGATGGAGCGAAATGCGTTGGAGGCATGGCCTGGTAGGAGCCCTGGTTGAGACTGCCACATACTCCCTTAAAAAGACGACTTGTAGCGATATGTGACTTATGAGAAAAACGTTTGCTACTACATGGCTCTCTCTCCCTGCTCCTAACAGCTATTCTGACTATCCTGTGTAAGAAAGGTATGTATGCTTGCCCATTTTCAGGCTACTCTAGTCCGGTCATGTGATCTTCCTTGTGTCAGTTTTCACTGGCTGCAGGGGAGAGGAGAGAGCACGTAACAATGCCTCCTCTCCCTTACAGCCACCACTGGCTGACATAGGGGAGCCAGAACACATGACCGGGTCATAATTGGCTTAAAATAGGTAAGCATGCAGATCTTACCTACACAGGCTAGTCATTATTATGTGTTTGGAGGGGAGGCGGAGCATGTTTAAGATCAGTTAGGTATATCCCGGAATTCTACTTTAAAGCGGAGGTCCACCCTAAAGTGGAGCTTCCGCTCATTGGAACCCTCGCCCCCCCTCCGGCACCACAATTAGCACCTTTCAGGGGGGAGGGGGGTGCAGATACCTGTACAGTACAGGTATCTGCACCCACTTCCGGGATAGATATCTGCAGAAGGTACGCCCCTTTCCGCAGAATCGACGCCCCTTTCTGAAAGTCCCCCGTTGTCTGCTGACCATCCTTATTGCGCAGTGCGACTCGCGCATGCACAGCAGGGAACCGGGAAACTTCCTGATTCCCATACTCAAGATGGCGGCGGCAGCACCCGAGACACCATCGAGAGATCGGCTTCTGGTGCCGACATCGCGGGCGCGCAAATGTCATTATTTTAAAAGTCAGCAGCTGCAGGCTTTAAAAAAAAAAAAAAAAAAAAAAACGGCGGACTCCTGCTTTAAGGCTGGGTTCACATTGATGCAGGTGCGGGTCCCAGCAGGGGGTATGATGCATCCTTGTACACAATTTTTACCAGAATTCCCACCTGAAATGTAGCCAAGGATGCACAGGACCCTTTTCCAACGTGGGCCGCGGCCGTCCTGGATATAGATATAGATATAGATATAGAGAGATATAGATTATATATATATATATATATATATATACACACACATATATACACACACACACACACACACACACACACACACTCCTTATTACAGACATGCTAAGCCTCTACTGCAATAAAACAAATGCATCTGCCTGGTCACAATAGTCAAATGTATACTTAGCTGTGCATGCACAGCTTATGCCCCGTACACACAATCGGAAATTCCGCCAGCAAAAGTCCGATGTGAGCTTTTTGGATGGAATATCCAACCGTGTGTGTATGCTCCATCGGACTTTTGCTGGCGGAATTCCCGTCAGCAAAAGATTGAGAGCAGGTTCTCAATTTTTCAGTCGGAAAAAGTTCAGATCGGAAATTCCAATCCTCTGTACCAATTCCAAAGCTCAACAATCCTACGCATGCTCGGGAAACAATTTGACGCATGCTCTGAAGTATTGAACTTAAATTTTCCTCGGCTCGTCGTAGTTTTGTACGTCACCGTGTTGTTGACAGTCGAAAGTTCAGAGAACTTTTGTGTGGCCGTATGTAGGCACGCCAAGCTTGAGCTGAATTCCGTCAGAAAGATCATCCAAGATTTTTCCTACGGAAATTCCGCTCGTGTGTATGGGGCATAAGTGTATATGCTTGGTAAACCCACTGTCAGAAAGAACGAACTCCCATGCATTGGAGTTGCATCATTCCAACCTGGCCAATCAAGATGATCCTGAACCTAGAATATGACCATAGTGAAGATGTTGGCCCGAGCAAGGGAGCAAGGGGAGAGGAGTTTTGTTTTAATACTCTGAGTCTAAGATATGGAACAAGCATGTAAATACATGAACGTCAGTGGTTAGAGACCTCCAAATATGTCACTGACTAAGAAAGTGCTAAAGCCACTGGACCAACATAAGGCTCTAGTATTGTCAGAAGAGGAATAGAGAAATCAAAGCCTTTTTTTTTTTAGGGGCGATACCAGTGTGAATCTTAGTGAACTGACTTCTACATCCAAAATACATAAAATAGAAACATGGTAAATCCAGCTAATACATTCAGAAAGAATAAGTTACTAAATTTCACAAATAAAGCACAGTAATGAAAAAAATCCCATACATCACGCTGTAGTTAGGTGACCATTACTTAGTCAATAAGTAGTGAACACAAATGTGAATCTCAGGTACTCCACTAAACTCAATAGTTACAAGGGATTGCATTATCAATAGAGAAAAAGCAAAAATATATCTCTAAAGGGAAATGACCAAATCAAAATAACTCCTCCTGAACACACAAGCGATAGCAGTTATCACAATTGGCTTTATATCATTTTCATTTCATATTGCTGCTGTCCTTCACATCTCATACAGCAGTTAATAGTGTCAACCTCATAGGCAAAAATTTGTATATATCAACAGTATGACAGGCAATGTACAGCACAATGTAACCCTATATAAGAAGACTATAGAGCCCAGCAATTAGTTATACGACTACATTACATTGTAATCTTGCACTAAAGGACTACAGCAACTGCAATCAGTTACATGACTACAACACACTGCAAATCCTGCATGTGAATATACTACAACGACAATGAGTTACAGCATATTATAACCTTGTATAGGGAGAGACTATAGTACACAATCACTAGACGATGATCGCACACCCTAATCATGCCAGACAGGCATACTGTACAGTGCCCAGCAATCAGTTACTACAGCACAAACCCTGCACAGGAAAGGATTACAAAACAGAGCAATTACTTTTATGACTACAACTCCCCAGAACAGGACTACATTACGCAGCAATCAATTATATGACTACAGCACACTGCTGTAGAACTGTTCTTTGCAGGGTAACATTCTGCATAGAGCAGGAAAACAGTGCACAGAAATCAGTTTTATGACCAACAGCACAACACAGCACCTAGTTATCTCACTACAGCACACAGTAAGTGTGTATAGAACAGCACTACAGTAAACAATCATTTCTGCAATTACAGCATGCTATAACCCTGCACAGAACAGAACTACAGTATACACCAATTAGTTACTTGACCACAACACACTACAATCCTGCACAGGACAGGCTTACGGTGTGTAGCAATCAGTTTGACTACAACATACTGTAATCTGCAAAAGAAAAAAAGACAACAGTGACAGCAATCAGTTATTTGACTACAGCATACTATAGCCCTGCATTGAAAGGGACCACAGTGACCACTATAGGAATATAGCACACTAACACCGCACAGGACAGAGTAACAGCTCCCAGCAATGAGTTATAGGACTACAGCACATTGTAACCATGCAAAAACAATGACTACAGTACACAATTATATTGCTACAAAACAGTGTAATCCTCAACAGAAAAGGATCTCAGTGCACACCAGTTATCGGACTACAGCACCCCAGAACTACAGTACACAGCAGCTATCAGACTACAGCACGCTGTGCATTTGCATAGGGCAATTACATGACTACAGTACACTGTAGGGTTGCATAGGTCAGTTACACGACTACAGTACATTGTAGTCCTGTACAGAACAGGACTACAAGATACAGCAATCAGGTATATGACTACAGCACACCGTAGTCATGCACAGGAAAGATGTACAGTACAAAGCCATATGTCTGACTACAACACACTGCAAGCCTACAAAAAGGACAGGACCGCACTGTACTCATTTATATGACTATAGCACACTATATAAGCCTGCACGGAAGAGGACTATAGTATACAGCAATCAGTTATAGGACTACAGCACAGAAAAGGAGTACAGTATCTATTTTACTACAGTACATTGCACATGAAATTACAACATTACACAGCAATCAGCTGTATGACTACAACATAATGTAACCCTGCAAAGGACAGGACTACAGTACCAGCAATCAGTTATCTGACTATAGCACACCAAGTTTGCATTGGACAGTTATACGACTACAGCACACTATAACCTTGCACAGGACAGGGCTACAGTGTACAGCATCAGCAAAATAACTACAACTAACTCTACCCTGTACAGAACAGGACTACAGTGCACAGCAATTAGTTATCTGACCAAAGCACACTGCAAGCCTACACATGACAGCACTGCAGGATACAGCAATCAGTTATAAGACTACAGCACACTGTTCCCCTACATAGGAAAATACAACAGTACACCATTTCAACAGCACACTATAATGCTGCACAAGAAATACTACAGTAGAAAGGAATTAGCTATATGGCTGTAGATCACCATTATGATGCAAAGGATAGAACTACACTGCATATTGATCATTTAGTTACAGCATACTGTAATCTTGCACAGGAAATTACTACAGTATACAGCAGTTACTGTGTATGACTACAACACACTGTACACCTACACATGACAGGACTACAGTGATTAACAAGCACTTATCTGGCTACTGCACACTATATACCTGCATTGGGCAGGACTACAGTATACAGCAATCAGTTCTAGGACTGCAGCACACTTATCTTGAAAAAGGGCAGGTCTACAGTGCACAACAATCAACTGACTACAGCACACTAATGCTGCACAGGAAAAAGACTACAGTATACAGCAATCTGTGACTGTATATCACTACGGCACAGCATCAGCCTCCACAGGATGGGACCCAGTGATGTGACCACGGCACAGTGTCACCCTCCAAAGGGCAGGACCCAGTGATGTGACCACGGCACAGTGTCACCCTCCACAGGGCGGGACCCAGTGATGTGACCACGGCACAGTGTCACCCTCCACAGGGCGGGACCCAGTGATGTGACCACGGCACAGTGTCACCCTCCACAGGGCGGGACCCAGTGATGTGACCACGACACAGTGTCACCCTCCACAGGGCGGGACCCAGTGATGTGACCACGGCACAGTGTCACCCTCCACAGGGCGGGACCCAGTGATGTGACCACGGCACAGTGTCACCCACCACAGGGCGGGACCCAGTGATGTGACCACGGCACAGTGTCACCCTCCACAGGGCGGGACCCAGTGATGTGACCACGGCACAGTGTCAGCCTCCACAGGGCGGGACCCAGTGATGTGACCACGGCACAGTGTCAGCCTCCACAGGGCGGGACCCAGTGATGTGACCACGGCACAGTGTCAGCCTCCACAGGGCGGGACCCAGTGATGTGACCACGGCACAGTGTCAGCCTCCACAGGGCGGGACCCAGTGATGTGACCACGGCACAGTGTCAGCCTCCACAGGGCGGGACCCAGTGATGTGACCACGGCACAGTGTCAGCCTCCACAGGGCGGGACCCAGTGATGTGACCACGGCACAGTGTCAGCCTCCACAGGGCGGGACCCAGTGATGTGACCACGGCACAGTGTCAGCCTCCACAGGGCGGGACCCAGTGATGTGACCACGGCACAGTGTCAGCCTCCACAGGGCGGGACCCAGTGATGTGACCACGGCACAGTGTCAGCCTCCACAGGGCGGGACCCAGTGATGTGACCACGGCACAGTGTCAGCCTCCACAGGGCGGGACCCAGTGATGTGAGCACAGCACAGTGTCATCCTCCACAGGACGGGACCCAGTGATGTGAGCACAGCACAGTGTCATCCTCCACAGGACGGGACCCAGTGATGTGAGCACAGCACAGTGTCATCCTCCATAGGACGGGACCCAGTGATGTGAGCACAGCACAGTGTCATCCTCCATAGGACGGGACCCAGTGATGTGAGCACAGCACAGTGTCATCCTCCATAGGACGGGACCCAGTGATGTGAGCACAGCACAGTGTCATCCTCCATAGGACGGGACCCAGTGATGTGAGCACAGCACAGTGTCATCCTCCATAGGACGGGACCCAGTGATGTGAGCACAGCACAGTGTCATCCTCCATAGGACGGGACCCAGTGATGTGAGCACAGCACAGTGTCATCCTCCATAGGACGGGACCCAGTGATGTGAGCACAGCACAGTGTCATCCTCCACAGGACGGGACCCAGTGATGCGAGCACAGCACAGTGTCATCCTCCACAGGACGGGACCCAGTGATGCGAGCACAGCACAGTGTCATCCTCCATAGGACGGGACCCAGTGATGTGAGCACAGCACAGTGTCATCCTCCATAGGACAGGACCCAGTGATGTGAGCACAGCTGGATTCACACCTATGCATTTTTTGTGTTTTTTGCATATTTGCACTACAGAACGTGTTCCATAGGAAACCATGTTGAATGGACTGTAGTGCAAATCTGCAAAATGCACTAAAACTGCATAGGTGTGAATCCAGCCTAAGACAGGTGTATCTGTCTGTGCTGTGGAGTGTCATCCCTGCAGTGCAGGAACAGACATGCAGTATAATGTTCTGTAGTGATCCTATGACGTCACACTGCCTGCACTGATGTGACCTAATGCCCTGGTTTAAGTTCCCACACCTGCCCATCCATAATGACAATGCAGTGCTCGGAGTAATAGACGAGTGCCAACCCCCCCCCCCCCCCCCACATGGGCACTGTGCCCTCCCTCCATGCCCACACTTACTCTTATGTGCAGCCACCAGTGACTTGCCATCCTTGATGAGCTCTTTAATGAACTTGTTGGTCTTGTCCAGCTCGGTCTCATGGGATTTGAGCCTCTCCCTGAACTGAGGACTATCCAGGTAGCAATCAGTGAACTCCAGCGGAGGCAATCCCATGGTGTGTGGAGAGGAGCAATGGAAGGAAGAGATTATGAAGTGGTGTGAGTGCGCTCAGATCCTAGCCTGGAGGAAGGCGCGGAGCTCAGGACATGACGGCAGGACAGCGGGAGAGATGTGCTCATTGAAAGTTTCCTCGCACAGCCAGCAGCTGGAGTGTGCTGATGATGTCACTCGGGCTGTGATGGCATCCGGCTCCGAGCTCTCTCATTGGAAGCTCGGGGAAATGAGGAGCACAGCGGGCCTCTCACATAAGGCCCTGTGATCTCATACTCGCTGCCCGCCACCTCCCACCGGGCTCTACTCAGACACCGCCCATCCTGATCTCTGACCAATCACCTACAACCGAGCTCCGACCCAATACCGCCCATCCTGAGCTCTGCCCAATCACCTTCTACCAAGCGCTGCGCTAACACCTCCCACCTCGAGCTCTGACCAGCCTTCTCTGTGTTCTGAGAAACACACATCCCCGGCATCCCTCCGGACATTAACCACTGCATAGCTGTGCCATGGATGCTACAATGTGTCCCCGGGAAGGCTGCTCGTCACCTACTTCCACAAATCAATGTTTATCACCACTTCAAACCTGGCACTTTCACCTTTTTCCTGCCCAGGCCAATGTTCAACTTTCAGCACTGTCTTAACTTTTGAATGAGTAGTCATGCAACGCTTTACCCAAACTAAATTGGTATCATTTTTCACAGATTTCTTTTGGTGGTATTTGATCACAACTGGGTTTTTTATTTTTTGCTAAATAGAAAAAGACCAAAAATTTTGAAAAAAAAAAAATTCTTCGTTACTGTTATAAAATTTTGTAAATAAGTACGTTTTCTCCTTCACTGATTGACACTGGTGAGGTGTCACTGATTGGCACTGATGAGGCTGCACTGATGAGGTGTCACCGATTGGCACTGATGAGGTTTCACTGATTGGCACTGATGAGGTGTCACTGATTGGCACTGATGAGGTGTCACTGATTGGCATTGATGAGGCTGCACTGATGAGGTGTCACTGATTGGCACTGATGAGGTGTCACTGATTGGCACTGATGAGTTGGCACTGATGAGGTGTCACCGATTGGCACTGATGAGGTGCAACTGATGGGCACTGATGATGAAGCACTAATATGCAGCACTGATGGGCACTCATAGGTGGCATTGATGGGCACTTATAGGTGGCACAGATGTGCACTGATAGGCGGCACTGATAGATTGCACTGACAGGCATTACTGATGGCCACTGATTGGCATCTCTTATAGGCACTCGTAGGTAGCATTGATGGGCCCTTATAGGTGGCACAGATGTGCACTGATAGGCGGCACTGATAGATGGCACTGACAGGCATTACTGATGGCCACTGATTGGCATCTCTTATAGGCACTCATAGGTAGCATTGATGGGCCCTTATAGGTGACACAGATGTGCACTGATAGGCGGCACTGATAGATGGCACTGACAGGCATTACTGATGGGGACTGATTGGAATCCTTGATGGGCACTGATTTGCATCCCTGGTGGGTCTGCACTGATAATCAATGCGCTGATTATCAGACACCCCCCCCCCCCATCAGGAGAGTCGCTGATCGGTTCTCCTCTACCTGCACCTTGTCAGCACGAATAGCGGAAAAGCCAATAAATGGCACTTCCTGGTTACTATCTATGTGATCAGCTGTGATTGGACACAGCTGATCACATGGTAAAGAGCCTACGTTATAGGGTCTTCACCAAGATAGGAGATGCGGTGTGTCAGAGCAACACACACTGTACCACCAATCACTGCGCTGTGCGCCCCCACGGGCGCGCGTGAGCGGCTTTTCCTGCTGGACGTCATATGAAGCCCAGTCAGGAACATGTAACCACTGTTGCGGCTGTCATTTTGCATTATGAATACATTTGCAACTATAGATTATATTAAACTGTAGCGGCTACTACCACACTTTCTTTAACTACTTGAGTACCAGGCTGTAATACCCCATCATAGTCAGTTTTCAGCATTGTGATAGTTTGACTGACAAATATGCCGTCAGGTGAAGCTGCACCTCAATTAATTTGACATACATTTTTTCAGACTGATGGCTTTTTCTTTTAGTGGCATTTAATAACTGCTTCTTTTTTTTTTCCTTTATACTATAAAAAGGAAAAAAGACCAAAAAGTTTGGAAAAAATTTACTTTCTGTTAACCAGTTCAGCTGCAAAAGATTTTACTCTTTACATGACCAGACCATTTTTTTTTCTATTCAGCACTGTGCTACTTTAACTGGTCATGCAATACTATACCCAAATCAAATTGATATAATTTTTTCACACAAATAGAGCTTTTTTTGGTGGTATTTGATCACCACTGGGTTTTTACATTTTTTGCAATATAAATAAAAATTTGGAAGCAAAAAACAATATCTCTAACTTTTTCTAAAAAATATCCAATAAAATCAAATTTCTTCATACATTTTGGCCAAAATGTATTTTTCAACGTTTTTAATTTAAAAAAATCACAATGACTGTATATTGATTGCTTTACATGAAAGTTATAGCATCTACAAAATATTGTATTGATACTGAAATTTTATTTATTTTTTATACTGCTAATGGCGGTGATCAGCGACTTGAAATGGGACTTTAATAGTGCGGTGGACAATCTGACACTAACTGACGATGGGGAGAACTGACTAACTGCCACTGACTTAACCAGTGACACTAACATAGCTCCCAACTGTCCCTGATTTGGAACAAAGTCCCTCTGTTCCTATTTCCTACTCATTTGTCCCTCATTTTAGTCTGGGTTTTATATTTGCATATAAAATGCACTATTTATCTTTCAAAAAGTGTTTCCCAGTGCTAAACCTAGCATCCAATTTCTAAATTGCTGCATTTGTAAACTTCAAAAGCCAATATAAAAGAATAGTAGTGGAAAATAAAAGCATTTGTGGGTTTACCTAATATTTCATTTTTATAATCCTCCTTTAACTGCTTCAGCCCCAGAAGATTTTATCCCGTTCCTGACCAGACCACTTTTTGCGATTCGGCACTGCGTCGCTTTAACTGACAATTGCGCGGTCGTGCGACGTGGCTCCCAAACAAAATTGACATCCTTTTTTTCCCACAAATAGAGCTTTCTTTTGGTGGTATTTGATCACCTCTGTGTTGTTTTTTTATTTTTTTATTTTTTGCACTATAAACAAAAATAGAGCGACAATTTTGAAAAAAAAAGCATTATTTTTTACATTTTGCTATAATAAATATCCCCCAAAAATATATAAAAAAAAAGTTTTTTTCCCTCAGTTTAGGCCAATACGTATTCTTCTACATATTTTTGGTAAAAAGATCGCAATAAGCGATTATTGATTGGTTTGCGCAAAAGTTATAGCGTTTACAAAATAGGGGATAGTTTTATGGCATTTTATTCATATTTTTTTTTTACTACTAATGGCAGCGATCAGCGATTTTTATTGTGACTGCGACATTATGGCGAACACATCGGACATTTTTGGCACATTTTTGGGACCATTGTCATTTATACAGCAATCAGTGCTATACAAATGCAGTGATTCCTGTGAAAATGACACTGGCAGTGAAGGGGTTAACCAGGGGTTGGCAGTGTAGGGGTTAAGTGTTCCTAGGGACATGTTACTAACTGTGGGGGGCTGGGCTTTGTGTTAGTAAACACTGATCATCTCTGCTCCAATCACATGGAGCAGAGATCAGCGTCAATTGTTGCTAGGCAGAACGGGGAGATGCTGTTTACAATGGCATCTCCCCGTTCAGCCGTCACGTGAGACGATCGCGGGTATCCCTGCGACCAGACTCACGGGGGTCCCGACCGGAACACGAGCGCGCCGGCGGCGCCGCGCACACGATGGCAGGGCGGCATATAAAAATGGACGTACATGTACGCCAATATGCCTGCCCGTGCCATTCTGCCGACGTACATCGGCGTGCGCTAGTTGGGAACTGGTTAAAAACTGCTGTTTTTAATTTTTTTTACTATAGAAAAGAAAAAGACCAAAAAGTTTGGAAAAACTTTTCCCTTACTTTCTGTTAAGATAAAACTCCAGAACAATATGGAAACCCCCAAAATTACCCTTTTTGAAAAGTAGACAACCTGAGGCGATCTAATTTTTTTGCTCCAATTTCTTGGAAATTAAGAAACATACCAGTACTGAGGGGGTTAAACACAAGGCTGGGGAATGGTGCAATAGATAGATAAACTGTACAGGTCATGAAAGGGAGGGAAAAGTATTAATATACTGGTCACATAGAGGCAGCATTAGAGACAGAATGTGTAGGAGAGTAGAGGGCATGAAGAGTTTAAAAAAAATTGGTGTCACTGCAACAGATATAAAGGATCAGCAGCTGTAGCTTCTGCTCAATGGTCATCCTGTGCCCATTTAAAGGTATTAATCTCTCTTCTTTCATTGTTGTAACGGGAAGGGGAGGGATCAGCACAGTAAACAATACCATGTGATCCCTGTGATGACAAATCATAGTGATCACATAGCACCCAGCTGCTTAGATCAGCTGGGTACACAGTGATCATTGGGCGGATCAGCCACCCAATGGCTAGTTTGCAGTGCCGTTCATAAATGACACTGGGTAAATAGGGGGCTGACACTGGTACATAAGTGGGTAAAACGGGACTAAACCATCCTATCCTGATTAGCCAAGGAAGCTGCCATCTTTGCATCTGTTTGACCTGCAACTGGCATGAAGCTGTACATGTGATCAGTTATAACTCCAGCCATTTGGTGGTTTGATGGTTCCATTAAGATCACAGGCAATTGTGACAGGTAGCATTTCCAGCTTGCCTGGAATGTAAATCAATGGGTTTAGTTCTGCTTTAACTACTTGGCACCAACATTTTTTAAATCTTCATTTGCAGTGTTTTCCTTTTCATAAATGATTTTATTCACTTGCTATGTGCCTTTAAACTTGCTAAAAATTTGACTTTTCCAGTAAAAAAATGATTCTTTAGCACAGCCCCCTCTCTCCCTGCACATTGCTGCCCTCCCTTTTCTACAAGTGTCTAATTGCTCTCTGTGCTGACCCAGCTCCTTCACCCCTTACTTCACCCCACTACATAAACTTGGATCTAGCTTACAGCAGAGTAGGAAAGTAAACACAAGAGAGCAGCCTTTTTCAAACAGGGTCCAGTTCAACGACAAGGTTCCTCCAGAAGTTGCCAGGAGCTCCTTGAGAAATAGGCCATTTTTCTAAATTTGGTAATCACATTCTTCATAATGACTACCATTGTGAGGAACATTCTTCCTACTGACCACCAGTTTAAGGGACATGCTTCCCAATGACCACCATTATAAAGAACATTCATGCCACTGACCTCCAATGTAAGGGGCACTCTTCTCACTGACCTCCAGAGTAAGGAACATGCTTACCACTGACCCCTAATTTAAGGGGCTTTCTTTGCATTGGCTACCAATGTAAGGAGAATGATACTCAATGACCACAAACATAAAGAGTATTCCTCTTATTTATTAACAATGTAAGGGGGATTAGTCCCACTGGCAATCAATGTAAGGAACTTTCTTCCCAATGACAACCAAAGTAAGGGGAATTCCTCCCACTAACCACCAATATAAGGAGCATTCTTCCCACTGGCCACCAATGCAAGCGGCAATCCTTCCACTCACAACCTATATAGAGACTATTCTTCCCATTGGCCACCAATGTAAGGAACATTCTTTCCACTGACCACTAATGGAGGGGACATTCTTCCCACTGACCACCAATGTAAGCGGCAATTCTTCCACTGACAACCAATATAGAGAGTATTCTTACCACTGTCAACCAACGTAAGAAGCATTCTCCCCACCAACCACCAATATAGGGAGCATTCTTTCCAATAACCACCACTGTAAGGAGCATTCGTCCCACTAGCTACCAATGTAAGGAACATTCTTCCAGCTAACCAGCAATGTAAGAAGCATTCTCCCTACCAACCACCAATGTAAGGAACATTCTTCCTACTAACCACCAATGTCAGGAGCTTTCTTCCCAATGACCCCCAATGTAAAGAGCATTCTTCCCACTGCTCATCAATGTCAGGGGCATTCTTCCCATTGGCCACCAATGTAAGGAACATTCTTCCCACTGACCACTAATGTAGGGAGCATTCTTCCTACTAACCACCAATGAAAGGAGCATTCTTTCCACTGGCCACCGATGTAAGAAACATTTTTCTTCCTAACCATTAAAGTAATTGGGCCCTTTTCCCACTTACCACCAACATACAGAACTTTTTCCCACTGACCCCAAGAGTAAAGGGCTTCTACTCCTACTGACAACCAATATAAGGCAGCCAGTCTACACTGATTATTTATGAATGGGAAGTTTCTTTGACCACCGACCAGCAAGTAAGCTGACATCTAATGTGGGAGAACACAACAACAGTCACTGTCTGCATTTATTTTCTGGATTTAATTAATAATTTCACTGCTATTAAAAATATTTTGTCATATACTGGGTGGTTGGAGACTTGGGCTGAGGGGACCAACTCCAGTATTTTGTCCTACTTTCTTTTTTTTCCCCTTCTACTTTTTTCTTCTTATCTTTTATTTTTTTGTTATGTTTTAATAACTTTCATATGGAGGCTGTCAGGGGACCATAGAGCCTCCCCTATCTTAACATTTAATCGGGAATGAGGTATCGTGCGTGCCTTGAGGCAATGGGCTTCATTCTTGACATTGTTCCCTTACCTCTTCATGTAACTGAGCTATGTCTGAGCTACATTTTATTGTAATGTCTTTTCATAATCTTATAATTTTATCTTTTGATCAAACTTTTCAGTCTAATGCCTTTGGTAAACTGTTGCCCTATTTGGTAGAGCCTGATTGGCAGGCTAGGCCTTTTTGATTTGTATTTATTTAGGTCATTACAATGTAGCCTTTGATCATATTGGAGGATGCATCCACTCTTTGACATGCACTTGATAATGATGCCATTTTTTTTTTTTTTTGGACCATGTTAAAAACTATTGAAAGAGAAGAATATTTTTTCATGTAAAAGAGTTCTGGGTGTCAAATATGCTAAGTACATCACCTTCCTAAATGTTGTAATTATACTTACAATATATCTCAACTTACTGTTTACCACTTCAGCCCGCAAGAATTTACCCCCTTCCTTCCTGACCAGAGCACTTTTTGCAATTTGGCACTGCGTCATTTTAACTGACAATTGCACGGTTGTGCAACATTGTACCCAAACAAAATAGAGCTTTCTTTTGGTGGTATTTGATCGCCTCTGCGTTTTTTGTTTTTTGCGCTATATACAAAAAAAGAGCAACAATTTTGAAAAAAACACCTTATTTTGTACTTTTTGCTATAATAAATATCCCCATTTTTTTAAAAAAAAGCTAATTTTTTCTCGGTTTAGGCCGATATGTATTCTTCTACATATTTTTGGTAAAACAACTCACAATAAGCGTATATTGATTGGTTTGCGCACAAGTTATAGTATCTATAATATAGGGAATAGTTTTATAGCATTTTTTTAATTATTTTTTTTTTACTAGTAATGGCGGTGATCTGAGATTTTTATCGTGACTGCGACATTATGGTGGACACATCGGACAATTTTGACATATTTTTGGGGCCATTGGCATTAATACAGTGATCAATGCTATAAAAATGCATTGATTATTGTAAAAATGTCACTGGCAGTGAAGGGGTTAACACTAGGGGGCGATCTAGGTGTTCCCTGAGAGGTGATTCTAACTGAAGTGGGAGGGGACTGACTAGAGGAAGTGACGGATCGTGGTTCCTAGCTAATAGGAACACCCGATCTGTCAGAACAGAACAGGGAAGTGTGTGTTTACACACACTCATTCCTGTTCTGTGTCTCCTGGTCACAATCGCTAGTGGCCGACGGTCATCGCGACCGTTGGCCACGAGCATCGGCACCCCCGCTGTGCAGTGGGCACGTGCGCGCCTGCTATCCTGACACCGCAAGCCGACATATAGCTATGATGGCTTGCGCAGGGGAGCCAACCTGGCGCAGTATAACTGCGGCGGTTGGTCGGGAAGTGTTTATTGTGCCATCAGGTACAGATACCGCAGGGGTTCCCTAAAATGTAAAAGTTATATAAAGGGTTCCCCCATGTTAAAAAGGCTGATAATAATTGAGTCTGATATGCAGTGATACAGGAGCAACAGCTCTGAGTTTGCTGGGGCTGCTGACATCACATTTATTATGGCAGCACTCAGCAGCAGTCGCATGGCTTTTACATGGCTACACAAGGGAGGTATTCACTGCTAGTGGGTCAGTGAGCGGTTTGGGGGCAGCTGTAGGCCAGATCACAGGCTGAGAGGCTAGATCAGGGGTAGGCAACCTCAGCCCTCCAGCTGTGGTGAAACTACAAGTCCCATGAGACATTGCAAGACCCTGACAATCATAGACATGACTCCTAGAGACGGTGATGGGATTTGTAGTTTCACCACAGCTGGATGGCCGAGATTGCCTACCCGTGGGCTAGATGGACCCACTAAAGGGGGTAGTGCTACATAATACTTCCCCTCTTAGATATACTTTTTTTTGCTTTATTGTTTTTTACAATTATTTCTCATACTTAAAGTTGAATTCTATATAACTGAACTTGCAGAACCCCCATTCTCAAGCAGTTAAATGCTTATGTAGCACCCTCTATCTAGTGTGATTTTATTTTTGTAGTGCAGGTAAAGTCAAGTAGGCCTACCCAGAAGCTAGGCCTGTTTGTTTTGATCTGTGGGGCTGGAAGTGGCTTAGAGTAGGCTGGTGACTCACAGCTAGTTTCATCTTTCGGTTACCTCCCTTCTGCTTCTAGAAGCTTCTAGAAGGAAGGTGGAGAAAAGAGGTGGAGGTTTCTGGGGTGTTCTAAGGAGCCCTGACCAACCCCCAAACTGGAATGGCAGGGGGCAGGCCTCCTTAACCACTTCAGCCTCGGACCAATAAATACCTTAAGGACCAGAGGTCTTTTTGCAATTTCGCACTGCGCTGCTTTAACTGGTAATTGCGCGGTCATGCAATATTGCACCCAAACGAAATTTGCGTCCTTTTCTTCCCACAAATAGAGCTTTCTTTTGATGGTATTTGATTGCCTCTGCGATTTTTTTTTTTTGCGATATAAATGGAAAAAGAGCGAAAATTTTGAAAAAAAAAGATATTTTCTTCTTTTTGTTATAAGAAAAATCGAATAAACTAAATTTTAGTCATACATTGAGGGCAAAATTTATTCAGCCACATGTCTTTAGTAAAAAAAATGTCAATAAGCGAATATTTTTTGGTTTGCGCAAAAGTTATAGCGTCTACAAACTAGAGTACATTTTCTGGAATTTACACAGCTTTTAATTTATGACTGCCGATCTCATTTCTTGAGGTGCTAAAATGGCAGGGCAGTACAAATCCCCCCCAAATGACCCCATTTTGGAAAGTAGACACCCCAAGGAAATTGCTGATGGGTATGTTGGGCCCATTGAATATTTATTTTTTTTGTCCTAAGGGATTGAATAATGACAAAAAAAAAAAAAAAAATTTTTTTTACAAAAAGTTGTCACTAAATGATATATTGCTCACACATGCCATGGTTATATGTGGAATTGCACCCCAAAATACATTCTGCTGCTTCTCCCGAGTACGGGGATACCACATGTGTGGGACTTTTTGGGAGTCTAGTCGCGCACGGCACCCCGAAAACCAATCACCACCTTCAGGATTTCTAAGGGTGCAAATTTTTGATTTAACTCCTCACTACCTATCACAGTTTCGAAGGCCATAAAATGCCAAAATAGCACAAAACCCCCCCAAATGACCCCATTTTGGAAAGTAGACACCCCAAGCTATTTACTGAGAGGCATGTTGAGTCCATGGAATATTTTATATTTTGCCAAAAGTTGCGGGAATATTACAAACTTTTTTTTTTTTGCACAAAGTTGTCACTAAATGATATATTGCTCACACATGCTATGGGCAGAAGTCAAATTACACCCCAAAATAAATTCTGCTGCTTCTCCCGAGTACGGGGATACCACATGTGGGGGACTTTTTGGGAGCCTAGCCACGTACGGGACCCCGAAAACCAAGCACTGCCTTCCGGATTTGAATATAAAATGCTATAAAAAACAAACTAACCAGAGTCACCCGTAACACTTATACGGTGATCAGTGGTGAAAGGGTTAACTAGGGGCAATCAGGTGGTTCAAATTTTTATTAGGTAGTATATGGGGGTCCCTGGCGCTATATAAAAACCTGACGGGGAACCTAAATAACTAACTGGCTAACCAGCGTCACCAGTGACACTTATACTGTGATCGCTGGTGAAAGGGGGTGAAAGGGTTAACTAGCAGCAATCAGGGGGTTAAAACCATTATTGGGTAGTATATCGGGGTACCTAGCGCTATAAAAACCTGGCGGTGAACCTAAAAAAATAACTAGCTACCTAGCGACACTAGCGACACTGATGCAGCGTTCAGAAAAATGATCGCTTAGTGACACTGGCAAAAGGGGGTGAAAGGGTTAACTAGCGGAAATCAGGGGGTTAAAACCATTATTGGGTAGTATATCGGGGTACCTAGCGCTATAAAAACCTGGCGGTGAACCTAAAAAAATAACTAGCTACCTAGCGACTGTAGCGACACTAATGCAGCGATCAGAAAAACGATCGCTTAGTGACACTGGCAAAAGGGGGTGAAAGGGTTAACTAGCGGCAATCAGGGGGTTAAAAACATTATTGGGTAGTATATCGGGGTACCTAGCGATATAAAAACCTGGCGGTGAACCTAAAAAAATAACTAGCTACCTAGCGACACATGCAGCGATCAGAAAAATGATCGCTTAGTGACACTGGCAAAAGGGGGTGAAAGGGTTAACTAGCGGCAATCAGGGGGTTAAAAACATTATTGGGTAGTATATCGGGGTACCTAGCGCTATAAAAACCTGGCGGTGAACCTAAAAAAATAACTAGCTACCTAGCGACTGTAGCGACACTAATGCAGCGATCAGAAAAACGATCGCTTAGTGACACTGGCAAAAGGGGGTGAAAGGGTTAACTAGCGGCAATCAGGGGGTTAAAAACATTATTGGGTAGTATATCGGGGTACCTAGCGATATAAAAACCTGGCGGTGAACCTAAAAAAATAACTAGCTACCTAGCGACACTAGCGACACATGCAGCGATCAGAAAAATGATCGCTTAGTGACACTGGCAAAAGGGGGTGAAAGGGTTAACTCTAGGGGCAATCAGGGGGTTAAATCTTTATTGGGGGGTGATAGGGGACTACCCTGGACCTGACACTAACTGTCCTGACAGTTTTTACTGTCTCAACTGACACTGAATGCATTGATCAGTAAAGAAATGATCAATGCAATCAGTGACACTGTGACTGGGGGGGAGGGGGGGCGGGGGGGGATCGGGGGGCGATCGGGGGGGGGATCGGGGGGGGTTTGTGTGCCTGTGTGTACCTACATGTCAGTGTAGTGTTGGTGCACACTTACTTTTACTGTTCTCCTCGTAGTCCGGTCAAAAAGACCGCCCCGAGGAGAATGACATCACTTCCTCCTTCCTGTGTAAACAATACACAGGGGAGGAAGCTTCTCATTGGCCAGGAGCGATCCAGAGGGGGTGGCCGAAAACCAACGGCCATCCCCTCATCACGGAGCGCTCCTGGACCGAATCGGACCGCCGTAACCAGCGGGAGGGGGTCCGATCGGACCCCCCACCCGCTGGAAGGCAATCACGTAGATGTACGTGATTATGCCTGCCTGTGCCATTGTGCTGACGTACAATGGCAATACGGCGGTCCTGAAGTGGTTAAATACCCAGGGTCAGCCCAGCTGGGGAGGAGCTGTTTGGGTGGAAGAACTGGAGATGGAGCATTAGGCTGTCGAGGCCTTGGAGAGGGTGACCTTGGGCCAGGGTCATTACAGTCTTGGGGGGGGTGACCTTGGACCAGGGGCTTGGAGCTGAACAGGAACCCCATACAACCCAAGGGGTGTCCTGAACAGGGGCAGGAGAGAACAGTGGGGAATACTGCCAGACAAGTCTCCAGGAGGGGTCCATCAGGTGTCGGTGAGTGATAGACACAGTCGGGAGAGCTGGGAGAGGCATGTTGGAGCGGGCTGGGAGCGTGAAGTCTGAGATGGATGTAGAGCCAGAGGGAGAAACTGTGATTTTACTGGCAAGGAAGTTTGGCCGCTGCAGTCAGGTGGGGCTGACTAGGATCAGTAGTCCACCAAAGAGGGCAGCTAGCACCAGAACTTTCTTTTACTACACTATAGGGGCCCACGGTCCCTGCCTGTAATAAGGAACTTTGCTCAGGCCTGGCTGAAACCAGAGTTAGGCCTAACCATGTGCTAGCTGCGCCTGAAGAATGTGCTGGAGGGAGAAGGAGCAGTAGTCTGCAGCAAGTCTTGTGCAGGAGTAGAATATCTGAATTGTCCAAAACTATGCAAGAATCATTTTCTGGGCATCCCATGAATTCCTTAACCCCATCCAAGTTCTTGGAGTGTCTGGAAGTAAATGCCGGACTGGGCAGGGTGACAGATGGGCCACATCACTCAGCAGCCCCTATGGGGGTACCACTACATTCAAATAGTCAAAGCTACTCCTCTCTTCGCTGCTTAATTGGCTTCAACTCTCTGACATCAATGCAAGACCAGTAGGATGCCAAGGACCTAACCTCATCCCTGGAACATCATAGAGCAAAGAAGGGTGTAAGCTACCGGAGGAGCAAGGAATAAGGTACAGTAAGCCTTTCACCTTATTTATTGTCCTTTAAACAAATAATCAATTAACCCTTGCAGTGCAGGGATGGGGGATATTAATTTAATTTGTTCGTTTTTGCAGTGACACCTTAAAAAAAACACAAAATCATTTGTAAATGTAGGGATACTGCCGTAGGGGCTGCTGAAAGTTGTAGCCCACCTGTCACCCTGCCCAGCCTGGCATTCACTTCCCAATTACCTTAACCACTTAAGCCCCGGACCAAATTGCAGCCAAAGGACCAAGCCCCTTTTTGCAATTCGGCACTGCGTCGTATTAACTGACAATTGCGCGGTCGTGCGACGTGGCTCCCAAACAAAATTGGCGTCCTTTTTTTCCCACAAATAGAGCTTTCTTTTGGTGGTATTTGATCACCTCTGCGTTTTTCTTTTTTTGCGCTATAAACAAAAATAGAGCGACAATTTTGAAAAAAATGCAATATTTTTTACTTTTTGCTATAATATATATCCCCAAAAAAAAAATAAAAAAAATTTTCCCTCAGTTTAGGCCGATATGTATTCTTCTACATATTTTTGGTAAAAAAAAAATCACAATTAGCGATTATTGATTGGTTTGCGCAAAAGTTATAGCATTTACAAAATAGGGTTACTGATTAAAATTTTTGTGTTCGATTAATCAATTTTTTTTAAATCGGTTAATCGACTAATTTTGATTAATTATAACGCACATACAGATCCAACTACTTTTAGCTGATCTCCTTGCATTGCAACTCTGCATAAGTCAGTGGTAAATGTGGTAAACACTATATAAAATCACCTGACACTAGTTAGTTTCCACAATCCATGACTTAGCTTCACAGTTCACACAAACGTTTTAAATTCAAACTGTAGCACTGACGTAAGTAATTTTTTTTTCCACAGTAGCGTGACAATCCCTCCACCTCCAGTCTAACTAATCACTCTCGCCTTATGGCATGGACCCCTGTTAGGTGGTCATGCATGCGGGTATCAAAAGGGTTAACACGGACCATAAACTTCTCTCACAATCTCAGGTCATGGGTAGAAAGAAAAGATCAAAGTGCTCACCGCTTAAGTATAAAATTAAATTTTTGTGTTCAAACACAAACTGCTCACATAAAAATGATAAAAAACACAGCATGTAATGCCGACAATCGTGATAGTTCCGTAGGGCAGCAGCAGGTGGCTTCATGTGTAGCTCCTCCCCCGTACACGTTACATTCAATCAGAAACTTCAATGTCACTGGACTCCTCCCCCTTCCCTTCGTTAGCAGACGGAGACACTTGGGGAAGGGGGGAGGAGTCCGGTGATGTCACTGGATCTCCGGCAGAACTCCCTGAAGACCCGGGAAGTCGGCGGAGAGGTGAGTACTGGTCAAAAGAATTTTGATCGATCAAAAAAAATTTCTATTAAAATTTTTTACGATTAATCGAGGAATTAATCTTTAATTTTCACAGCCCTAATTTTTATTAATATTTTTTTTTACTAGTAATGGCAGCGATCAGCGATTTTTATTGTGACTGCGACATTATGGTGGACACATCGGACATTTTTGACACATTTTTGGAACCATTGTCATTTATACAGCAGTCAGTGCTATTTAAATGCACTGATTCCTGTGTAAATGACACTGGCAGTGAAGGAGTTAACCACTAGGGGGCAGTGTAGGTGTTATGTATGACGTTATGTGTTTTTTTTACTGTCTGGGGGGCGTGGCCTGGCATGTGACATCACTGATCATCCTTCCCTATAAAAGAGAACAGACGATCGGTGACAGCTAAACAGGGAAGCACAGGGACAGGTTTGTTTACACAGACCTCTCCTTGTTCTTCAGCTCTGTGACCCGATCGTGGGACACCAGCGGCGATCGGGTCCGCTGGTCCCGCGGCCACGGTCACGGAGCTCAGGACCGGGGCGGGAGCGTGCCACCGGCGGCGCGCTCCCGACCCACGGCAATGTACAGGTACGTGCTTGTGCCCAGCCATGCCATTCTGCCGATGTACATCGACGTGAGGCGGTCCTTAAGTGGTTAAAGAAAATGAACAGTCCAGATGTTTGTTTTGTTGTTTTATTGAGGGAATAGAACTTGGATGGATAAGGGATGCCCAGTAGAAGAAGCAATTGGTTGATTGTATATCATTCAGTTGGGACAACCATACACACTTGGCTACTCCAGTCTCCTCCAGAATATCTCCTGCTTGCAAACTGTTACTCTCTTTCTCTCTCTCTCCCTCTCTCTCCTGCATAAAACTTTACTCCAGGCACAGCTAGCACATGGTTAGGCCCAACTCTGACTCAGTTAGGCCTCAGCAACTGCCTTCTGCAGGCAGGAACTGCGGGTCCATTTTAGTGTAGCAAAAACAGAATAGGAAGTCTTCAGTGCTAGCTGTCCTATCAGGGCCGTCTTTAATTTTGATTGGGCCCTGGGCAAACATTTTCTTGGGGCCCCCCCCCTCCATTCTGAGACATACAAAAAATAGCAGGTAGACTCAAAATCAGTTTACTGCAACAGATCACGCAGTGATTGCAATTGTTTGCCAGAGGTTACAGCCCATCCTTACTGCTCGCTGGCTGGTTGCTAGAGGTTACAACACATCATTTCTGCTTGCTGATTGGTTGCTAAAGGTTAATGCACATCATTACCACTTACTGATTGGCTGCTAGAGATTAAAGCAGATCACTACTGTTCGCTGATTGGTTGCTACAGGCTAATACACATCATTACCTCTCACTGAGCAGTGGAGCAATCCTAAATAATTGAGCAAGTAAAGGGGCACATTAATACACATACTACAGGAGAGTGTCAGAGAGTGCAGACATACTACAGGAGAGGTTCAGAGACTGCAGACATACTGCAGGAGACAATCAGAGACTGGCGACATACTGCAGGAGACAATCAGAGACTGGCGACATACTGCAGGAGACAGAGACTGGGGACATACTACAGGAGACAGAGACTGGGGACATACTACAGGAGACAGAGACTGGGGACATACTACAGGAGACAATCAGAGACTGCGGACATACTGCAGGAGACAATCAAAGACTGCGGACATACTGCAGGATACAATCAAAGACTGCGGACATACTGCAGGAGACAATCAGAGACTGCGGACATACTGCAGGAGACAATCAAAGACTGCGGACATACTGCAGGAGACAATAAGAGACTGCGGACATACTGCAGGAGACAATAAGAGACTGCGGACATACTGCAGGAGACAATCAGAGACTGCAGACATACTGCAGGAGACAATCAGAGACTGCGGACATACTGCAGGAGACAATCAGAGACTGCGACATACGGCAGGAGACAATCAGAGACTGTGGACATACTGCAGGATACAATTAAAGACTGCGGACATACTGCAGGAGACAATCAGAGACTGGCGACATACTGCAGGAGACAATCAGAGACTGGCGACATACTGCAGGAGACAGAGACTGGGGACATACTACAGGAGACAGAGACTGGGGACATACTACAGGAGACAGAGACTGGGGACATACTACAGGAGACAGAGACTAGGGACATACTACCGGAGACAATCAGAGACTGCGAACATACTGCAGGAGACAATCAGAGAATGCGAACATACTGCAGGATACAAATCAGAGACTGCGGACATACTGCAGGAGACAATCAGAGACTGCGGACATACGTCAGGAGACAATCAGAGACTGCGGACATACGGCAGGAGACAATCAGAGACTGCGAACATACTGCAGGAGACAATCAGAGACTGCGGACATACTGCAGGAGACAATCAAAGACTGCGGACATACTGCAGGAGACAATAAGAGACTGCGGACATACTGCAGGAGACAATAAGAGACTGCGGACATACTGCAGGAGACAATCAGAGACTGCAGACATACTGCAGGAGACAATCAGAGACTGCGGACATACTGCAGGAGACAATCAGAGACTGCGACATACGGCAGGAGACAATCAGAGACTGTGGACATACTGCAGGATACAATTAAAGACTGCGGACATACTGCAGGAGACAATCAGAGACTGGAGACATACTGCAGGAGACAATCAGAGACTGGCGACATACTGCAGGAGACAGAGACTGGGGACATACTACAGGAGACAGAGACTGGGGACATACTACAGGAGACAGAGACTGGGGACATACTACCAGAGACAATCAGAGACTGCGAACATACTGCAGGAGACAATCAGAGACTGCGAACATACTGCAGGATACAAATCAGAGACTGCGAACATACTGCAGGAGACAATCAGAGACTGCGGACATACGGCAGGAGACAATCAGAGACTGCGGACATACTGCAGGATACAAATCAGACACTGCGGACATACTGCAGGAGACAATCAGAGACAGCGGACATACTGCAGGAGACAATCAGAGACTGCGGACATACGGCAGGAGACAATCAGAGACTGCGGACATACTGCAGGAGACAATCAGAGACTGCGGACATACGGCAGGAAACAATCAGAGACTGCGAACATACTGCAGGAGACAATCAGAGACTGCGGACATACTGCAGGAGACAATCAAAGACTGCGGACATACTGCAGGATACAATCAAAGACTGCGGACATACTGCAGGAGACAATCAGAGACTGCGGACATACTGCAGGAGACAATCAAAGACTGCGGACATACTGCAGGAGACAATAAGAGACTGCGGACATACTGCAGGAGACAATAAGAGACTGCGGACATACTGCAGGAGACAATCAGAGACTGCAGACATACTGCAGGAGACAATCAGAGACTGCGGACATACTGCAGGAGACAATCAGAGACTGCGACATACGGCAGGAGACAATCAGAGGCTGTGGACATACTGCAGGATACAATTAAAGACTGCGGACATACTGCAGGAGACAATCAGAGACTGGCGACATACTGCAGGAGACAATCAGAGACTGGCGACATACTGCAGGAGACAGAGACTGGGGACATACTACAGGAGACAGAGACTGGGGACATACTACAGGAGACAGAGACTGGGGACATACTACAGGAGACAGAGACTAGGGACATACTACCGGAGACAATCAGAGACTGCGAACATACTGCAGGAGACAATCAGAGAATGCGAACATACTGCAGGATACAAATCAGAGACTGCGGACATACTGCAGGAGACAATCAGAGACTGCGGACATACGTCAGGAGACAATCAGAGACTGCGGACATACGGCAGGAGACAATCAGAGACTGCGAACATACTGCAGGAGACAATCAGAGACTGCGGACATACTGCAGGAGACAATCAAAGACTGCGGACATACTGCAGGAGACAATAAGAGACTGCGGACATACTGCAGGAGACAATAAGAGACTGCGGACATACTGCAGGAGACAATCAGAGACTGCAGACATACTGCAGGAGACAATCAGAGACTGCGGACATACTGCAGGAGACAATCAGAGACTGCGACATACGGCAGGAGACAATCAGAGACTGTGGACATACTGCAGGATACAATTAAAGACTGCGGACATACTGCAGGAGACAATCAGAGACTGGAGACATACTGCAGGAGACAATCAGAGACTGGCGGCATACTGCAGGAGACAGAGACTGGGGACATACTACAGGAGACAGAGACTGGGGACATACTACAGGAGACAGAGACTGGGGACATACTACCGGAGACAATCAGAGACTGCGAACATACTGCAGGAGACAATCAGAGACTGCGAACATACTGCAGGATACAAATCAGAGACTGCGAACATACTGCAGGAGACAATCAGAGACTGCGGACATACGGCAGGAGACAATCAGAGACTGCGGACATACTGCAGGATACAAATCAGACACTGCGGACATACTGCAGGAGACAATCAGAGACAGCGGACATACTGCAGGAGACAATCAGAGACTGCGGACATACGGCAGGAGACAATCAGAGACTGCGGACATACAGCAGGAGACAATCAGAGACTGCGGACATACGGCAGGAAACAATCAGAGACTGCGAACATACTGCAGGAGACAATCAGAGACTGCGGACATACTGCAGGAGACAATCAAAGACTGCGGACATACTGCAGGATACAATCAAAGACTGCGGACATACTGCAGGAGACAATCAGAGACTGCGGACATACTGCAGGAGACAATCAAAGACTGCGGACATACTGCAGGAGACAATAAGAGACTGCGGACATACTGCAGGAGACAATAAGAGACTGCGGACATACTGCAGGAGACAATCAGAGACTGCAGACATACTGCAGGAGACAATCAGAGACTGCGGACATACTGCAGGAGACAATCAGAGACTGCGACATATGGCAGGAGACAATCAGAGACTGTGGACATACTGCAGGATACAATTAAAGACTGCGGACATACTGCAGGAGACAATCAGAGACTGGCGACATACTGCAGGAGACAATCAGAGACTGGCGACATACTGCAGGAGACAGACACTGGGGACATACTACAGGAGACAGAGACTGGGGACATACTACAGGAGACAGAGACTGGGGACATACTACAGGAGACAGAGACTAGGGACATACTACCGGAGACAATCAGAGACTGCGAACATACTGCAGGAGACAATCAGAGAATGCGAACATACTGCAGGATACAAATCAGAGACTGCGGACATACTGCAGGAGACAATCAGAGACTGCGGACATACGTCAGGAGACAATCAGAGACTGCGGACATACGGCAGGAGACAATCAGAGACTGCGAACATACTGCAGGAGACAATCAGAGACTGCGGACATACTGCAGGAGACAATCAAAGACTGCGGACATACTGCAGGAGACAATAAGAGACTGCGGACATACTGCAGGAGACAATAAGAGACTGCGGACATACTGCAGGAGACAATAAGAGACTGCGGACATACTGCAGGAGACAATCAGAGACTGCAGACATACTGCAGGAGACAATCAGAGACTGCGGACATACTGCAGGAGACAATCAGAGACTGCGACATACGGCAGGAGACAATCAGAGACTGTGGACATACTGCAGGATACAATTAAAGACTGCGGACATACTGCAGGAGACAATCAGAGACTGGAGACATACTGCAGGAGACAATCAGAGACTGGCGACATACTGCAGGAGACAGAGACTGGGGACATACTACAGGAGACAGAGACTGGGGACATACTACAGGAGACAGAGACTGGGGACATACTACCGGAGACAATCAGAGACTGCGAACATACTGCAGGAGACAATCAGAGACTGCGAACATACTGCAGGATACAAATCAGAGACTGCGAACATACTGCAGGAGACAATCAGAGACTGCGGACATACGGCAGGAGACAATCAGAGACTGCGGACATACTGCAGGATACAAATCAGACACTGCGGACATACTGCAGGAGACAATCAGAGACTGCGGACAAACTGCAGGAGACAATCAGAGACTGCGGACATACGGCAGGAGACAATCAGAGACTGCGGACATACGGCAGGAGACAATCAGAGACTGCGGACATACGGCAGGAAACAATCAGAGACTGCGAACATACTGCAGGAGACAATCAGAGACTGCGGACATACTGCAGGATACAATCAGAGACTGGCGACATACTGCAGTAGACAAAGACTGGGGACATACTACAGGAGACAATCAGAGACTGCGGACATACTGCAGGAGACAATAAGAGACTGCGGACATACTGCAGGAGACAATCAAAGACTGCGGACATACTGCAGGAGACAATCAGAGACTGCGGACATGCTACAGGTGATGGTCAGAGAACTTTTAGCAACGCACAGCTTGACAGTTGAATAACACAGCTCAGGGTTTAAGCAGTCAGGCATTTTATGGGTGTAAGGACATACCTGGGCAGCCAAACTCACTACATACATTTAGAGGTATGTGGGCGGGGATTCCATTCTCTGATCTCACTACAACAGCCGGGAGCTCCACTGCTGCTTTGTAGGGGGGCCCCGTTACCCGTGAATTGGGGCCCCAATGAAGGTTTTGCAGAGTGCCCAGAGGACAAGGGAGACTGTATTCCCGCGCTAGCCAGCTGAGAGGGGGCGGGGCCGGGAGCTCCACTGATGCTCTGACCCCGCCCCCGTGCAGCCTGTATGCTCGGAACAGAGCGGCTGTAGTGAGAGCCAGTGATTGGAGTGGGAGCGTCAGTGGAGCTCCTGGCCCCGCCCCCTCTATACTGGCTGGGGAATACAGAGGTCCGGGGGTGGGGCCGGGAGCTCCACTGACGCCCCTACTCCGATCACTGGCTCTCACTACAGCCGCTCTGTTCCGAGCATACAGGTTGCACGGGGGCAGGGTCAGAGCGTCAGTGGAGCTCCCGGCCCCGCCCCCTCTCAGCTGGCTAGCACGGGAATACAGCCTCTCGTATCCTCTGTGCACTCTGCAAAACCTTCATTGGGGCCCCAATTCGCGGGTAGCAGTGCGGGCCCCCCTACAAACATTGGGCCCAGGGCAGGTGCCCTGCTTGCCCTGCGCTAAAGACGGCCCTGTGTCCTATGGTGGACTACTGCTCCATATAAGCCCTCTTCAGGCCCTGCCAGCCCTCCTGGCTGCAGCTGCTCGACTTCACTGCCCGTGACATTGCAATCCTCACTGGATCCACACCCAGGTCTGACTGTTTCCTCTCAGTCCTTTCTGGCATACCTCTCCAGTCCTCCCAACTGCCCATGTCACTCACCAGCCCTCCTGGCTGTAAGCGGTGGTTCCCTCCTGAAGACTTTCCTGGCAGTACTAGCTCCTGCTGTCCTCTCTGACTTGTCTCAGATCCTTCATGAGTTCTTGAAGAGATCTGTCCTGCACTCGAGTCCCAGGCCCAAGGTCACCCTCCCCCCACAAACTTCAAAAGCCCAGACAGCCTAGTACTCCATCCTCAGTTCTACCACCCAACAACTCCTCCCCAACTGAACTGACCCATGGTATTTCAAGGAGGCCTGCCCCCCTGCCTATCCTAGTTGGGGATTGGCCAGAGCTCCCTGTGTCACCCCAGACTACTCCTCCACTCTTCCCCTCCTGTTCTTCTAGAATCCTCTAGAAGCAAGAGGTAGGTGACAGTGGAGTGATGCTGTCATGTGAGTCATCAGCTGCTGCTCTAGGCCACTCCCATCCCACACAGATCAAAACAAACAGGCTTAGCTGGAGCTAGGCCCGCTTAAAGCGGGAGTCCGCCGTTTATTTTTATTTAAAAGCCAGCAGCTACAAATACTGCAGCTGCTGACTTTTAAAATAATGACACTTACCCGCCCAGCGCGCCCGCGATGTCGGCACCCGAAGCCGATCTCTTGATCATCTCTTGGGTGCTGCCGCCGCCATCTTGGGTATGGGAATCAGGAAGTGGAGCCTTTCGGCTTCATTTCCCGGTTCCCTACTGCGCATGCGCGAGTCGCGCTGCGCAATAAGGATGATCCCCGCTGTCTCTGGGATCTGTGTGTTTCCCAGCAGGCAGCGGGGGACCTTTGGAAAGGGGCGTAGATTCTGCGGAAAGGGGCGTGGCTTCTGCAAAATCTACGCTGGAAGTGGGTGCAGATACCTGTACTGTACAGGTACCTGCACTCCCCTCCCCCCTGAAAGGTGCCAATTGTGGAGCTGGAGGGGGGGAGGGTTCCAATGAGCGGAAGGTCCACTTTAGGGTGGATCTCCGCTTTAAATTTACCTGATCTCACAAAAACCCTAACTCTAGCAAATACCTAAGTAGAGGGTGCTATATAAATAACGATGTTGTGCTTTGTAGCAAACACATAGTTTTTTGGTCATTAAAAATGCTAAAAATCAAGGTTATAGTGTAAAATTATCACTTTTTTCTTTACAGCAGGATTGGTTGCTTTAGAAGCTAACCCTATCTTTAAGACCATGTTTCATATTACACCTACAGTATATTATGAGTGTAAAATTAAGAATGGTCAGCATGCACAACCCCGCACCCTTCAACCGACCCCCTCCCCCCCCACTTACAAGATTGCAGGGCTCTTCTCTCCAGTAGCTGCTGTCATTTTTCGACATTTACATTTTTTTAAAATGTCAATCATAGTCTATTGATTCTTTATCCTGCTCTGTAGCTGAAAACTAGGGCTTCAGAGGCTGGAGGAATAGTCTGCAGGAATCAGAACATCGCTCCCGCAATCTACTGTTCACAGTTGCAATGCTTTGCAAGCTCAAATGCAAAAAATTAATACATGCACAATTTTGCTTTTTGTAAAATGGTTGTATTTATTAGTATTATAAATCGTGCAAAAGGCCAACTTCTCCTTGAAAATCAGCACTGATCAAAATGATTTTTTTAATGTATTTTTGCCTGAAGTAGTTTCGCATAGACGGTAAGACAAGACAAATTTGCTAAGATGTCTTGTCTGTTCCAAAAAAATGCATGGTAATGACAGTTATTCAATAGGCCAATAGTATATTGGTATATTATATAGTTGGTATACAGGCTTGAGAGCTGAAATTTCCCTATGTCATGTTCTGACAAAGCCCTCTTCAGGCCCTGCCTGAAGAGGGCTTTCGGAAACTTTTGGGAATTTTGGATTGCAGTTTGTGCCTTGATCTCCTGCATGAGTACTCTGGTTGTCAGAGTTGTTAGATGATAGCAGGAACTTGCACGGTTAAAGGAATTCCAAGGAGGCCATTATTTCCTCCAACTCTTTCATTTGAATGAGCTGTTTAAAGCACAGCAACGCACATCTAGGCTGTTTAAAGCACTGCAACACACAAGTACACTGGCGTTGCAGTGCACATCGTTGAGGTCTAAATGGGTTCCCTAGGGTCTTAAACCCCAACTGAATTTTTAGTTTATATCAACTGAATAAATTTCAGGTGCATTAAATTGAAAAGCGTGTAAATCCTTGCAGGCAGGGGCAGACTTACCATTGGGCCACTCGGGCACTGCCCGAGGGCCCCATGCCACTAGGGGGCCCCATCAGGGTTGCCAGCCTCAGTAAAACCAGAGACAGTATGTAAAAATGTAGTTTTTTTTTTTAAATCTGTCTCTGAAATGTCCCTTACCGACATACTTTTGGTCTAAAAATCCAGAGATTATAACTGCCCCACCTCTCCAGTACCTTCTCAGCCAATAGAAACATGTCTGTGTATACTGTGTGATTGTATACTGTGTGTGTGTGTTTGTGTATACTGTGTGGCCCCATAATCTCTAATTGCCTGGGGGCCCCATAATCTCCTATTGCCCGGGGGCCCCATGAGTTGTCAGTCCGTCCCTGCTTGCAGGTAATCCTTTTTAAGAAATCTGCATGCTACAGTGAAGGATTTCACTCTATGTGTAAAAACAGTGGTCTTTCTGCAGAGGTCTGACATGCCCCTGGCTGATTCAAAGCTAGAGCTCTCCAGTGAACAGGGAACATGAGCTTTTCTGATTGTGGACCTCTTCATTGGACTCAGCAGTGGGCGTGTCAGACCTCCGGAGACAGACCAATGCTTCCACACTGAGATATAGGGTCATTCTCTGCAGCATACTAGCAGAAAGGAATATTTTGTTCTCAAGCTGTGGCTAGTTTGAAAAAAAAAAAAAAAACTGTAAGGAATGACTGTTTATTGAACATCGCGACAGGTTTTTATACATTTTAAAAGTAGGTCAGTCACCACATGAACAGTAAAATCTAATATTTATCCAAAACATCACACAATGGTTTAGATAACGAGGTAGAGATGACACAAAGCTAATGCCATCATAGATACCTCCAAGATAGAGCTCCATGATTAATCGTTTAAAATCGCCATCTCAGTTCAACCCCCCTCACGATCTTAATCCAGCATTTCCACAAATCATGTAACAAGTGCAGAGCAATTCCCTGCTCACAGCTGTCAATGTTTATCAACAACATTGCTCAGGGCTGAAAGAGAGCTGAAAAGAAACATTGTATCTTTCTGATTTTTTTTAGAAATCAAAGGGGTAACTTTGGTCTGTAAATGAGGTCAGTTTAACAACTTAAAGACTAAGCCTTTTTCTGTCACTTGTTGCTTACAAGATGGGTGCAAGGACCCTAGAGCTGCAAAAACGAATTGTTAAAAAAATCGCAATCTCAATTCAACCCCCCTCATGATCTTAATCCGGAATTTCTGCGATTCATATAACAAGTGTGGAGTTGTTCTATGCTCTATGCTCTGCAAATGAATGCAGTTTAACCACTTAAAGACTAAGCCTTTTTCTGACACTTGTTGCTTACAAGTTAAAATCAGTATTTTTAGCTAGCAAAATTACTTAGAACCCTCAAACATTATATATATATATATATATATATATATATATATACAGTATATATATATATATATATATATATATATATATATATATATATATATAAGCAGATTTTTAACACTTCAATGAATAGAAAAAGCAAACAAACAGTAAAGTTAGCCCAATTTTTTGTGTAAAAGATGTTGATGATGATGTTACGCCGAAAAAAAAATGGTGATTCCATTTATGCAGAATCGTGCAGTTCTATTCCAAGCCAAATTAGTAAACAGACAGAAACAATAGTTGACTCAATTTACTCAATTATCAATGGGAGTGCATACCTAGGAGGCACATAATGGGTCAGACATTTAACACCTAACAACTTTAAAGGGTAACTCCACTTTTGTAGGGAAAAAAAAGCAAATAAAGAAAAAATAATATAGCGTGTACAATTGCGACACAAGTTATATTGTAATTGAATGTTATTAAAAATGAACTTTCCTTTTCAATCTGCAGCCACTGTAATTTTCTATAAATGCAAAGCAATATGGCTACATGGAGTTGTTCTGTACACAGAATGTGTACTGACCACTCCCCAGAAACATAATTTCCTGCTTAAACCAGGGGGGAATGTTTTTTCTCAACATAAGTGGAGTTAAGCTTTAACAGATTGTATCAGAAGACCCTCAGCACCAGGTTGCTTGAGTTGAATATATTAACATCTGCTCCAAGTCTCACAGTCTAAAGAAGTCATTGCTAGTTTAGGCCTAGAGACCCCCAAATATGTATATGGGTCCTCCTGTTCCCAGAGTCTGTGTGTTTTGGGGAAACATGGGCTTGAATCCAAAGCAAGGCCACTCCAAGGGTCCCGCAGGCACACACCTCCCAAAGAGTAGTGTTCCATTTAACCACTTTCAGACCGGACCATTTTGCTGGTAAATGACCAGAGGTCTTTTTACAATTTGGCACTGCGCTGCTTTAACTGGTAATTGCGCGGTCATGCAATGTTGTACCCAAACAAAATTTGCGTCCTTTTCTTCCCACAAATAGAGCTTTCTTTTGATGGTATTTGATTGCCTCTGCGATTTTTATTTTTTGCGATATAAATGGAAAAAGACCGCAAATTTTGAAAAAAAATGATATTTTCTACTTTTTGTTATTAGAAAAATCCAATAAATTCAATTTTAGTCATACATTTAGGCCAAAATGTATTCAGCCACATGTCTTTGGTAAAAAAAAAGTCAATAACTGTATATTTATTGGTTTGCGCAAAAGTTGTCACATCTACAAACTAAGGTACGTTTTCTGGAATTTACGCAGCTTTTAGTTTACGACTGCCTATCTCAGTTCTTGAGGTGCTAAAATGGCAGGGCAGTACAAAACCCCCCCAAATGACCCCATTTTGGAAAGTAGACCCCCTAAGGAAATTGATAAGTGGCATGTTGAGCCCATCGAATATTTTATTTTTTTGCCTCAAGCGATTGAATAATGACAAAAAAATAATTTTTTTTTTTTTTACACAAAGTTGTCACTAAATGATATATTGCTCACACATGCTATGGGCATATGTGAAATGACACCCCAAAATAAATTCTGCTGCTTCTCCTGAGTACGGGGATACCACACGTGTGGGATTTTTTGGGAGCCTAGCCGCGTACGGGGCCCCGAAAGCCAAGAACCGCCTTCAGGTTTTCTAAGGGCGTAAATATTTGACTTCACTCCTCACTACCTATTACAGTTTTGAAGGCCATAAAATGCCAAGATGGCACAAAACCCCCACAAATGACCCCATTTTAGAAAGTAGACACCCCAAGCTATTTGCTGAGAGGCATTTTGAGTCCATGGAATATTTTATATTTTGCCACAAGTTGCGGGAAAATTACAAACTTTAATTTTTTTTTTTTTTTTTTTCACAAAGTTGTCACTAAATGATATATTGCTCACACATGCTATGGGCATATGTGAAATGACACCCCAAAATAAATTCTGCTGCTTCTCCTGAGTACGGGGATACCACATATGTGGGACTTTTTGGGAGCCTAGCCACGTACGGGGCCCCGAAAACCAAGAACCGCCTTCAGGTTTTCTAAGGGCGTAAATATTTGACTTCACTCCTCACTACCTATTACAGTTTTGAAGGCCATAAAATGCCAAGATGGCACAAAACCCCCACAAATGACCCCATTTTAGAAAGTAGACACCCCAAGCTATTTGCTGAGAGGCATGTTGAGTCCATGAAATATTTTATATTTTGCCACAAGTTGCGGGAATATTACAAACTTTTTTTTTTTTTTTTTCACAAAGTTGTCACTAAATGATATATTGCTCACGCATGCCATGGGCATATGTGAAATGACACCCCAAAATAAATTCTGCTGCTTCTCCTGAGTACGGGGATACCACATATGTGGGACTTTTTGGGAGCCTAGCCGCGTACGGGGCCCCGAAAACCAAGCACCGCCTTCAGGCTTTCTAAGGGCGTTACAGTTTTGAAGGCCATAAAATGCCGATGGCACAAACCCCCCCCAAATGACCCCATTTTGGAAAGTAGACACCCCTAAATGTAGGGGTACACTAGTGAGACTAGGTAATAAATGGCGGGTGCCCTGAAACTATAAAAAAAATAACTAACCAACCAGCGTCACCTGTAACAGTTATATGGTGATCACTGGTGAAAGGGTTAACTAGGGGGCAATCAGGGGGCTTTATGCGGTAGTATATGGGGGTCCCTGGCGCTATAAAAAGCTGCGGCGAACCTAAATACCTACCTGCCTAACTAGCGTCACCTGTGACACTAATACAGTGATCAGAAAAACGATCGCTTATTAGGCTGGGTTCACACTGGAGCGATGTGGGAACGCCACGAATGCGCGGCGGGTTCCCGCATCACATGCCTCCCGGCGGCAGTTCACACTGCCCTATGCGAACTGCTGGGAGTGTCAGTGAAATGTTAATGACACCCCCAGATCAGTTCGCATATCGCAGTGCGATCTGCAAACTCGGATCACATGGTGTGAACACCCATGCGATCCGATTCTGCTGCGGACCAAAAAAAGGGTCCCGTGCGAGTTTGCGGCGGGTGCGGCGGGTGCGACACGAATTCAGCCATACGATCTGTATGGCTGAACTCGAATCGCACAGAGATCGGATGTGATTTGCACTGCAGTGCGGTGCGAATCACATTCGTTCTCATAAACCGCTGCAATGTGAACCCAGCCTTAGTGACACTGGCGACGGGGGGTGATCACGGGGTTAAACCTTTATTGGGGGGTTAGGGGGGTACCTTAGAACTAAAGGAGGCTAACCCTAACTGCCCTAACAGTTATTACAGTCACAAATGACACCCGCCGGGTGATCAGGGGGTTAAACCTTTATTAGGTAATAAATGGCGGGTGCCCTGAAACTATAAAAAAATAACTAACCAACCAGCGTCACCTGTAACAGTTATATGGTGATCACTGGTGAAAGGGTTAACTAGGGGGCAATCAGGGGGCTTTATGCGGTAGTATATGGGGATCCCTGGCGCTATAAAAAGTTGCGGCGAACCTAAATACCTACCTGCCTAACTAGCGTCACCTGTGACACTAATACAGCGATCAGAAAAATGATCGCTTATTAGGCTGGGTTCACACTGGAGCGATGTGGGAACGCCACGAATCCGCGGCGGGTTCCCGCATCGCATGCCTCCCGGCGGCAGTTCACACTGCCCTATGCGAACTGCTGGGAGTGTCAGTGAAATAATGACACCCCCAGATCAGTTCGCATATCGCAGTGCGATCTGCAAACTCGGATCGCATGGTGTGAACACCCATGCGATCCGATTCTGCTGCGGACCAATAAAAGGGTCCCGTGCGAGTTTGCGGCGGGTGCGGCGGGTGCGACACGAATTCAGCCATACTATCTGTATGGCTGAACTCGAATCGCACAGAGATCGGATGTGATTTGCACTGCAGTGCGGTGCGAATCACATCCGTTCTCAAACCGCTGCAATGTGAACCCAGCCTTAGTGACACTGGCGACGGGGGGTGATCACGGGGTTAAACCTTTATTGGGGGGGTTAGGGGGGTACATTAGAACTAAAGGGGGCTAACCCTAACTGCCCTAACAGTTATTACAGTCACAAATGACACCAATGCAAAAAAAAAAAAAAAAAAAAAAAAAAAGCAATTGGTGTCACTGTGACTGGGGGGGGGGCAGGGGTAATTGGGGGTGATCGGGGGGTAAAGGGGGGTTGTGAGTGTGCCTGGCATGTTCTACTGTATGTGTGGTGTGTTGGTGCAACTCACCGAACCTCTCTCCTCGGTGCCGGAATGAAAAATACCGACACGGAGGAGAGAATACATCACTTCCTCTCCTGTGTTTACATTACAGGAGAGGAAGTGATGTCACGGAGGATTTCCATTCGTCGAGAGCGATCGCGAGGGGGTGGCCATGAATGAATGGCCGCCCCCTCATCCCGGATCGCTCTCGAAGGAATGCCGACCGCCGCAGGCACCGGGGGGGGGGGCCCGATCGGGCCCCCCACCCGCGGGCAGGCAGGGACTTATATATACGCCCATATGCCTGCCCGTGCCATTCTGCCGACGTATATCGTCGTACGGCGGTCGGCAAGTGGTTAAAGCCAGGGCCCATAGTCAGTAGGCAAGAGGTTAGCTTGCATTTCCTTTCAAAAGCCCCTGTCCTGGTTGGGTCTGTCACAATGCACCTGGAATGTCATTTGCTGATTTAAATTAAAAGTTAAATTAGGCTTTAAACTGAATTGGTGTTTTGTCTATGCAGGGCAGGGCAACAGGTTAACTTTACCTTAAGCCACTTCTAGGGCACAATTCACTAAGCGATAGGTTACCACATTTGAGTATGTGGTAATAAAGCGCACAGCATTCCGGAAAAAAAAACTGTGTATTGACGAATAAACTCTCCTTAAAACTTGCATGTGATATGGAATTTTATAGATAGGCAATTCCTATCCTCATATTGATTAGTGGTTCCAAAATAATAATAACTACTGCAGTAGGGAACAGACACTAAAGATGCACTCCCTCTCTCCAGCCACCCCCTCTGTGTATAATGGATAGGTTCATGCATTGCATGAATCGACCCATGGCTGCGGCCGCCACCGCCCCCCCATTCAGGCACCTAGCCCCTTTTGGACTCCGGGCAGGGGCTGTTTTTGAAGCACCTGGTTATAGCCATAGGGTCTAATAGGCTTCAAAAAAAGTGGACTTGTGGCACAAAGCATTGCACTACAAGCCCACCTAGGTGTGTTAGGAAAGTGAATATGAATATTCACTTTCCTAACACAGAACCGTCTCTCCGGCAATCAGGTTACCCATCACCTGATTGGCTGAAAGGACAGGTGCTACGATTGGACGCCTATCGACAGGATTGGAGGAGACGCACAGAGGACACAGGAGCGACGCGCAGGAGTTGTCTGACCTACTGCAAGGTCCCACCGCTCGTCGCCGTCACCCGCATGCCTGTCTGACCCGCCACGGAGAAAGGGTAAGTCCCGAGCAGATGGCGAGCAGGCGGGGGGGGGGGGGGGTCACAGGGGCACTATTTGATGGGCACAGTGGCTGTGGTTGCGTTTGATTGCACAGTGGCAGCGTTTGATGGGCACAGTGGCTGCGTTAGATGGCACAGTGGCTGCGTTTTATGGCACAGTGGCTGCAATTGATGGGCACAGTGGCTGTGTTTGATGGGCACATTGGCTGCGTTTGATGGGCACAGTGGCTGCATTTGATGGGCACAGTGGCTGCATTTGCACACTGGCTGCAACTGATGGGCACAGTGGCTGCATTTGATTGTACAGTGGCTGCGTTTGATTGCACAATGGCTGCATTTGATGGGCACAATGGCTGCGCTTGATTGCACAGTGGCTGCGTTTTGATGGGCACAGTGGCTGTGTTTGATGGGCACAGTGGCTGCGTTTGATTGTACAGTGGCTGCATTTGATGGGCACAGTGACTGTGCTTGATTGCACAGTGGCTGCGTTTGATGAGCACAGTGGCTACGTTTGATGGCACAGTGGCTGCATTTGATGGGTACAGTGGCTGCAATTGATGAGCACAGTGGCTGCATTTGGTGGGCACAGTGACTGCGATTGATGGGCACAGTGAGGCTGCAATTGAATTTTTTTTCCCCAGAACTTTTCAGTTTGTCTACGCACCCCCCCCCCCCCCCAAAAAAAAGTTTGACTCGAACATCGGTTGTTCTTTGGTTCTCAGAACATATGGGGTGTTTGCGGCAAATTCATGTGCCGCAGAGTGCCCGATAATGCACTGTGAGATTGCAGTGCATTGACTGCTGCTGTGCGATCTGCTGTGAGAGCCATGATTGGCCAAAGGCAGGGTGCCTTTGGTCAATCATGGCTCAGGGGGCTAAGTCCACGCCCCACATTATAGAAGGCTGCTTACATGGTGGCCTTATGTAGTGTGATACATGGAGGAGACTGAGAACTTTAGCTAAATTAGACAGGTTAGGTAGTGGCGTGCAGGCAGTTTAGTATATATATATATATATATATATATATATATATATACACAGTGCATTCAGTGTAAACTATATATACAGTGCATTCAGTGTAGACTATATATATAGTGTAGGCAGTCTAGTATATGTGTACAGTATATAATACACTTCAGGTGGTGTACAGTATCTAATACAGTGCAGGTGGTATACACAGTATATAATAAACTGTGTACAGTATATAATAACAGTAAATGGGGAGCAGGTAAATTTGGTGTTATCACTCTCACTCTCTCATATTGGTCACTGGAAGTTCAAAATTACACCTTATGGCAAAGAACTCTCTGAGGATCTGAAAAAAAGAATTGTTGCTCTACACAAATATGGCCTAGGCTATAAGAAGATTGCCCAGACCCTGAAACTGAGCTGCAGCATGGTGGCCAAGACCATCCAGTGGTTTAACAGGATAGGTTCCACTCAGAAAAGGCCTCGCCATGGTCGACCAAAGAAGTTGTGTGCATGTGCTCTACATCATATCCAGAGGTTGTCTTTGGATATAGACATATGAGTGCTGTCAGCATTGCTGCAGAGGTTGAAGGGGAGGTCGGTTAGCCTGTAAGTGCTCAGATCATTTGCCGCACACTGCATCAAATTGGTCTGCATGTCTGCATGTCTGTTGTCCCAGAAAGAAGCTCCTCTAAAGATGATGCACAAGAAAGCCCGCAAACAGTTTGCTGAAGACACGCAGACTAAGGACATAGATTACTGGAACCATGTCCTGTGGTCTAATGAAACCAAGATAAACTTATTTGGTTCAGATGGTGTCACACGTGTATGGTGGCAACCAGGTGAGAAGTACAAAGACAAGTGTGTCTTGCCTACAGTTAAGTATGGTGGTGGGAGTGTCACGATCTGGGGCTGCATGTGTGCAGCCGACACTGGGGAGCTACAGTTCATTGAGGGAAACATGAATGCCAACACCTACTGTGACATACTGAAGCAGAGCATGATCCCCTCCCTGTGGAGATTGGGCCGCAGGGCAGTATTCCAACATGATAATGACCCCAAACACACCTCCAAGATGACCACTGCCTTGCTAAAGAATCTGAGGGTAAAGGTAATGGACTGGCCAAGCATGTTTCCAGACCTATACCCCATTGAGCATCTGTGGGGAATCCTCAAACAGAAGGTGGAGGAGCGCAAGGTCTCCACATCCACCAGCTCTGTGATGTTGTCATGTAGGAGTGGAAGAGGACTCCAGTAGCAACCTGTGAAGCTCTGGTGAACTCCATGCCAAAGAGGGTTAAAGCAGTACTGAAAAATAATGGTGGTTACACAAAATATTGACACTTTGGGCCCAATTTGGACATTTTCACTTAGGGGTGTACTCACTTTTGTTGCCAGCGGTTTAGACATTAATGGCTGTTTGTTGAGTTATTTTGAGGGGACAGCAAATTTACACTGTTATACAAGCTGTACACTCACTACTTTACTTTGTAGCAAAGTGTCATTTCTTCAATGTTGTCACATTGAATTATGTAATAAAAAGTTTACAAAAATGTGAGGGGTATACTTACTTTTGTGAGATACTGTATATGTATTTCTCATTTATTTATTTTTTAAACCACTGGTGCCGCCGAGCAAGACACCACATCGCTGCCTGAATGATTGTTCTGGAACCCTGCTATCCATCTGACATTTACCATGGGGTGCCTGCTTTTATCCCTTTTCGAGTGAGTGCATTTCTACCTAAACCAATATGTTACAATATTGCTGCACTTAAATTGGTGCTGCTTGTCTGTTTTTTTTGGTTTACACAGTATATAATGCAGCGTGTGTACAGCATATAATACACTTCAGGCGGTGTACAGTATATAATACAGTGCAGCTGGTGTACAGTATATAACAGTCTAATACAGTGCAGGCAGTGTACAGTATATAATACAGCGTGTACAGTATATAATACACTTTAGGCAGGGATGTGGAGTCAGAGGAGGCAGGTGAGGCCCTAAACATTTAAAAAAAATTGAGCTTCGAGGGTCATAGCTCAGAGACCTGTGGGTATGTAGCCTAAGTCCACTGGTAGAAAAATTAGGGCTCCTACGACCTATGGTTCCAGAGATACGGGGCTCCCTACGCAGCCTGTCAGAAGCTACATACAGAGCAGCCAGTTTAAATACAAGCTGGCACACTCTAGAGGTTGAGTTCAGTGCCTCTCCTCACTTCTTGTCAGAAGCACTGAGCTCAATGAACAGCTTGGAGTTTTGGACCAATGGTAAAGTACCATTAGCCCCAGCTGTCCAATAAAAATGCTGCATTGGAGGCATGTCTCTCACTGCAGTGTTATAGAAGGGGCATGATACAAAGCAAGACAAATGCTTCCTTGCAGCCCAGCCTTCTTAACTAGAAGGAAAAAAACCTGAGTTTATGGGTATAAGATTTACCCACAATCCCATGTTTTTCTCACACAGTTAAGAGGGAGAAACGGATTCTGTTGAAAAGGTACTGTTATATTCAAGCTAAAAATATATATGTATGGGGCGTGGCCTGAGGTGCAATGGAGTAGGACGTTTGCAGTAGGAGCTCCGCTTGTCCACACTCCTGCAATCTCCATCCTGCAACATCCTGCCTCGGTACAGTACCTGGACGACCCTGCCTTCTCCCTCGCACTACCCCTGGAGCCATCTGCCCGTTCGGACGCCGCATGGAGCCGTTCTGGTAGGATTTCCCCGTTCGGGGACTGCCTGTAGGAAAGTCTGCGGCTTCGGTCTAGGCGCCGGAGCGGCGGCCATCTTGCTCTCTCGGGCCTCCCCAGCCCTCTAAACCAACCCAGAACTGCCCCGCAGCACCCCCGGCTGCCGGATTGCCCTCGGCCGCGGGTGTGGGGCCTATTTTCATGATAGTGGCCGGTGGGACAGTCTGCGGCTCCGGCCTGGTCCCTGTGATGGCGGCCATCTTGCTACACCCGAGGCAGCCTCTAAAGACCTCTCTGACTGCCTGCATACTTGTATCTCTCTGCTGTGGCCGCCAGCTTGCTTCCTGCCAGCTGTGAAGTGCCCCTCTACCTTGCAGCGGCCGGTGGGATAGCCTGTGGGGCCGGCCTGGGCCTAGGAGCAGTGGCCATCTTGCTACACCTGCTGCGGTCCTGTGCCCGGTGATCTGCGACCCCCTGACCGTCTTGTCCCCGGTTCTCCTCTGCTGCAGCCGCTGATCTTTTCAGGCACAGTACAGTCGTTGTGGGCAGGGAGATTTAAGAAGTTGGCCTAATACACAGCGGCCATCTTGGAACACCCCGGACCATTTCCGGACCATGTCCCCACCTAAAAAGTCAGCTGAGGCCGCTGACAAGCTTGCCAGGTACCGCCGCCATGAAGAGGAATACCGGGTCAAAGATGGCGCTGGCGCTCCCTCTGACGCGGACCACTCTGCATCGGCCACTAACCAAGTCCTTGATGCTATCGATCTATGCCAGAGCACGCTCACCTCCAAAATTAAGGAGGTCAAAATTGATGTGTCCCTCATCCGGCAAGACCTCTCCACCCTCCGGGACCGCGTGGCGGAGACGGAGACCCGCATAAGTAGAGCTGAAGACTCCCCCTGCAACACACCACTGATGAGGTGCGCCGCCAACTGCAACAGATTAGCGCGAAACAGGACGACATGGAAAACCGTCTCCGGAGATGCAATCTCCGCTTTATTGGCCTCCCTGAGACGGCTGAGGGCAACGATCTGGCGGGTTTCCTTGAAAATCTCCTGACCTCCACCTTCAGAAGAGAGGCATTTTCGGTGATGTTCGCGGTGGAGAGAGTTCATCGCATTCCTGCCCGTCCTCCTCCCCAGGGGGCCCCACTGCGCACCTTGATAGCGAAATTTCTTAATTTCTGGGATCGCGACAAAATCCTCCGCCTGACCAGAGAAAGGGGTAATATCCCTCATACCAATATGCATGTGGCAGTATTCCCAGACTTCTCCAGCGAGGTACAATGGCAGCACTCCAGGTTACAGGATGTTAAGCGACGCCTCCGGGTTCTCCACCTCAAATACGCAATGTTATATCCAGCGAAGCTTCGCGTGGAACACGAGGGCCGAACCCACTTTTTTGAAGACCCTGCATTGGCATCCACCTGGATTGACCAGAGGGAAGACCGAGACTGAACATGCTACCCTACCTATAAGCTATGGATGACCTCCCTTTTTTTTTTTTTCTCTTTCTCCTGCCTCCCTGGGCGCCCGCGATTTGCTGATTAAGTTGTTGATGGGCACATTACAAATAAAGGCCCTTTGCAGGAGCAGGGGGCAAACCCGGAAATTCCTTTACAACTAGTACTGGATCTCACAGCATGATTATCGCCTCCAGGCGACCTCACCGACCTGCGATCCCTGCCTCCCTTATACCTGAGGAGCGCCTGAGGAAGACCGTAGGCTAAACGACATCCATAACTTTTCTACTATAATTTTCCCACCATCCCTATGGCGGGCGGAGCTCCCCCCTGCTCAGCCATGATGGTGTTACACCTTTTTGGCTCCTACTCCCCAAGCACCTTTCAGAGAAGATGTCGCCCCCCCTAGGATTTTTTTGATTTTTGTGTACTTCTTCCTCCCCTGTTTGTTTGACTCTTTTTTTTTCCCCTTTGTTTTTTTCTTTCTTACCATGGGTATCTATGCCCCCCTGCAATTAAGTTCCATGCCTCCAATGGGTACTAAGCATTGGATGTCCCCTGTTGGTACCCGGTTATGGGGTTTGATGTCCAAGCCATGTTGGGGTGGCGCTGGACTGGGTGGGGGGGGGAATGTTGTGGTTTTTATTTTTCTTACACCACTATGTTTGCAAACGTTTGTTTATGCTGAAGGTACTATGTTAAAGTTATACATGCACTATTGGTATTGGCTGCTATTGTGTTTTATGCGAACTGACTTAGCCGTGACTGCTCTGCTGACTCTAGTACACCTATGGTTTATTGTATGCGCCCTGCATCCGCCATGAGCTCTCTAAAGTTCCTTACGTGGAATGTCAGAGGCATGCGGAATAAGATAAAACGCACTGCCGCCCTGGCATTCCTTAAGTCCCAGCGTGCTGACATAATTGCGCTTGTTGAGACCCATGTTACTGGCCATCTTCAATCCTCTCTCAAAAAGCCGTGGATAGGTTGGGCATACCATGCCACCCACACCTCATACTCCAGGGGGGTCTCGGTCCAAATTGCTAAAAGGGTGCCGTTTGACCTAGTGCTGCTCCAGACGGATCGGCAGGGCAGATATGTATTTCTACACGCCGCCATTAACGGATCCCCTATTTTGATACTAGCCTGCTATGTCCCCCCTCCCTATAATTCAGTTGTAATTAAGAAGGGCCTCGCATTTATGGCACAATACCCCTCGGTGCCGGCAGTGTGGATGGGGGACTTTAATATGACCTTCACTCCCGCTCTGGACCAAATGGGCACACCGGACTCCCCTACTGACCCGCCAGCTCATACCAGACTACATCGTATATTGACCGACTTTGCTCTTATGGATACTTGGCGCCACAGGTATCCGCATGCTAAAGCATATTCGTGCTTCTCAGCTAGCCATAACACAATGTCATGGATCGATTTCATCCTAATTTCACAGACCTCGACACCCAAACTGGGAGATGTGGGCTTCGCTCCGAGAATCCTCTCGGATCACGCCCCCTACTGGATCACGATGCAACTCCTGAAGGCCTCTCCCCCTCCTGCTTGGCGGCTGAACCCATTTTGGTTGACCGCCCTGAGGGTGCAAGAAGACATCCCTATGGAACTGCAACACTATTTTACAGTTAACAGAGACTCCGCTACGCACGACATAGTGTGGGAGACATTTAAGCTTTCGCCTGCTCCCTGCTCACCACGCGTATTAACAGACTTAAGCGGTCATCAAAACTTGCTGTCCAACAGGCTACAGAACACCTACAAAGACTGGAGGAGGCGTTTCATCGAGACCCCTCACACGACACAGCTAATAATCTTAAGATTCAGCTACGACAGGTCTCCCAACTGCATACGGAGAAGGCGCATCTTTTTCTGTAGGCAAAGGATATTTGAGTATGGAGAAAGATCGGGCAAACTACTTGCTTGCCTTGCCCACTTAGATTCCCGTCCCCCAGTTGTGGTATCACTGAAAGCCATCCAGGGGAACGATATTACTGATCCACAACAAGTGGCGGAGGAATTTGCGTAATTTTATCGCGCACTCTTTACGCCACCCGGGTCACTCATACTCCCCAAGACACCAGAGACTACTTAGCGAGAATTACATTTCCCAAACTGACAGACGCCCAACGTGAGCTCTTAGAGTCCCCCATTACTGAGGAGGATATTTTCCTCTCTGGCCACCAGGACTGGACGGTCTACCGCTTGAATTTTATGCCACCTACTCTGAAATTTTGACCCCTAAACTCCATAACCTATATAAATCCATATTTGACATGGGAATCCTACCCCCCTCTATGAGAGAAGCTCAAATAGTAATAAATCCCAAGCCCGGGAAGGACCAAAACTATCCGGAATCATATAGACCTATCTCCCTACTACAGGTCGACATTAAAATACTGGCTAAGATTCTTGCCTCCCGCCTTAACCAGGTCATCCTTTCACTGATCCACCCGGACCAGACTGGCTTTATGCCAGGAAAAAGCACCGCCATGAATATTCGCCGCTTACTCATGAACATCCAGGGATCCTATGATGAAGTCGGCTCGCGGGTCGTGGTGGCTCTAGATGCTGCCAAGGCCTTTGACTCCATGGAGTGGAACTACCTGTGGGAGTGCCTTTCGGGATTTGGACTTGGCCCCATTTTTATTAGATGGGTCCAACTCCTGTATCAATCCCCAAGGGCCAAGGTGTTTGTGAATGGTTGACTCTCTGACCAGTTCCCGCTGGAGAGAGGGACCCGACAAGGCTGCCCCCTCTCTCCCATGCTATATGCGTTGGCTGTGGAACCACTTGCTATTATGGTTCGCGTAGACACCAGAACTCGTGGCCTTAGGATAGGGAATCTGGAGGAAAAGATCGGGATGTATGCCGACGATAGACTCCTATACTTAGCCGATTCGGGTCCCTCCCTTCTTGCAGCCCTTCACACCATGGACTGTATTGGTAGTCACTCAGGTCTGGGTATCAACTGGTCTAAATCCCAGATCCTCCCACTTGATCATTTTCCTCCTGTACCCACGTCCCCTCCTCTGAATCTCCCTAGAGTCTCTGTGATCAAGTATTTAGGAGTGCAGGTCACTAGATCGCTGACAGACTACGTACCCCTAAATATTGAAGGTTGGGAGATGGGGAGACATGTACCTGATTTGCTGCTATATTGATCCCTTGCCCCCCTCCCCCCTCTGCTTCTCCCTTTCTGTGTTTCTTCCACCCCTTGGGCCTCCTCTTATTATGTTCCCCTCCTCCTCCCCCCCTCTCTCCCCCCCTTTTTTATTTATTTATTTATTTTTATATACATTTTTTTTCTCTGTTTGCTCCCCCTTCCCCGGCTGATACAAAATGGCTTCATAATGACTTTACCTATGATGAGTATCTATCCTTATACAGCACAGCTAATCCAATGTACTCATGTATGCAATACTGCCTTGGCCAGGTTGGCCTATGTTATCTGTTGTACCATTGGTATGTTTGCTATGTCTGCTTTTTACCCTGTCTCCTGCTCCTTTCAATAAAGTTTGTTTTTCGATGAAAAAAAAAAAAATATATATGTATATGTTATAACATAATAATTTATTATTTATCTATTTACTGTGAAATTACTGGTCGGAAGTTATAACTACCTTAGATTGTAAGCTCCTTGAGGGTAGGGACCGATGTGAATGTACAATGTATATGTAAAGCGCTGCGTAAATTGACAGCGCTATATAAGTACCTTAAATAATAATAATAAATAATAATAATAACTTAAAACTTCAGTAATTTGTCTGTTAAGTCCCCTGCTTGAGTATAGATTTTGAAAATATAGTAAATTACCTTAAAAACCATATATACTAATTATTTGTATATTACATACTTATGGTAATTAACCCCTTGCCACCCATGCCAATTCTGATACTTCTCTCCTGTAAAAATATATATTTTTGCTAGAAAATTACTCTGAACTCCAAAACATATATATATATATATATATATATATATATATATATATATATATACATATATAAATATATATACATATTTAAATATATATATATATTTAGCAGACAATCTAGGGAATAAAATGGTGGTCATTGCAACTTTTTATGTCACACGGTATTTGCACAACACTTTTTTAAACACATTTTTTTCAGAAAAAAACTGTTTCATGAATAAGCCCGAATTTTTTTAGTATAATGTGAAAGATGTTACACAGAGTAAATAGATACCTAACTAAAATTGCAAACACGCGTGGAATGGCGCAAAACTTCAGTACTTATAAAACTCCATAGGTGACGCTTTAAATTTTTTTACTGGTTACTAGGGATGAGCCGAACACCCCCCGGTTCGGTTTGCACCAGAACTTTCGAACGGACCCCAAGTCGTACGAACGTTAGAACCCCATTGAAGTCTATGGGACTCGAACGTTCGAAATTAAAAGTGCTAATTTTAACGTCTAATATGCAAGATACTGTCCTAAAAAGGATTTGGGGACCTGGCTCCTGCCCCAGGGGACATGGGTCAATGCAAAAAAAAGTTTTAAAAACGGCCGTTTTGGCGGGAGCACTGATTTTATCGACGATTAAGGTGGAAAAAAAAGTGAAATATTCCTTTAAATATGGTGCCTGGGGGGTGTCTGTAGTATGCCTGTGAAGTGCCACATGTTTCCCGTGTTTAGAACAGTCCCTGCACAAAATGACATTTAACGGAAATAACGTCATTTAAAGCTGCTTGCGGTTTTAATGTTATATCTGGTTCCTGCAATATGGTTGAAAATCATTGAGAAAAATGGCATGGGTAGCCCTCCTTGCCCATTACCAGCCCCTTTGGGTCTTGTACGCATATTAAGGGGAACCCCGTACCCATATTAAAAAAAGGAAATGCGTGTGGCCCCCAGGCCCTATATACTCAGAACAGCAGTATACAGGCGGTGCAAACAAGACAGGGACTGTGTAGGTTTGTTGTGTTAAGTTGAATCTGTTTGTAATTTTCAACTGGTACATTTTTAAAGTGTAGCTCCAGTCAAAAAAACTATTTTTAAGCTTTTTGGAAAACATAGGGTTATCACCCCTGTATAATTAGTTTTGTCGTCCATCTTTTTTCATCTCACTTGCTGTTGTCTCCTTCCGTTTGCAAGTAGGAGATGTTTGTAAGTTGGATGTTTGAAAGTAGGGGCCTGCCCTATATGCTCTGCAGAAATGGCGGAACAAGGTGTTGGTTTTGCCACAACATTGTAAACCCTCAAAGTGACTCTTGGTGGGCGCTGGAGCGCCCTGCTGTGAACGATTATATCAAGAATTGTAATTACATGCCATTGTTGAACAGTGGTAGAAAAATTGACCTTTGGTGGTTGTGGTGCTGGTGCCACAACACTATAAGTCCTCACAGTTACTCTGGGTGGGCACAGGAACGGGTCCTCCTGTGAAATATTATATCAAGAATTGTAATTACATGTCCCTGTTAAACAGGGACAGAAAAATTGGGCCTTAGGCACTGGTGCTGGTGCCACCACACTGCAACCTCTCCCATATACTCTTGTTTTATTGCAGGAATTAGCCCTGCTGCAAAGCATTGCATCAAAAATTGTACTTAAACGCCCCTGTTAAACAGGGGCAGAAAAATGGGGCCTTAGGCACTGGTGCTGGTGCCACGACACTGCAACCTCTCCCATATACTCTTGTTTTATTGCAGGAATTAGCCCTGCTGCAAAGCATTGCATCAAAAATTGTACTTTGTTAAACAGGGGCAGAGAAATTGGGCTGATGGCATCACCCAGAACCAGAAATGTTCTTCCAACATATCATCGGAGGAGGAAGAGGATAGACAATCAACATAACAGGACAGTCACTCAGCATCAGCATTGGCAGTCTTCAAGGGATGTGATATTTCAAAAAAAATTATTCTGTTACATCAGCTTCAGGTGCTTGGTAGCTGTGGGTGATCCAAGACTGATTCATCTTGATGAAGGTCAGTCGATCAACTGATTCGGTAGACAGCCGCACCCTGTGATCGGTAACAAAGCCACCAGCAGCACTGAAGGTGCGTTCCGAAAGAACGCTGGATGCAGGACAGGCAAGTAGCTCAATTGCATACTGTGCAAGCTCTGGCCAGTGATCCATCCTCAAGACCCAGTAAGCCAGAGGATTTTCGGTGGGAAAGGTGTCCAAGTCTGACCTTGCCCCTAGGTATTCCTGCACCATGTAAATCAGACGCTGGCGATGGTTGCTGGAACCGATCATACCTTGGGGCTGCGGACTAAAAAATTGTCTGAAAGCATCAGTCAGACGGCCACCTTCTCCACCGCTCCTTCTGACCGATGCCTCAGCAACACGTTGTCCAGGACCAGGAGTTTGTAACCTCCCAGTCTCTGGGAACGTGTTGCACAGACCTTTCTGCAAGGCCTCCCGGAGATGTCTCATCCTCTGCTCCCTCTGCGATGGCAAGATAAGGTCGGCAACCTTACCCTTGTACCGTGGATCAAGGAGAGTGGCCAGCCAGTAATGGTCCCTCTCCTTGATCCGAAGAATACGAGGATCCTTCCGCAGGCTTTGCAGGATCAGGGAGGCCTTGCAGCATAGGTTAGCTGAGGCATTCGGTCCGAAGTCCTCTGGGTCACTAAGGACAACATGATCCGCAGCTACCTCCTCCCAGCCACGTACAAGTCCACGTGTTTCTTGGGACTGTAAATCATCCCTACAAGACTGCTGCTGCTGCTGCTGATGCTGAGTGCCAGCCTCCACCTCCATGCTGACACAATCATCCTCCTCCTCCTCTTCCTCCTCCTCATCCTCTTCCTGTGTGATGGGTGGCACAGCAGGAACACTATCTGGATAAAGGGGGCCTTGAGAGGCATGGAAGTCCTCCTCTTCCTGCCTCTGTTCTGCCTCAAGTGCCCTGTCCATTATTCCACGCAGCGTATGCTCCAAGAGGTGGACAAGAGGTACAGTGTCACTGATGCATGCACTGTCACTGCTCACCATCCTTGTGACCTCCTCAAACGGTGACAGGACAGTGCATGCATCCCTGATCATGCCCCACTGGCGTGGTGAGAAAAAACCGAGCTCCCCTGACCCTGTCCTGGTGCCGTAGTCACACAGGTACTCATTGATGGCCCTCTGCTGCGTGTGCAGCCGCTGCACCATGGCCAACGTTGAGTTCCACCTGGTGGGCATGTCACATATAAGGCGGTTCTTGGGCAGGTTCAACTCCTTTTGGAGCTCAGCCAGCAGAGCACAGGCATTAAATGATTGGCGGAAATGCACACAGAATTTCCTGGCCTGCTTCAGTACATCCTGTAAGCCGGGGTACCTGCCCAAGAACCGCTGCACCACCAGGTTAAGGACGTGAGCTACACAGGGCACATGGGACAGTTGTCCCTGTCGGAGGGCAGAGAGGAGGTTGGTGCCATTGTCACAAACCACTATTCCTGGCTTAAGCTGGCGTGGCGTCAACCACCTCTCGGCCTGCCCCTGCAGAGCTGACAAAACATCCGCCCCAGTGTGGCTCCTGTCCCCCAAACAAACCAGCGCAAGCACGGAATGGCATCGTTTTGCCTGCGTACTTGCGTAGCCCCTGGAACGCCTACGGAGCACCGCTGGTTCTGAGGACAGAGCACTGGAAGAGGCCATGGAGGAAGAAGAAGAGGAGGGGGTGGAGGAGAGAGGTGTGTCACAACCAATAGCAGCATTTTGGAGGCGTGGTGGCGGAACAACCTCCAACACTACTGCACCTTGTCCTGCATCCTTCCCAGCTGCCAGAAGAGTGACCCAATGGGCCGTGAAAGACAGGTAACGTCCCTGTCCATGCCTGCTGGACCATGAGTCAGCGGTAATATGCACCTTACCACTGACCGCCCTGTCCAGCGAGGCAAGGACATTGCCTTCCACATGCCGGTAGAGAGCCGGAATCGCCTTCCGTGAGAAAAAGTGGCGTTTGGGGACCTGCCACTGAGGAACCGCACATTGTATAAACTCACGGAAGGGGGCCGAGTCTACCAACTGAAAAGGCAGCAGTTGAAGTGCTAGCAATTTAGCCAAGCTAGCATTCAACCGCTGGGCATGTGGATGGCTGGGAGTGAACTTCTTTCGCCAGTCCAGCAGCTGGGGCAGGGACATTTGCCTGCTATAATCGGACGTGGGTGTACTGCTAGCAGAGTGCCCGGAAACACTTGGCTGTGACACACCTAATTCTACACCTTCATTCCTCTCAGAGCAGGTTTCAGAGAGGACTGAAGGTCTAGTGGGGTTGGAGATGCCAGCTGATGAGGAGCAAGGAGAGGGCCGCTTTGTTCTTTGGTGTGGGTCTTTGAGGTACGCTTGCCAACGAGCTGCATGGCAGGTCAACATATGTCTGGTCAAGCATGTGGTGCCCAAGCGGCTGATGTTTTGGCCACGCGAGATACGCTTGAGACATATGTTGCAAATAGCAGCAGTGCGATCTGATGCACTCGTCTCAAAAAAGGCCCACACCAAAGAACTTTTAGAATAACGTGCAGAGGCAGCGCCCTGCACAGGCGGAGCTCTGCGGTGTGATTCAGTTGGTGGGCTGCCCCTAAGCTGGCCCCCGGAGGGCATTCTGCCTCGTTGGACATGTGCCTCCTCCTCCTCCTCCTCCTCCTCTCTCCTACCAGGCACCCACGTGGAGTCAGTGCCCTCATCATACCCTCCCTCTTCATCGCTGAAGCAAACCTGGCAGTATGCTGCAGCTTGTGGAACATGACTGCCAGATTGCTGTCCTTCTTTAGCATCCCCTCTCTCTGCATTCACGCTACTGCCTTCCTCTAGCTGAGTGTCATCATCAGAGCCTACAAAACACTGGGCATCCTCCTGGAGCATGTACCCAACACTGTGCTCAAAGAGTTCAGGAGACTCCTCAGGAGGACGTGGTGGGTCTAGGGAAGGAGTCACTGATGATGACATTGAGAGGAGGGAAGACGATGCGTTGGCAGCTGCTTTGCTAGTACCCTGAGCCTGGGTGAGAGAGGATGAGGAGGATGAAGAGGGCTTGGTCATCCACTCTACCAAGTTGTTGGCATGTTGCGGCTCAACATGTCCAGCTGCCGAAAAGAAGGACAAGCGTGTCCCATGGCCACGTGCTGATGACAATGCACCGCGTCCACGACCAGCACTGTTGTCTCTAGACACAGAGCCTGCTTGCCCTCTTTTATCGGCTTGCGCCTGTCTGCCTCTCCTTGCTGGCCTTCCAGACATGGTAATGGCCTGAAGGGAGTTGGGTAAAAAAGCAGTTGGGTAGTGTATATTGTGCTAGAGGCACACAACACCCACTAACTCCTGCAGATGCCTTTATTATAGAACACCAGAGATAAAGGGGTATATACAGATGTATACTGTGCTGTGCTGGAGGCACACACAACTTCCAATAACTCCTGCAGATGGCAAGTGGGCTCAAATAGAGAAGTGCTATGTAGGTGGATATAGCGGTATGTACTGGGTACAGAGCACGCAGACAGCACGCACAAGCTCCTACTGACTGCAAGCTCTATTATAAAAGATAGATCACTAGCTATATAAGTGAGGTGAATATAGCGGTGTATACTGTGGTCAGGGCACGCAGACAACAACCACTACACAACAGCAAGATCGAAAATCGGCCGAAAACGATCGGTGTGTACTGTGTTGAAGGTACACAGAACACCCACTGCTTCAGACACCAACACACTACACAAGGCCGCCGCGCTGGCGGCCTTATATAGTGTGGGGCGTGCACTACACAGCCTGAGCTATGATTGGCCACAGGCATCCTGCCTGTGGGCAATCATGGCTCTCCTCGCTGCTGGCGCTGCGATTGGCCAAGCATGCGGGGTCACAGTGCATGCTTGGCCAATCATGAGCCAGCAATGCACTGCGCCATCGCAGTGCATTGTGGGCCGTGAGCGCCACACGAATTTAGCGCGAACGGACCAAAACTTTCGGACTTCGCCGAACATGCGAACAGCCGATGTTCGAGTCGAACGTATGTTCGACTCGAACACGAAGCTCATCCCTACTGGTTACATGTTTAGAGTTACAGAGGAGGTCTAATGCTGGAATTACTACTCTAGCTCTAATGTTTGCGGCGTATATAAACTGTGTTTATCTGGCTCTGATATTGGCCAGTGTCTCACCAGCCACTGACCTCACAGCATGTCCCTGAATTCAGGCGGTGTACAGTACATAATACAGTGCAGCCGATGTACAGTATATAATACAATGCAGGCAGTGTACACAGTATATAATACAGTGTAGTGGAATGTCCATCATTTCTGGAAGGCCACTAAGGAGAGGCAGACGCTCATAGGCCACTAAAAGAGGGCAAGCAGCCTCTGGGTTTACAGTGAAAAGTGGTGGTCGCAGACATCGTACATCCTCTGCAGGTGGGGCACACTTGTCCTTTTCTTCTGCTGCTGGCCATGTTATTGAACCACAACATGCAGAAGAGTTGGTCGAATGAATAACTAAGCCGTCCTAATCCTATCCCACTGACTCCTTGTCCACAGTTACCTCTTCTGTAGCCCCAACATCATGCACGGAGGAGTCACCAGAATTATTTGACCATAGCGTTGGTTACATGCTGCTGGAGGATGCGCAGCAATTTGAAAGCTCCGATGTTGGTTCCCAGGTTGTGGAAGGAAGTACCGTAAGCCTAGAGAGAGGGGGTGCCACAGAAGGACAAGAAACTAGAAGTCATGTTCTCCCAGCTGCAGCATACTGACAAATTTGCTGCCATAATGAGGAGGGAGGGAATGATAAGGTCACTGACTGTACTTGGGTGCCTGAGAGAAGAGAGAAGGAAGGTGAGAAGGAGCAGGAGGCCCAACTCCAAAGAGGCAGGATGTCCTCCAGGGCCACCCTATTGCATCACACCACAGAGCTCCACAGGTGCAGGGTGCTGCTGACTCCCAACTAACTTCCAAAAGTTCATTGGTGTGGGCTTCTTTTGACACATGTGCAGTAGATCGCACCATTGCTGTTTGCAATCTATTTCTGAAATGGATGAAGCCTGGCTAGAATAGCTCCCGCTTGGGCACCACATGCTTGACAAGACATATGACGACCTGCCATGCAGTCCATTAGCAGCAGCACCTGAAAGACCCACATCTAGGGGTGGACTGACCATTTGGGCATTTGGGCTCTGACCGAGGGCCTGCGGCCAGTAGGGGGCCTGTGAGAAGCTCCTAAGACCGGCATGTCCAAACTCCTGCCCTGGGGCCAATCGCGACCCGTGGTCTGGTTTTGAATGACCCACCTGGTTATCTAAACCAGCCTTTCTCAACCAGTGTGCTGCGGGATCAGGGCTGTCAGATGATCCCGATCCCCTGCCAAACTTTACATCGGCACTGTGAGAAGCTCCGTCAGTCTCAAAAGTCAAAGTAAAGTGCAGGGGCGTGTGCTGTGCTCTCTGCTTCCCCCTACAGTGCAGTACCCAGCTGAATGAGGAAACTGGAAAGGTACAGTACTGTACTAGAAGCTAAATTAGTTTTAAAAGGGCTTTATTCATGTGTTTGTCCATGTGTGTCAGTATGTGTGTGTGTGTGTGTGTGCATGTGTCTATATGTGTGTGCATTTGTCTGTAGGGATGAGCCGAACACCCCCCGGTTCGGTTCGCACCAGAACTTTCGAACGGACCCCAAATTCGAACGAACTTTAGAACCCCATTGAAGTCTATGGGACTCGAACGTTCGAAATGAAAAGTGCTAATTTTAACGGCTAATATGCAAGATACTGTCCTAAAAAGGGTTTGGGGACCTGGCTCCTGCCCCAGGGGACATGGGTCAATGCCTAAAATGTTTTTAAAAATGGCCGTTTTGGCGGGAGCACTGATTTTAATGACGATTAAAGTGAAAAAAAAAAGTGAAATATTCCTTTAAATATGGTGCCTGGGGGGTGTCTGTAGTATGCCTGTGAAGTGCCACGTTTTTCCCGTGTTTAGAACAGTCCCTGCACAAAATGACATTAAACGGAAATAACACCATTTAAAACTGCTTGCGGTTTTAATGTTATATCTGGTTCCTGCAATATGGTTGAAAATCATTGAGAAAAATGGCATGGGTAGCCCTCCCTGCCCATTACCAGCCCCTTTAGGTCTTGTACGCATATTAAGGGGAACCCTGTACCCATATTAAAAAAAGGAAATGCGTGTGGCCCCCAGGCCCTATATACTCAGAACAGCAGTATACAGGCGGTGCAAACAAGACAGGGACTGTGTAGGTTTGTTGTGTTAAGTTGAATCTGTTTGTAATTTTCAACTGGTACATTTTTAAAGTGTAGCTCCAGTCAAAAAAAACTATTTTTAAGCTTTTTGGAAAACATAGGGAAGGGTTATCACCCCTGTATAATTTGTTTTGTCGTCCATCTTTTTTCATCTCACTTGCTGTTGTCTCCTTCCATTTGCAAGTAGGAGATGTTTGTAAATTGGATGTTTGAAAGTAGGGGCCTGCCCTATATGCTCTGCAGAAATGGCGGAACAAGGTGTTGGTTTTGCCACAACATTGTAAGCCCTCAAAGTGACTCTAGGTGGGCGCTGGAGCGCCCTGCTGTGAACGATTATATCAAGAATTGTAATTACATGCCATTGTTGAACAGTGGTAGAAAAATTGACCTTTAGTGGTTGTGGTGCTGGTGCCACAACACTATAAGTCCTCACCGTTACTCTGGGTGGGCACAGGAAGGGGCCCTCCTGTGAAATATTATATCAAGAATTGTAATTACATGTCCCTGTTAAACAGGGGCAGAAAAATTTGGCCTTAGGCACTGCTGCTGGTGCCACCACACTGCAACCTCTCCCATATACTCTAGTTTTATTGCAGGAATTAGCCCTGCTGCAAAGCATTGCATCAAAAATTGTACTTAAACGCCCCTGTTAAACAGGGGCAGAAAAATTGGGCCTTAGACACTGGTGCTGGTGCCACCACACTGCAACCTCTGCCATATACTCTAGTTTTATTGCAGGAATTAGCCCTGCTGCAAAGCATTGCATCAAAAATTGTAATTAAATGCCCCTGTTAAACAGGGGCAGAAAAATTGGGCCTTAGGCACTGGTGCTGGTGCCACCACACTGCAACCTCTGCCATATACTCTAGTTTTATTGCAGGAATTAACCCTGCTGCAAAGCATTGCATCAAAAATTGTAATTAAACGCCCCTGTTAAACAGGGGCAGAAAAATTGGGCCTTAGGCACTGGTGCCACCACACTGCAACCTCTCCCATATACTCTTGTTTGATTGCAGGAATTAGCCCTGCTGCAAAGCATTGCATCAAAAATTGTACTTAAACGCCCCTGTTAAACAGGGGCAGAAAAATTGGGCTGATGGCATCAACCAGAAGCAGAAATGTTCTTCCAACATATCAGCGGAGGAGAAAGAGGATAGACAATCAACATAACAGGACAGTCACTCAGCATCAGCATAGGCAGTCTTCAAGGGATGTGATATTTCCAAAAAAATTATTCTGTTACATCAGCTTCAGGTGCTTGGTAGCTGTGGGTGATCCAAGACTGATTCATCTTGATGAAGGTCAGTCGATCAACTGATTCGGTGGACAGGCGCACCCTGTGATCGGTAACAAAGCCACCAACAGCACTGAAGATGCGTTCCGAAAGAACGCTGGATGCAGGACAGGCCAGTAGCTCAATTGCATACTGTGCAAGCTCTGGCCAGTGATCCATCCTCAAGACCCAGTAAGCCAGAGGATTTTCGGTGGGAAAGGTGTCCAAGTCTGACCTTGCCCCTAGGTATTCCTGCACCATGTAAATCAGACGCTGGCGATGGTTGCTGGAACCGATCATACCTTGGGGCTGCGGACTAAAAAATTGTCTGAAAGCATCAGTCAGACGGCCACCTTCTCCACCGCTCCTTCTGACCGATGCCTCAGCAACACGTTGTCCAGGACCAGGAGTTTGTAACCTCCCAGTCTCTGGGAACGTGTTGCACAGACCTTTCTGCAAGGCCTCCCGGAGATGTCTCATCCTCTGCTCCCTCTGCGATGGCAAGATAAGGTCGGCAACCTTACCCTTGTACCGTGGATCAAGGAGAGTGGCCAGCCAGTAATGGTCCCTCTCCTTGATCCGAAGAATACGAGGATCCTTCCGCAGGCTTTGCAGGAACAGGGAGGCCATGCAGCGTAGGTTAGCTGAGGCATTCGGTCCGGAGTCCTCTGGGTCACTAAGGACAACATGATCCGCAGCTACCTCCTCCCAGCCACGTACAAGTCCACGTGTTTCTTGGGACTGTAAATCATCCCTACAAGACTGCTGCTGCTGCTGCTGATGCTGAGTGCCAGCCTCCACCTCCATGCTGACACAATCATCCTCCTCCTCCTCTTCCTCCTCCTCACCCTCTTCCTGTGTGATGGGTGGCACAGCAGGAACACTATCTGGATAAAGGGGGCCTTGAGAGGCAAGGAAGTCCTCCTCTTCCTGCCTCTGTTCTGCCTCAAGTGCCCTGTCCATTATTCCACGCAGCGTATGCTCCAAGAGATGGACAAGAGGTACAGTGTCACTGATGCATGCACTGTCACTGCTCACCATCCTTGTGGCCTCCTCAAACGGTGACAGGACAGTGCATGCATCCCTGATCATGCCCCACTGGCGTGGTGAGAAAAAACCAAGCTCCCCTGACCCTGTCCTGGTGCCGTAGTCGCACAGGTACTCATTGATGGCCCTCTGCTGCGTGTGCAGCCGCTGCAGCATGGCCAATGTTGAGTTCCATCTGGTGGGCATGTCACATATAAGGCGGTTCTTGGGCAGGTTCAACTCCTTTTGGAGCTCAGCCAGCCGAGCACAGGCATTAAATGATCGGCGGAAATGCACACAGACTTTCCTGGCCTGCTTCAGGACATCCTGTAAGCCGGGGTACCTGCCCAAGAACCGCTGCACCACCAGGTTAAGGACGTGAGCTACACAGGGCACATGGGTCAGTTGTCCCTGTCGGAGGGCTGAGAGGAGGTTGGTGCCATTGTCGCAAATCACCATTCCTGGCTTAAGCTGGCGTGGTGTCAACCACCTCTCGGCCTGCCCCTGCAGAGCTGACAAAACATCTGCCCCAGTGTGGCTCCTGTCCCCCAAACAAACCAGCGCAAGCACGGCATGGCATCGTTTTGCCTGCGTACTTGCGTAGCCCCTGGAACGCCTACGGAGCACCGCTGGTTCTGAGGGCAGAGCACTGGAAGAGGCCATGGAGGAAGAAGAAGAGGAGGGGGTGGAGGAGAGAGGTGTGTCACAACCAATAGTAGCATTTTGGAGGCGTGGTGGCGGAACAACCTCCAACACTACTGCACCTTGTCCTGCATCCTTCCCAGCTGCCAGAAGAGTGACCCAATGGGCCGTGAAAGACAGGTAACGTCCCTGTCCATGCCTGCTGGACCATGAGTCAGCGGTAATATGCACCTTACCGATGACCACCCTGTCCAGCGAGGCAAGGACATTGCCTTCCACATGCCGGTAAAGAGCCGGAATCGCCTTCCGTGAGAAAAAGTGGCGTTTGGGGACCTGCCACTGAGGAACCGCACATTGTACAAACTCACGGAAGGGGGCCGAGTCTACCAACTGAAAAGGCAGCAGTTGAAGTGCTAGCAATTTAGCCAAGCTAGCATTCAACCGCTGGGCATGTGGATGGCTGGGAGTGAACTTCTTTCGCCGGTCCAGCAGCTGGGGCAGGGACATTTGCCTGCTATAATCGGACGTGGGTGTACCGCTAGCAGAGTTCCCGGAAGCACTTGGCTGTGACACACCTAATTCTACACCTTCATTCCTCTCAGAGCAGGTTTCAGAGAGGACTGAAGGTCTAGTGGGGTTGGAGATGCCAGCTGATGAGGAGCAAGGAGAGGTCCGCTTTGTTCTTTGGTGTGGGTCTTTGAGGTACGCTTGCCAACGAGCTGCATGGCAGGTCAACATATGTCTGGTCAAGCATGTGGTGCCCAAGCGGCTGATGTTTTGGCCACTTGAGATACGCTTGAGACATATGTTGCAAATAGCAGCGGTGCGATCTGATGCACTCGTCTCAAAAAAGGTCCACACCAAAGAACTTTTAGAATAACGCGCAGAGGCAGCGCTCTGCACAGGCGGAGCTCTGCGGTGTGATTCAGTCGGTGTGCTGCCCCTAAGCTGGCCCCCGGAGCGCATCCTGCCTAGTTGGACATGTGCCTCCTCCTCCTCCTCCTCCTCTCTCCTTCCAGACACCCACGTGGAGTCAGTGCCCTCATCATCCCCTCCCTCTTCATCGCTGTAGCAAACCTGGCAGTATGCTGCAGCTTGTGGAACATGACTGCCAGATTGCTGTCCTTCTTGAGCATCCCCTCTCTCTGCGCTCACGCTACTGCCTTCCTCTAGCTGAGTGTCATCATCAGAGCCCACAAAACACTGGGCATCCTCCTGGAGCATGTACCCAACACTGTGCTCAAAGAGTTCAGGAGACTCCTCAGGAGGACGTGGTGGGTCTAGGGAAGGAGTCACTGATGATGACATTGAGAGGAGGGAAGACGATTCGTTGGCAGCTGCTTTGCTAGTACCCTGAGCCTGTGTGAGAGAGGATGAGGAGGATGAAGAGGGCTTGGTCATCCACTCTACCAAGTCGTTGGCATGTTGCGGCTCAACATGTCCAGCTGCCGAAAAGAAGGACAAGCGTGTCCCATGGCCACGTGCTGATGACAATGCACCGCGTCCACGACCAGCACTGTTGTCTCTAGACACAGAGCCTGCTTGCCCTCTTTTATCAGCTCGCGCCTGTCTGCCTCTCCTTGCTGGCCTTCCAGACATGGTAATGGCCTGAAGGGAGTTGGGTAAAAAAGCAGTTGGGTAGTGTATATTGTGCTAGAGGCACACAACACCCACTAACTCCTGCAGATGCCTTTATTATAGAACACCAGAGATAAAGGGGTATCTACAGATGTATACTGTGCTGTGCTGGAGGCACACACAACTTCCAATAACTCCTGCAGATGGCAAGTGGTCTCAAATAGAGAAGAACTATGTAGGTGGATATAGCGGTATGTACTGGGTACAGAGCACGCAGACAGCACGCACTAGCTCCTAACACTACTGACTGCAAGCTCTATTATAAAAGATAGATCACTAGCTATATAGGTGAGGTGAATATAGCGGTGTATACTGCGGTCAGGGCACGCAGACAACAACCACTACACAACAGCAAGATCGAAAATCGTCCGAAAACGATCGGTGTGTACTGTGTTGAAGGTACACAGAACACCCACTAACTCCTGCAGATGCCTTTATTATAGAACACCAGAGATAAAGGGGTATATACAGATGTATACTGTGCTGTGCTGGAGGCACACACAACTTCCAATAACTCCTGCAGATGGCAAGTGGGCTCAAATAGAGAACAGCTATGTAGGTGGATATAGCGGTATGTACTGGGTACAGAGCACGCAGACAGCACGCACTATCTCCTAACACTACTGACTGCAAGCTCTATTATAAAAGATAGATCACTAGCTATATAGGTGAGGTGAATATAGCGGTGTATACTGCGGTCAGGGCACGCAGACAATAACCACTACACAACAGCAAGATCGAAAATCGTCCGAAAACGATCGGTGTGTACTGTGTTGAAGGTACACAGAACACCCACTGCTTCAGACGCCAACACACTACACAAGGCCGCCGCGCTGGCGGCCTTATATAGTGTGGGGCGTGCACTACACAGCCTGAGCTATGATTGGCCACAGGCATCCTGCCTGTGGCCAATCATGGCTCTCCTCGCTGCTGGCGCTGCGATTGGCCAAGCATGCGGGGTCACAGTGCATGCTTGGCCAATCATGAGCCAGCAATGCACTGCGCCATCGCAGTGCATTGTGGGCCGTGAGCGCCACACGAATTTAGCGCGAACGGACCAAAATGTTCGGACTTCGCCGAACGGACGAACAGCCGATGTTCGAGTCGAACGTACGTTCGACTCGAACACGAAGCTCATCCCTATTTGTCTGTGTGTATGTATGTATCTATGTGTATGCATGTGTCTGTATGTGTGTGTGCATGTGTCTGTATGTGTGTGCATGTGTCTGTATGTATGTCTGTATGTGTATGTATGTGTCTGTATGTGTATACATGTGTCTGTATGTGTGTGCATGTGACTGTATGTATGTGTATGCACGTGTCTGTATGTGTGTGCATGTGTCTGTATGTATGTATGTCTGTATGTATGTGTATGCATGTGTCTGTATGTGTCTGTTTGTATGTCTGTATGTATCTGTATGCATGTGTCTGTATGTGTGTGCATGTGTCTTTTTGGACACCCCTGTCCTAAGAGATGCTCATCCAATCTAGGGGTATGCTGCTGGCAATGCTGCGGCGGAACTTTCAGGGTCGCTGCAGTCGCACTTGTGACTGGGCCCTGCCGTTCTGCAGCTGTGGGGGGGGGTGGGGGCAGAAGACACAGTATCTCCCCCTGCACCTCTGGATTTCAGTTTGGGATGCAGTGGTGGGAGTGGGAGGCGGCGATCGGCAGCTCTACGGTGCTCGCGGCATCTCCCTGGGGCTTGTATCTCTCCTCCAGAGTGTATACAGTCGAGAGGGGAGGGGCCTCTGACCCAGGCAGCTACAAGTTTCACTCTTCAGTGTACAAGTGAGTTGCTCTACTTGTACACTTTTGCCGACTGCTGCCCGGGTCAGAGGCCCCTCTCCTCTCCACTGTACAGAATCAGGAAGAGAACTACAAGCCCCAGGGAGATCCCGTGGTCCACAGGCACCATAGAGCTGGCGATCGCCACCTCCCACCTCCCCCTGTGCTGGGGGTTGGAGGTGCACAGACAGCCAGGTACAGGGGAACCTCTGGGGGGTTTAAGTCTGGGAACCCTGATGTTTGGGGTGAGGCTCTCTGGGGACCCTGATGTATGGGGGGCTCTCTGGGGACCCTGATGTATGAGGGGCTCTCTATGGACCCAGATCTATGGGGGGCTCCCTGGGAACCTGATGTATGGGGGGCTCTCTAGAGACCCTGATGTATGGGGGGCTCTCTAGGGACCCTGATGTATGGGGGGCTCTCTGGGGACCCTGATGTATGGGGGGCTCTCTGGGGACCCTGATGTAAGGGGAGGCTCTCTGGGGACCCTGATGTAAGGGGGGACTCTCTGGTGACCCTGATGTAAGGGGGGTCGGAGGCTCTCTGGGGACCCTGATGTAAGGAGGGGGCTCTCTGGGGTCCCTGATGTAAGGGGGGGCTCTCTGGGGACCTTGATGTAAGAGGGGGCTTTGGGGACCCTGATGTAAGGGGGGTCGGCGCTCTCTGGGGACCCTGATGTAAGGGGAGGCTCTCTGTGCGACCCTGATGTAAGTGGGGGAGGCTCTCTGGGGACTCCACCGTTTAGACCACCGTTCTGCCTCTGTTGGAAATGATCGTTGGGGCCCGGTGGACATTGGGTCCGCCAGACCCACTGATTAGCTCACGGTGTGTCCAATCACAGTGGCAGCGGGTCAAACAGCGTGCAGACCCGCCAGTGCAGAATCAAGTACTTGTACCTGATTCTGCTCACAGGAGACGCAGCCCCGCAGTTAATGTATGTGGTTAATGTAAATTTATTTTTCTTTATTTTCTTAACTCTTTAAATGTTTATTTTGAACATAAAGTAGAGAAATTCTGTGACCAATACATGTAATCTAGCAGTGCAAGATATACGTGGGGTTTTGTGAGGGTGTGGCTTGTGTGTGGGTGGGGACAAAGGGGGCCCCATGATCCCCTATTGCTCAGGGGCCCCATGAGTTGTCAGTCCGCCCCTGCCCACATCATAAAAAAATGCAGACTTCTCCTTGCTCTTCATCTGGGATCTCAACCCCTACTATACCACAAGTCCTCTCAAAAACCTGCACTGAGAGTAATGAAAGTATAGCAATAGGTTCCACAAGTACTTGCAGCCAATCTGCTAGCAGTACAACACCAGCTGATTTCAGCAGGCAAATTTTGCTACCCCAGTTGCTGAACCACAAAAAAAATACTATCCCAACCATCCACATGCTCAGTGTCTAAATGCTAGCTTGGCCAAATTGCTAGCATTACAACTGCTGCCTTTTCAGTTGGTAGACTCTGCCCTCTTTTGTGAATTTTTGGAATGTGCTGTACCACAGTGGTAGGTTCCAAAAATACATTTCTTTTCATGTAGGGTCATGCCAGCTTTCTACCGTCATGTGGAAAGCAAAGTTTTGGCCTCATTGGACAGGGTGGTTAGCAGCAAGGTTCCTATTAGCACTGACTCGTGGTCCAGCAGGCATGGCCAGGGACGTTACCTTTCCTTTGTGGTGCACTGGGTAACTCTGGGTGTTCCGCCACCACGCCTCCAAAAAGCTAGTGGTAATTCTGCCGCCACATCTGTCTACTCCACCCCCTCCTCTTCTTCTTTCTCCATGGCCTCTTCTGCAAAATTGCCCTCTGAACCAGCAGTGCTTCCAAAGTATTCAAGGGGCTACACAAGCAGTCAGGCTAAAAGGTGCCATGCAATGCCTTAATTGGTCTGTCTAGGGGACAAGAGCCACACTGGGGCAGAGATTCTGTCAGCTCTGCAGGGGCAGGCTCAGAGGTGTTTGACGCCACAGCAGTTTGAGCCAGGAATGGTTGTATGCGACAATGGCACAAACCTTCTCTCCGCCCTCCAACAGGGACACTTGACACATGTTCCATGCTTGGCACACGTACTGAATTTGGTGGTGCAGTGTTTTTGACCAGGTACACAGGCTTACAAGATCTGCTGAGGCAGGCCAGAAAAGTTGGTAATTTCCGGTGGTCATACAATGCCAGTGCTCAGGTGGCTGACATTCAATGGGAATTCAACCTGACCACCAACCACCTCCTTTGTGACATGCCCACTAGGTGGAACTCAACATTGGCAGTATTGCAGCAGCTGCACACGCAGCAGAGGGCCATCAAGGAGTATCTGTGTGAGTATGGCACCAGGACAGGCTCAGAGGAGCTTGGCTTCTTTTTGCCATGCCAGTGGCTACTGATTAAGGATGCATGCACTGTCCTATCACCATTTGAGGAGGCCACAAGGATGGTGAGCAGAAACAATGCATGCATCAGTGACACTAACCCCCTTGTCTTCCTGCTGGAGCACACGCTTCAGACAGGGAACTTGAGGCAGACCAGCGGGGGGAAGATGAGGACTTCCTTTCCTTTCAAGGCCCCCTTTATGCAGATAGCATTCCTGTGGGGCCATCAAACACACAGGAAAAAGAGGAGGATTGTGTCAGCTTGGATGTAGAGGATAACATGCAACAGTCTTCAAGGAATGGTTTTCAGTCTCCAGAAACCCAAGGAGTTGTACGTGGCTGGGAGGAGGTAGCTCCTGACAATGTCATCCTTAGTGACCCAGAGGACTCAGAATCTAATTCCTCTACAAACTTACTCTGCATGGGCTCCCTGATTCTGCAAAGCCTGCTAAAGGACCATAGGATTTGTGGTATCAAGTAGAGGGATCATTATTTGCTGGCAAACTGGTATCAAGGAGAGGGATCATTACTGGCTGGCAATCCTTCTTGATCCACGTTACAAGGGTAAAGTTGCAGAGCTCATCCTGCCTTCGCAGAGGGAGCAGAGGATGAAACATCTTCAGGACACCTCGATGAAAAGTTTGTGTTACGCCTTTCCAGACCCTGGGAGGTTACCATTTCCTGGTTCTGGACAACGTGTTTCTGAGGCTTTGTTCAGTCAGAGGAAGAGCAGTGGAGAAGGAGGCCGGCTGACAGATGCCTTTAAACAATTTTTTAGTCCTCAGCGCCCAGGGCTGATAGTCTCAAGCAACCATTGGCAGCGTCTGCATTATATGGTGCAGGAATATTTAAGGGCAAGAGCAGACTTGGAGACCTTTCCAACTGAGCATCCACTGGGTTACTGGGTCTTGAGGATGGACCACTGGCCAGAACTTGCTCAATATGCAATCGAGCTACTGGCCTGTCCTGCATCCAGCATGCTTTCTGAATGGATATTCAGTGCTGCTGGAGGGTGCGTCTGTCTCCGTTGATAGGCTCACATTTATAAAAATGAATCAGTCCTGGATCAGCAGCTATCAAGCCCCTGATGCTGATGTAACTGATTGAATTTGCTAGGAATCTGGTATCCCTTGAAGACTGCCTATGCTGCCTATTCTTTTCCTCTTGAATCTTTATGATGCTAGCTTTTTTGGTTTAGGTCACCACCAATTTTTCTGCCACTGTTTAACAGGGGCATGTCATTTAAATTTTTTAACATATTTTTAACAGCAGCGCCCGCCCTGCGCCCAACAAAAGTAACTGTGAGGGGTTACAGTGTTCTGCCACCACCAAAACCCAAGAACAAATTTGTCTGCCCCTGTTTAACAGAGGCATGTGACATGGACATTCACTGTACTGTTCATTTAAGCACAAGAGACTCCATTTTGTTCTCACTGTTGAAATGTGTTCTGTAACCTTCATCCAATACACAGACACATCTCCTCCAGAAGCTCTCTACTCCCCCCTCCCCTCTCAAGGTTTTACATTTGCAATTGTTCTATTCACTAGCTTTTAATAACATATTTCTGTTTGTTAGTTTTTAATAACATCTCACACCACGGCTTTCTTGACTATGTATAAAATAACATGTAATAATAAATTTTGACACTGAATGGACATTTTAAATAGTGATTGAGTCCTGTGAATCTGTTCCTGCAGCTGCAGTATTAACTTTGTTTTAGAGTCCCAATCAGAAATTAGTAATAACAATTTTGGCGAGTCAGATATCAGGAGTTTGGCAGAGTTTCCAGAAGGAACCTCTCTTTGATCGAGATCATCGGGAACGCAAACATCTAAATGCCGGTTAGGTAAGCTGTCTTAAGCTTGCTATATTTCTGCCTTTCCTATGTATCCTACCTGTTAGTTCTCAAGGAAACCAGACCACTCTTGGACCTTTCTGGTTGGGTAACGTGTGTGTGTGAATGTGTTTGTGTCCCCCTTCACGGGTTGGACTGTGTGTGGATAGGGAGAATCCTCTGCAGTTCCCTGCATTGACTCCCTGTGGGCGACCTGGGTCAGAGGCGCATGGTAGGGTCAGATAAAACTCACAGAGAAGAGAAGAGACGAGGAGGTTCTCTTAATGAATGTTTTGTCTATTATCATAAACCCCTTCTATCCACGTAGATAAGTGGAGACTATTCTTGCTGTACTATTTGTTTTAGAGGCAAGAGGGTATAGGCACAAGTAGAGAAGACTGGCCAGTCATTATGGGCATTAAATGAATTAAGAGAATGAAGGGGAGAGGCCTTCAGAAAATGCCCAGCGCAAGATGAGCGCTAGAAAATAATGAACCGTAGGTACGATTTTTTGATTTACAAGTATGACAAACTTTTCTGCACGATTATGGCCCACTACTGTGCAGTGAAGTAACGTGGAGAATAGCTTGCACATGGGAGACAGAAGCTAAAGTAGCAAATCAATCTGGCTTGACAGAGATGTTTAATAAAAGTGCTGCCCAATTTACTACGTTTGGCCAGAAGACTCTGTAGAGGAGGACCCCCCACATTATGTGGCTGCCAGTTTGGCTTTAAGGGGTCTACGCACAAAAGCAAAAGAATTAGATTACATGGAACACACAAAAGATGAGCTGGGAAATATAGTAGAGAGCAGAGTTTTAACAGCCCCATATCAACCTACAAATAGGGTTTTGGCTCGTATCCTAGAAACAGGTGAGTGACATAAATCAAAAGGCACATATGCAAAACTAGATCTCTCTGAACTTAAGGCTTTGGCCAGAGAAAGAGAGATAGAGTCTGAACTTCCAGAGCAAACCATAATTTCCAAATTGTGGCAGCAAGGTGAAGAGAGAAAGAAGGGAGATGCCACCCTTTTTGCCCCTGGCACAGAGCAATCTGTTGCAGTTTATCCTGTCAGAACCCAATCAGTGTTTGAAGGTAATGCTGTTGACAGTAAGTCTCCAATTAAATTGCATGTACCTTTTAGTCCCCAAGATATGAGAGCCATATTAGAGGGATTGGGAGATCCTAGAAAGAATCCAATTGGGTTTGCAAACAAACTTAGAGCTGCACAGGAAGCATATGAGGCTTCTGCTACTGACACTCATCAGCTTCTTATTAAAGCAGTGGGAAACAACATGTCTGGCTATATATTTAAAGAATGTGGTGTACACGTAAAAAATCTAGGTAAGATGGTTAGTGGAGGGGAGGTTTGTGAGAAATTGAAGGAAAAATTGCCCCAAATATATGGACAAACCAGACATGCTGAATTTATGAATGCTAAGCAAGGCAAAGAGGAAGCAGCAGGGGCTTATTGGAGGCGGTTAAGCAATATGGCTGAGGAAGCAGGCATTAAAATAGTTGAAGAGAAGGTGGGAGAAACTGCAAGGCCATCTACACACAACTGGTGAAACAAAGATTTCTTGATGCTTTAATACCCCAGTTGAAAGAAAAGTTGTTCACAGCAAGGCCTGAGGCAGGCAATATGTCTATTTGAGACGTCCTGCCTATCCTGTTATCCATAGAAAACAGGATTAACCAAAAAGACAGCAAACCCAAGGTTATGTGCATGGGGAAGCAGTGAGGAAGAGGAAGAGGCAAAGGCAATTTCAGAAATCATGGCATTCGGGACCAATTATATTTTACAATTGTAATGGGGAAGGACACAGCAAATTCTGTCATCTTCCTGACCATAGACTGGAAAAGAGCTTAGAGGCAGCTCATGCTGATCCCAGTTCTCTGCCAAAAGCAGTGGATCAGGCATAGGAAAATGTCATGCCAGTATCAATTATGTTAAATAGGGGAGACAATGGTCCAGAGGCCAGAGTAAAACTAGTTTTACAAGAACTCCCCTATCCTGGAGGAGAAACAGAATTAACCTGTTTAATAGATACTGGTGCATAACGAAGTGTTTTTAATATAGATGGCTTACCTCCAGGATTATTATCTACAAATGTTATCTCTGGTGTTGGCCTGAACTCTACTGATTTGGTTGAGTCCAAGCCTCTTAAACTCAGGCTAGGACAGCAAACAGAAATTGTCACTAAAGTGTTAGTTTCAGACACAGTTCCTACCAATCTTTTGGGAGCTGACATTTTGAACCAAATTTTAGCAAACATAGACTACACTCCTACAGGAGTCCAAGTGGTCAGTAGTCTGTCAGGAGAAGTTTTAAATTCTGCCTGTGGAGTATTTTTAATCCAAGACTCCATTCCGCCATTTCCACCAGAACTGAAAGTGATTCCCGCTGAATTATGGGCCACCAGCAAATATGATGTAGGTCTGCTGGATTGCACTTTTGTAATAAAAATTAAACCAGGAGCCCATCTCCCATGGATTAAACAGTACCAACTGGATATTGCTCAGACTGAGGGGATAAAGGATCAAATCACTCAACTGAAAGCAGCACGGGTTGTTGTACCAATTAAGTCCCAAGTCAATACACCCCTGTTACCAATTGCAAAGGCAGACAAGAAAGGTGGGCAGGTAACATACTGCATGGTGCATGATTTGAGAGCCATTAACAATATAATTGAGGCAGATACCCCGATCGTGCCCAACCCCCACACTTTTACACAATACCTGCCTCCAGCACCTGCTTTACAGTGATTGATCTTGCAAATGCTTTCTTTTCGGTGCCACTGCATCCAGATTGCTGGCAGCTTTTTTCTTTTACCCATGATGCGAAAAAAATTAGCATGGATAAAATTGCCCCAAGGCTGTGTGAGTAGCCCCATTGAATATAATACTGCGTTAAAGCAAGTATTGGACCAATAGTCCCCCTCACACCCAAACATAGTTTTGCTTCAGTACATAGACGCCTTGCTTATTTGTTCTGATACAAAGGACATTTGTAGCTGAGAAACAGTAAGCCTTCTCATGTTTCTCTATAACAGTAACAACAAAGTTAGTAAAGATAAGCTACAATACTGGCAAGAGAAAGTGATCTTCCTGGGCCACTGCATTTCACATGGAATCCATCACCTAACCCCAGATCGAGTTAAAACTCTACAAAAATTTGAAAAGCCAAGAAATGTACGGCAACTACGTGCCTTCCTGGGGTTAGTGGGATATTATAGGGACTGGATTTCAAATGCGTCAGGACTTATGGGTCCTCTTTATGAGGCTACCACTAGAAACCCTTTCAAGCTCACATAGGACAATGAATTGCAGATGAAGGAGCTTATTACAGTCTTGTCTGAAGCTCCCGCCATTGGACTTCCTGACCATACTAAGACTTTCTCGTTGTTCTGTCATGAAGTCAATGGATTTGCTGCAGGTGTATTCACCCATCTACATGGAGATAAACAGAGGGCTGTGATGTGTGTATCAGCCTCATTAGAGCCTGTCATCAAAGGCTCCCCCAGTTGTATGCGAGCCATAGCAGCCTGCATTTTGCTGCTAGACAAAGTAACGGAGCTTGTACTAGATTCTGCTCTGATCATGTATGTGCCACATGCAGTACAGGAAATCATGAATCAAGTAAATATCAGACATGTGTCTGCCAGTAGATTTGACAAGTACCAGTCTGCTCTTTTTGCTCCATCGAATTTAACAATCAAACGATGTGTTAATTTAAATTCGGCTACTCTTCTTCCTATAATTGATGAGCAAGATGCAACAAATGGAACTGATGTAGAACCTGAGAGTTTTTCTCATGATTGTATGGCTCTGATGGAGGTAGAAAGGGCCTCTGTCTCACCAGCATCAGATTGTGACACACACTTATTCGTAGATGGTTCCAGATTTTACACTGATGATGGTCAGCCACACACAGAGTTTGCTGTAACCACTACAGACACCATTTTACATCAGGAAGCATTGATATCCCAGATGTCAGAACAGGATGCAGAGTTGTGTGCTGTAGTCAAAGCATGTCATCTCCTAGAGAATCAAAGGGGAAATGTTTACACTGACAGCAGATATGCATTTGAAATAGCTCACAATTTTGGGCCTGTTTGGAAAGCACAGAACATCCTGACTAGTGCAGGGAAGCCAGTGAGACATGTCAAACTCAGAAGTTGCTATCTTGAAGATAAAAGGACATGCAAGGGGAAATTACATGACAGCCAGAGGAAGCGCTTTAGCGGACCAAGCGGCAAAGTATGCTGCCCTTATGGCATTTAGAGTCACACCCACTGTACGGGTCGATCAGGTAGCGGGGACAGATTCCCCTCATCATGAGCAGTGGGATGTAGAAACTCTAATTCAGTTGCAGAACCAGGCCCCTGATGAAGAGAAGGATAAGTGGATTAAATGTAATGCTACCCAAAATCAGCAGGGCCTGTGGAGCGCTGACAACAGGTGGTGTCTACCCAGGAGTTTGTACTCAGTTTTAGCACAACTGGCACATGGCATCAGTCATCTTGCTAAGCTCGTGATGGTGGCACTTACTGACTGCTATTGGATAGCACCTGGATTTAGTGTATTTGCAGCCAGGTTTTGTGATTCATGTCTTACGTGTGCTCTGTAAAATGCAGGGAGGCCTGTCCATGTTCCCCAAAATCATTCTCCAGATTTCCCTTTCCAAAGAATTCAAATAGACTACATTCAGATGCCCAGAATAGGCACCTGTAAGTACGCTTTAGTGTGTGTTGACATGTTCTCAAGTTGGCCCGAGTGCTGGTCGGTAGCTAAAACAAATGCAAAAACAACAGCAAAGAAAATTTTGAATGAAATAGTTTGTAGATTCCTAAACCTATTGAGAGTGACAGAGGAACCCATTTTACTGGGGAAGTAATGAAAGTGGTAAAGGAAGCCCTTCACATACAGCAAGACTTAATGGAATTTTGAAAAACAGATGTTCAAAAATTAAAGCAGATATAGGAAAAGGATGGGTGGAAGCTTTGCTATTAGCCCTATATTCTGTAGGAACTACCCCTAAACAACCACATGGGCTGTCCCCCTGAGATTTTATTTGGAGTGCCACCCAAAACAGGGCTATAATTTCCACAACAGTTGCAGGCTTTTCACTCTAATCTGTTATGCCCCATACACACTATCGGTTTTTCTGCTGAGTTTATGCTTCAGATTTACCAAAACCATATAATATGAGGTCAAACATTAGGAGTTTCAATTTGAATTCAATCAGGCAGGCCCTTGCACTAAATGGTTTTGGTAAATCTGAAGGAAAAACTCAGCAGAAAAACTGATAGTGTGTATGGGGCTTTAGACTATGTTCAGATTTTGCAAAGAACTTTGAATAAAATACATGAAGGTGTTTATAAATCTATCCCCGACCCAGATTCTGTTTCAGGTATTCACAGAATCCAACCAGGTGACTGGGTGGTGGTCAAGTGGCACGTCAGAAAGCCACTAGAACCAAAATTTGATAGACCACATTTGGTGCTTTTGACAACCGGTTCCGCAGTCAAGTTGGAAGGAAAGTCCACCTAGATTCACGCCAGTCACTGCAAGAAAATCCTGAAGTGATGATATCCTTTGAAAAAATCATGATGTTTCTTTTCTTTTTGTTGTTTGTGAGAACTGAGACGTGGAAAAATAACCCTTTCATCCAAATGTTAAAATTGTATGCAACCCATAGCAACGCTAGTAACTGCTGGGTGTGTTCTCACTTACATCCCCAAACATGAACAATACCCATGATAGCAATGCCTCTCAAATTCACTGATCTAAACAGGATCAGAATAAATGGTTCATACATAGTCTCCACAGCTAATGAGCACAGATCAGTAACTTTGATGGTTTCAAAACAGATAAACACTCCACAGATTTGTTTAAACGTTACATGCCCGTTTGACACTAAATGTACTCTGTTGGGCAATTCAGATTGCACCGGAGCAAAAATGACAGTTTATGGAAGAAACTATGGTCAATATTATTATATCCCAGATCCAAAACTAAATAGAAACCTTTACAGTACAAATTGTTCACAGTTCCCAATATGTGAAAATATTGGTTACCTGAGATTCCATGTTATTGCTTCCAGTTTTTTAGGAGCAGGCATAGCATCCATACGTAGAGGGTTATATTATATATGTGGAAATAAAGCTTCCGCCTGGCTTCCTACTAATGTTACAGGTACATGTTTTATTGGGAAGTTAGCACCTGCTTTGGCTGCTCTCAAAGATACAGTGTGACCAAAGTCCAGAATACCCTTTAGGGTTCAAAAGAGAGCTGTTCACTGAAGGTGACATGGCACGGTCATGGTTCCCTTCCTGGACAGGATGGGGAATTTAAGCAATGAAAAGAATAAATAATTACACTAGAATTGTAGATGAGATTATTAATCTTACTACCACTGATATAGGTTTATTAAGTGAAGAAATGGCTCAGCTTAAAAAGGTAGTATTGGAGCACAGATTAAAGCTAAATTATCTCACTGCAACTCAAGGTGGGATGTGTAAGGTATTATGCACTGACTGTTGTATATACATTTCTGATAATGAGGACATTATTAAAGAGGAATTAAACCCTGATGGGTTTACTTCCTCTTTGATTCCCTGCAAAGGTAAAGCATAATGGACTACTATGCATCGCATAGTAGTCCATTATGTGTCACTTACCTGACACAGGAGCCAGCGAAGTCAGCACTGTCCCCTGTAGTCCGGAGCCTCCATCTTCTTGGTGGGTCTCGCTGCTCCGGTGCTGTCATTCGTCGGAGCTGCGATAACGTCACTCCCGTGCATGCGCACGGGAGCCGCCACTCGCGGCATATCGCCGTTAACTGCGGCGCGCTTAGTGCGGTGCCTGTCTTTCGGCAAATATCTCCTAAACCATGTAGGTTTAGGAGATATTTCTTGGACCTACAGGTAAGCCTTAATCTAAGCTTACCTGTAGGTCAAAGTGGTTTGTAAGGGTTTACAACCACTTTAAAGGGCATCTTGCTAAGATAAGAGAACTACAGAATAAGGCCAGAGATATTGCTAAAGATGGATGGAACCCTTCAACCGGTGAGGCTTGATGAAGGAGCGCGGCTGTCAAACGATCTCAGCCTGTACGCTCACGAAACTGGTCGTGCCCATGACGTCATCTCTCTCCGCTTGCGCTCCAGACTTCATTCTGCTTTGAACTGCACTCCACGGCCCGCATCTGTGCCACTTCCTAGCCACGAGCGGCTACAGCGCCTCAGCTTGACGGACTATCAGATGACCACATCCATGCTCAGCTTTTAAAGTGACTGAATGCACATACATCACATCCAAAATATGAGTTGTCTGTATTAAATAAGTTTTATAATTAAAGTGTATGTTATCTCTACACCCAGAGGCGCTTTTCCTTTGCTTTTTTTCACAGACTCTGGAACATGGTTTCTGTCCTTCACTGATGGCAGCCCTGGATATTGAGCTCCTGGTTTTAAATGCTTTCTTTTGTTCTACTGGACGGCAACTTTTATATTTATAATCATATGGATCTTAACATAATATGGACTGTCATTCAAATAATTGGATTTTTGGTTTCAATCGGTGAGAGACTGGTGGACATTGGAAAAAATCTTTGACCCTGTTTTTGCACATTTACTTGTGTACTGTTCCTGCACCCAACAAGAGTATCCGTGAGGGGTTACAGTGTTCTGGCACCACCAACACCAAAGACCCAATTTGTCTGCACCTGTTTGACTGGGGAATGTCATTTCAATTATCAAACTAATTTTATAACAGCAGGGTCTGTTCCTGCACCAACAAGAGTAACTGTGAGGGGTTACAGTGTTCTGGCACCACAAACACCCAAGGTGCAATTTGTCTGCACCTGTTTGACTGGGACATGTAATTTCAATTACTGAACAAATTTTGAACAGCAAGGCCCGTTCCTGCACTCAACAAAAAAAAAGGCTTATCTAAATCTGGGAGCCCCTTTTAACAAGGGGGCCCCCAGATCCCGCCCCCCTATGTGAATGGGCAACCCATTCACCAAAAAAGTGTCAAAAAAGTAAAAACCACAATAGATAGTTTTTGACAATTCCTTTATTAAATAAGAAAAAAAGATGAATGGACATTGTAGGACACTTTTTTCCCCCTTTTTTAATAAAAGGAATAGTAAAAAACTGTCTATTATGGTTTTTACGTTTTGAGAATTTTTTGGTGAATGGGTAGGGGTAAGAGGTACCCCATTCACATAGGGGGGGCTGGATCTGGGGGCCCCCTTGTTAAAGTGGGCTTCCAGATTCTGATAGGCCCCCTGCCCGCAGACCCCAACAACCAATGGCCAGGGTTGTCAGGAAGGGGATCCCAAAGCACCCTCTCCATGTTGAGGGCATGTGGCCTGGTATGGTTCAGGAGGAGAAGGGGGTGCTCGCTCGCTCCCCCCTATCCTGTCCTCCTGTTATATTCTTTAGATCTACATTTTAATTCAGTTTAAAAAAATATATAACTGAGGTTATGAAATCCCCTGTAAAATAGTGTATATGTGAATCTTTGAGTTAATGACTTAAAGATGTTGACATTTGAACTGAATTATCAATTTCAAGAAGCTGTCAAATCATTTTTGATTGATATAACTGATTATATTTTCATAAAGGAATTCCTATGTTACTGATATTTTAAGAAACTATGGGTATAATCATTCGGTGGCAGACTAACATCCCCCACTTCCTGTGTTTGGAGTTAATTAGATATGCTGTTCATATTACATTCTTAGCCCCCACCCTTAGGGCCGGTTCACACTGCGGGCGATGCGAGGCGACACGACTTGCCTCGCCGCGACCTGACAAGTCGCCCCCGTTCTGTACAATGGAACCGTTCTGAGAGGAGCGACTCGAGTCGCTCCGACTCAGAAAAAAGGTTCCTGTACTACTTTTGGGCGACCTCGGGGCGACTTGCATTGACTTCTATACAGAAGTAATTTGCAAGTCGCCGCTGAGGTCGCGGCAGGTCGCGGCGAGGCAAGTCGGTGTCGCCTCGCATCGCCCCCTGTGTGAACCGGCCCTTAGAGAGGAGGGCAAGGGAGATGAAATGGAGTAATAAAGGAGGGTTTTATTTTTGGCGCAAAATCTAACAAAGAGAGCAATTTCTTTTTTAAGTGAAGAACAGCATGAAGAAAGCTCTCTTACACATTTCTTTTTCACTCCTAACATATCTACACCAGCATACAGACAGCTACTCTCAGGACAAAGGAAACTTCACCCATCCTTGAACACGTCTTGAACTCAGTTTTTGAAACAAACAACTCTATTTCATATCTTTTATATTATTTGAAGCAACGTTTATTTGGAATGTGAATGTATAACCTTTTGTAAGTATTTTTGTAATTTTTTTGCGTGTAAATAAATCACATGGTTTGATGCAAGCTAACTCAATTATCCAATTCAGAAATCTGTCTCACAATCAATCAAAGAAAAGGCAGAAGAGCCTTTCACAGTTATAAAGCTATTTTTACCTTGGCGTGCAGCCAGTATCAATTTGGCAGAAGTTTTTTTTACCACTTCCTTCCTTTGATCAGAGGGGAGAAAGTGAAGTACAGAAATTAACTTTGGAAATATTGAACGAACCTAGAGGAAAAATCAATAGATTGATGATTGTGAAGACCTGAGAATTTTGTGTGGAAATCAGAAGTCTTGAAAAATGGTTATTTGAGATCAGCGCATAAGGAAAAGTCTTATATTCGGTGAGTAGAAACATGGAATGTGTTGATTGTCTAGCTAATGAAAGCAAATTGGAATTTAAAGGTTTAGCGAATAATGTGTCAGACACTATGTTGTGGAAATCAATGTTTGAACAATGTTTACAGGCTAATACTAAAATTGATAAGGCTAGATTCTCATTAGCTAAAACAAAAAGGAAATTACAAAACATTATGAAATTAGTTTAATTTTAGTTTAGTGTTTAATTCAATGGTTTATGATGTGCTAGAAAAACATATGATTTGTGGAGTGAACAAGTCAGGAGGTGAAAATGTAATAGAAATTATACAAACACATGACAATTTATCTATTGAACCTAGTTGTTCAAACTGTGACTTTTTTTTGTAACTATATTGAGCATTTGGAGAGTGAAATGGAAATTCTGAATTTTAAAATTTAAAAAAACAAACATATTTCGGTGCTTACGACAAGGGATATTAAGAAACAGTCAGATTCTGCAAAAGCTTCATACATACCGGATGTTTCTGTTGAGGAGAAGATGCCAAGTGATGCAGAATTACGCAACCAAAAATGATTAGATAGAGTGTCTAAGCTTAAGTTGCAAATACGTGATCAGTTGATGAAAATTTTGAAAGATATTCCGCATTATGATTCAAGAGCAGATGTGTTTTACAATGGGGACGTCTTTGAAAGTTTTTGTGATCATTTCAACTTGAGTGATGAGCAAAGGAATAACATTTTGTGTTTATGAGTCCCTAATTATATAGCAAGACGTTTAATCAAATTACCATATCTTGATAATCATGGAGCTGAAGTTCATAGTGATGCATCTGAGAGATTGCGTCAGTTATTACTGTGTATTATGGAAACACAGACGGCTGAAATAGACTCCTTAAGAGTAACATTACATGATGATCCTTTTCATTTTAGAGAGACATTTGCTAAGGCGTTCAAATGGTCAATGCATTGGAAGATGAAATTTCGGCATTAATAAGGGCATTTGTTAGAAAATTTATGTTAACGTTAATGGCGTCAATGGCGTTAGCTAGTCAAAAAGAAATTTTGAATCATGCAACTTCAGTTATAGATCTTGTAAAAAGACAATTAAAAAGGAGTAATTTAAAAACCAAGATATCTGTCATTCAGAATAGCAATTCGAAAGAGACACCCAGACTAGGTTTAAAGCAGGTGATGCTGCCCCCTTCAGAAATGACAGATAAGACAGTTTGATCATAAAAGCCAGTTACTTGTTTTTGCTGTCAAAAAATGTAGGTCATTATAAGTTGCAGTGTAGGAAGTATTTAAAAAATATTGAGTTGAAAAACATTGGGAAAGAAAATGGACTGATATCCAGTCAACCTTCTGCCCCACCTTCAGCAGAAGAAGTTAAAATGTTTTCTCCTTACACTCCTCTGAGGAAAGAGCTAAGAGAAGAGCAAAGAGAGAGTAAGAGAGAGCTAAGAGAGAGCTAAGAGAGATTGGTATGAATATGAATGCACATTCAACCAGTGAAATCAATGGGAGACAGCCATTGTTGGCTTCCCTATGACAAATAGAGGAAAAATAATTAGTTTCTCACTCTTTAGATTATATAGCTCCCATATTTCTAGACAAGAGTGGTTGTCCTTATTTAAAAGCTAAAATTAATGGACAAAAGGTAAGAATTCTGTTGGACACAGGAGCTCAGATCAGTGTCACTGGTTTAAAATTACCTGTTTTATCAGATGCAGCAATTTGTACAATTATTGGGTTTAATGGAACAGGTGATTAGAAGGCTAAAATGTGTATAAATGTTTCTTTTGAAATCCCAGGTCACACAAAAAACTTTGGAGTCAGAAAAAGAACGATGTTGGTTTTTTTGAAGGTATTGAAGTTAACATTGAGGGCCACAACCAACCATTTGTCAAGCCATACAAATTACCACCAGAGTCTGAAGAACCTGTTTCAATGATTATTCAAGAGTTTTTAGAACAGGGTATCATTAGGAAAGCTAATTCTGTGACAAATAAAGCTTTATGGGTAGTGGCTAAACGAGATGACGCTAGTGCATACAGACTTTTGATTGACCTAAGAATTGTAAACAAATACATACCATGTTGTTCGCCTATTGTAGCAGAAACACCAGACATCATGTCGCAATTAAACGCTAACGCAAAAGTGTTTTCTGTACTAGACATTGCAAACATTTTTTTTAGCATTACTTTGGCCAAAAGCTGTCAATATAAATTTTAATTTATCTACAAAAATGTCCAATATATTTTTAATAGGCTTTCGTACTTCGCCGTCTATATATCACCAGGCGTTGGCAAATGTTTTATTAAAATTCTGTAGACAAGATTGCTTAATCAATTATGTAGATGACATACTTCTTTCAATTGAAAATGAGGAAGAGCATTTGACTCTTCTGGCAGAATTGTTGACACTTCTGCAAGAAGAAGGTCTCCAGTTGAATACATGCAAAGTTCAGCTCATGAGAAGGGAAGTAAAATTTCTAGGAATTTTTGATTGGTCCAGGGAAGAAGCAGCCTTTACAGGAATGTATAGAGGCTATTGCATATTTACCTGTACCAACAACATTCAAAGCATTGAGACAATTTTGGGGTTTGATACATTTTTTCTGAGATTTTATCGAGCCGTTGGCAGAAGGCAAAACCGCTATATGACTTAGTAAAACATACAGAGGAGAATGAATTTGGTCCCTGGACAGAAGTCCAGCAAAAAGCTTTTGAAATGTTGAAAAATTATTTGCAGTCAGCCCCTGCATTAGTGACAGTGGATAAACAGGCACCATTTGCTTTGCAGGTGCATGCTTCAGAAATTGCGATCCTAGCTGTTTTGCTTCAGAAACAGGGAGAAGGTTGGAGAATTCTTGGGTATTTTTCTTGTCTGATTACTCCTGTGGAAAAGGGCTTTGATGGATGTGTCCGGCAATTAGTGGGTGTACATGATGCAGTAAAAGCAACAGAGCATATTGATTTTAACAAAATCATTTTACAAAGCCCACACAGTACCTTGAATTTCCTTTTTGAGAAAAATGTTCCTGGAGTCTCCAATCAAAGATTTTCTCAATATTTGTTGGCTCTGTCACCTAAACAAATATAGGTTGAACACAATACTAAGTATATCCTTTCTCAGTTGATGGAACACAATGGGATAGAACATGAATGTTTGTGTGAAGTCCATGAAACACATCCTTCTCTCTTCCGTAGAGAGGCAGAGAAAATTGATGAACCTGTATTTGTTGATGGTTCGAGATATTGTATGTCAGGTAATTATTACAGTGGGTATTCAATTTGGTATCTAGAGCGTAATCTTGCCATAGAACACAAGTTGCCAGGACATTTTTCAGCTCAGCGAGCAGAACTTGAAGCAGTAAAAGCAGTATTGACAATTGACAAGGAAGAGAATAGAAGCCCACTAGTAATTTATAGTGATAGTTCATATGTGGTTTGTTCTCTTACTGACTATTTACCTATTTGGAAACATAGAGGTTTTGTAGATTCATCCAACAAGACTCTTGAGACACTTGAAACAGTTGAGTCAACTTGCAGAAAATAATCGTCTTGAATATGCTATTGTAAAAATTCCAACACATAAAAAAGATAATAGTGAGTTATTTATAGGTAATTGAACAGCAGAGATATTAACAAACAAAGCCGCTTTGAATGGAGAATTAGTAATTAAACCTGAAACGGTTTCAGTTAATGTTATGAAGAAAACAGACACACACATTCCCTCAGAGGAACAGGAAAGGGATTTGTCTCTTTTTTCTTCTTCTCCGGGTGACCCAAAATCTTCCTTTGTTTGTGAAAACGGGATCTTGTGTCATGACTTAGATGGGTTTCTGTGTCCTGTTATACTACATCACCTGCAGGTGGAATTCATTCATGACAGTTTAGGTCACATTGGTAAGCAAAAATTGCTTGAAATTCTTAAAGAGAAGTTTTAATGAGACAAAATGGAAGAGAACGTAGACAGTGTAATTAAATCTTATCTAATTTGTGCACAAGTGAATCCTAGACCAAAGGGTCACAAACCTCCTTTACAAAGAATTCCTCCAGCAGACGGACCTTTTAAGATTATGTAGGACCATTACCATCAGGAAACAATGGATTCAGATTTGCTTTAGTTTTGGTTTTGGACATTTTTTCAAAGTGGATCGAGATCCTCCCAGTTTGCAAAGATGATGCTTTAACAACTGCTAGGATGTTAATTAATTAGTTGCTGACCGCCGGCCGTCAAATGACGGCCAGGCGGCGCACCTATTGTGGCGGGAGGCCGTCATATGACGGCCTCCCGTTTAAACAGGGAATGTGCGCGATCGTGCGCGCGCATCCCTGTTTCTTCGGTGGCGGCGTGTCACGGAGACACCGCTCGCCACCGAAGGGGGTGAACAGCCATTCGTTATGGCTGTTTACCACGTGATCGGCCGTGATTAAGTCACGGCCGATCACAGATGGTCACACCCCGAACGTGCACGGCGCATGCGCGCGATCGCGAGCGCGCTGCGCGTGCACGTCGGTGGCGGCGTGTTCCCCGGGAACACTGCTCGTCACCGACGCTGGTAAACAGCCATTGGCCGGCTGTTTACCCACGTGATCGGCTGTGATCCTTTCACAGCCGATCACAAAAATGTAAACAAACTGCGGTAACGGGATGTTATCGGGTTCTCCTCCTCACACACCGATCGCGTGTGAGGAGGAGATTGCGGTAACATCTCGTTACCGCATACAGTGTACACCAATCATACTGATTGCCCCCCCCCTCAATAAAGAGGACCTGTCACCACCCCTCATAGTACCTGTCAATCACAGTCCATCAGAGTACCTGTCACAGTCCATCAGAGTATTTGAGTACCTGTCACAGCACATCAGAGTACCCGAGTACCTGTCACAGCCCATCAGAGTACCCGAGTACCTGTCACAGTTCATCTGAGTACCTGAGTACCTGTCACAGCCCATCAGAGTACCCGAGTACCTGTCACAGCCCATCAGAGTACCCGAGTACCTGTCACAGCCCATCAGAGTACCCGAGTACCTGTCACGGCACATCAGAGTACCCGAGTACCTGTCACGGCACATCAGAGTACCCGAGTACCTGTCACAGCCCATCAGAGTACCCGAGTACCTGTCACGGCACATCAGAGTGCCCGAGTACCTGTCACGGCACATCAGGGTACCCGAGTACCTGCCAAGGCACATCAGGGTACCCGAGTACCTGTCAAGGCACATCAGGGTACCCGAGTACCTGTCACGGCCCATCAGGGTACCCGAGTACCTGTCACGGCCCATCAGGGTACCCGAGTACCTGTCACAGTCCATTAGAGTACCGAGTACCTGTCACAGTCCATTAGAGTACCGAGTACCTGTCACAGTCCATCAGGGTACCCGAGTACCTGTCACAGTCCATTAGAGTACCCGAGTACCTTCCACAGTCCATTAGAGTACCGATTACCTGTCACAGTCCATTAGAGTACCGAGTACCTGTCACAGTCCATTAGAGTACCGAGTACCTGTCACAGTCCATTAGAGTACCGAGTACCTGTCACAGTCCATCAGGGTACCCGAGTACCTGTCACAGCCCATCTGAGTACCCGAGTACCTGTTCCAGTCCATCTGTGTACCAGAGTACCTGTCACAGTCCATCTGAGTACCCGAGTACCTGTCACAGTCCATATGAGTACCTGTCACCGCCCTTCAGAGTACCCAAATACCAGTCACCAAACCATTAGAGCACCTGTCACCAGGCCATCAGAGTACCCGAGTACCTGTCACCAGGCCATCAGAGTACCCGAGTACCTGTCACCAGGCCATCAGAGTACCCGAGTACCTGTCACAGTCCATCTGAGTACCCGAGTACCTGTCACAGTCCATATGAGTACCTGTCACCGCCCTTCAGAGTACCCAAATACCAGTCACCAAACCATTAGAGCACCTGTCACCAGGCCATCAGAGTACCCGAGTACCTGTCACCAGGCCATCAGAGTACCCGAGTACCTGTCACAGTCCATCAGGGTACCCGAGTACCTGTCACAGTCCATTAGAGTACCCGAGTACCTTCCACAGTCCATTAGAGTACCGAGTACCTGTCACAGTCCATTAGAGTACCGAGTACCTGTCACAGTCCATTAGAGTACCGAGTACCTGTCACAGTCCATTAGAGTACCGAGTACCTGTCACAGTCCATCAGGGTACCCGAGTACCTGTCACAGCCCATCTGAGTACCCGAGTACCTGTTCCAGTCCATCTGTGTACCAGAGTACCTGTCACAGTCCATCTGAGTACCCGAGTACCTGTCACAGTCCATATGAGTACCTGTCACCGCCCTTCAGAGTACCCAAATACCAGTCACCAAACCATTAGAGCACCTGTCACCAGGCCATCAGAGTACCCGAGTACCTGTCACCAGGCCATCAGAGTACCCGAGTACCTGTCACCAGGCCATCAGAGTACCCGAGTACCTGTCACAGTCCATCTGAGTACCCGAGTACCTGTCACAGTCCATATGAGTACCTGTCACCGCCCTTCAGAGTACCCAAATACCAGTCACCAAACCATTAGAGCACCTGTCACCAGGCCATCAGAGTACCCGAGTACCTGTCACCAGGCCATCAGAGTACCCGAGTACCTGTCACCAGGCCATCAGAGTACCCGAGTACCTGTCACCAGGCCATCAGAGTACCCGAGTATCTGTCACCAGGCCATCAGAGTACCCGAGTACCTGTCACCAGGCCATCAGAGTACCCGAGTACCTGCCACCAGACCATCAGAGTACCCGAGTACCTGTCACCAGACCATCAGAGTACCCGAGTACCTGTCACCAGACCATCAGAGTACCCGAGTACCTGTCACCAGACCATCAGAGTACCCGAGTACCTGTCACCAGACCATCAGAGTACCCGAGTACCTGTCACCAGGCCATCAGCGTACCCGAGTAACTGTCACCAGGCCATCAGAGTACCCGAGTACCTATCTCCAGCCCATGTCTCATAGAATATACGTTGGGGTGTTTGCTTTCCAAAATGGGGTCATTTTGTGGGTAATTTCACTGTCCTGGTGGTCCAGGACCTTCAAAAGTGTGATGGGTAGGAATGAAATGAGATGTGTCATTTATGCTCCTAGAACGCCTGAACGTACTACTTCAATGTTCGGCCTCTCTATGTGGCCAGGCTGTGTAAAAGTCCTACACATGTGGTATCGCCATACTCGGGAGGAGTAGCAGAATGTATTTTGGGGTGTAATTTTTGCTATATACATGCTATATGTTAGAAATATCTTATAAATTGACAATTTTGTGTAAAAAAAAATGCGTTTTATTTTTTTTCCACATATTCCAAAAACTTCTGGAAAAAAATGAACCGTTCAAAGGACTCATTATGCCTCACAGATTATACGTTGGGGTGTTTGCTTTCCAAAATGGGGTAATTTTATTGGAAATTCCATTGTCCTGGTACTCCAGGGCCTTCAAAAGTGTAATAGGTGGTTGAGAAATGAGATGCGTAATTTTTGCTCGTTTAACGTCTGAAGGTACTACATCAATGTTAGTGCTCTGTATGTGGCCAGGCTGTGTAAAAGTCCTACACATGTGATATCGCCGTACTCGGGAAGAGTAGCAGAATGTATTTTGGGGTGTAATTTGTTGTATGCATATGCTGTGGGTGAGAAATAACCTGATAATATGACAATTTAGTAAAAAAAAATAAAAAAAAATAAAAAATCTTCATTTTGCAAAGAATTGTGGGAAAAAATGACAACTTAAAAAAACTCACCATGCTACTTACTTAATACCTTGGGATGTCTACTTTGTAAAAAGGGGTCATTTGGGGGGTATTTGTACTTTCCTGACTTGTTAGTGTCTCAAGAAATGAGATACACCTGATGTACTGAAGGCCTGATCAGAAGTGATCAATTTTCAGTGATTGGCACCATAGTTTGTAGACTCTATAACTTTCACAAAGACCAAATAATATATACTAATGTGGGTTATTTTTACCAAAGATATGTAGCAGTATAATTTTTGGCCAAAATTTATGAAGAAAAATTACTAATTAGCAAAAATGTATGACAGAAACAAAGAAAAAGGCATTTTTTTCACAAAATTTATGTTTTATTTTATTTATAGCACAAAAAATAAAAAACCCACTAGTGATTAAATACCACCAAAAGAAAGCTCTATTTGTGTGGAAAAAAGGACGCAAGTTTCATATGGATACAGTGTAGGATGACTGAGGAATGGTCATTCAAACTGTGTGAGCGCTGAAAGCTGAAAATTGGTCTGGTCAGGAAGGGGGTGTAACTGCACTGTATTGAGGTGGTTAATCACGTTTTTCCAGTCTGGGGTAAACCAACAAACCTCAGTAGTGACAGAGGATGCCATTTTACAGGTAAAATCATGCAGGCAATGTAAAATCTTGGGAATAGAACAGAGATTTCATGTACCATATATTTCATGTACCATATCATCCGCAGTCTGCAGGTAATATGGAAAGAGCGAATAAGACTATCAAATCTAGAATTGCAAAAAGTTTGTTATACAGAGGAAATACTTGGGCTGATTTACAATTTGTTCTGATGAGTGTCAGAAGCACAGCATCTTCAGCAATAAAGTAGCCTCCTTTTGAGTTAATGACAGGAAGGAAAATGCCGCTTGTGTTTCCCAATGAACCTCTATTGTCTATGCCACAAACAGAGGCAATAGAGAAAACAAAATAGTTACAGATGTTACAGGACATTCTGAACAATATTTTGCCACATGCAGCTACTTGTATGCAAAAAAAATGGTCCCTCCACATATGTCTAAGTTTGAGAAAGGCGGTCAACTTATGATAAAATGTTTCAGGAAAAGTGGACCGTGGCAAAGTAATTGGGAAGGTCCATTTGATATTTTTGATGTTCAAGATGTAATGGTGCAAGTCCAAAGTCTTCTCAATTCTGTGAAAAATGCACTTAGATGACAAAAAATGTGGTTACACACTGATCAATGCAAATTGTATATGCCAAGATGATGATGATGCATTTCTTTTTTCAGGAATGATTTATAAAAATCTAACCTGGAGGAATCATGGATTCCAAAGAGAAGAAAAGATGACAACATAACAAAAGAAAAGTTTTAAAGAGAGAAGACTTATCATCATCATCACAGGATTCATCTTTTCTCTAGTTGCAATTTTATTATTATTTTCAATTGGTAAAATATATCTCAATCTGTTCCAGTTATGCAGAGGTTAACAGGATTGAAGATTTACACAACAAAGACATTGCATTATTCAGAAACAAAATAGATGTAGATATTGATATCACTATAGATAACAAAAGCGAACAAGTTATTGATATCAATACAGATGACAAAAGTGATAAAGACATTGATATTAATATAATTGGAAAAAATGATAAAGATACTGATATCAATACAGATGACAACAGTGATAAAGACATTGATATTAATACAAATGACAGAAGTGATAAAGACAATGATGTGAGATAAATTTAGATATACTAATCTCAAAACAGCTGAAGATTTGCTTGGGTATGTATGCATAGGACAGGGATATGACTGATGTATGCAATTGTATTTCATTCATAGTAATAATGTTGAAATCAAAGCTAAAATAGAATCTAAAACAAATCTTATCAAAATGCAGGGATCTTATAGACTAAACAATAGAATCTGAAATTTTGAATGTAATATAATGGAAAGGAGTTTCTGGTCAGTATTTGTAAAAGGTAATGATTCAACAATTTCGTCTGGAGATGTTACTAATAATATCCCCTGAAGAAGTCACGTGATTGACGTAACGCGTAGGTAGTGGCCGTGACGCGATACCGGAAGTGAAGTAAGACTGGCGGAAGTCGCCGGTACACCATCTTACTTTATGTGCTGTCTTGTTTTTTTTAAATGTGAGAGTCTTGTCCTGTTTTTTAACTGATTGAACCTAATTTTTTTTTAAAATACTACACTATTGGAGCCCCTCTTCTCTCCCTATATTTTATCTTTGAGCTGCACATATCAGCGGATATCGCCATTGTAGATACTATCTAATGATACAGTGAGGTTTGGCCCTCTGGTGGCCTAGCATGGATATACACGTTATTCCAATCATTTATTATTGAAGATCCCCTGATAGCTAAGAACAGAATGGAAGCTGTCTAATATACCTGATGTGCCTGTTTTCAAAATCTTTGAGGTGAGAGTTCTGGGAGCATAGAGTTTCCTGTGTTTAGATGAACATCTTTCTTTACACCATTCCTTGAACGCATCTGATGCTATCAAACCAAGATATTGGGACTGATTTTTGGGACTTTTCTTTGTGCCTATTTTTTATGCATTTTTATGCATTTATATATTTCTCTATGCACGTATATTAATTTTGGTTTTAAGCAGGGCTCAAGTCCTGCGGGAACGCATGGGAACGGAGTTCCTGTACTTTTTTCACAACAGGAACTCAGTTCCCATTAGTAGCCGCGTCCTGCAAGACTTTGTAGTATGCGAGCTGTGTGCTACACCAGCAGCCGCCGACAGCTCGCATTAGTAAGTGCCGCACACCAGGGGTGGACTGACCATTCAGGCATTGTCAGTAGGGGGCCCCATGACAGCTTCCTCTTTGATCTACCTGTCAATCACAGCTATCTGATGGGTAGATCAGGACCCTGCTGCTAATAGAATGTATTTAGTCAGACCTCTCGTGATGCGCTCCTCCCCGCCGGCACCTCCTCATTTTCTGTCTCCTCATCTTCCCCCCTCCAGTCTCCTGCATACTTGCTCTGTGTGTCCAGCTGAATCCCCCCCCCCTCCTCTATCTTCAGTGCCATATGATGAGAGAACCCAGAGGAGGAGCACAGCTATTCTGCTCACAGGACATGCAGGGAGAGGTGAGCTGAGGGAGGAACATCAGTTGGGGTGGTAAGCTGAACACAATACCTGGCAAAGTTTAATGCCAGGAGGGAAGTTTATGTGAAAATATGTGAAGGGTTGGAACAGCAGCGAGTGTGTTGGAGTCCTGCAGAGTTTGCAGCCCCCCAAGCTAACATACATCTCCTAAGCAGGGACACATCACTATCTCCCTAAGCATTCTGTCCAGATAATGTGCAGTTAATTTATGACCTTTCCATTTAACCCTGTGTTATCCAAACACTGTTCAATGAAAAGTGTAAACTCACCACATAAACACTCTATGTACAAAATAACATTCCCCAATAAAGATCAGAACATGATGTTCACATTTGCATGGAAGCACAATTGAATGAATGCTGATTATTCAGAGAATTACCGTATTTATGTTTATTGAGGTTTTTTTATGTACTAACAGTTAAGCTTCATACACACAATACGAAAATTGATTGAAAAATACCACTTTTGAAGTGTTCGTGCATATGAGCGTATCATTTTTTTTTGGTGGGGAAGTGGATCTTAGGTGGGAGTTCCCACACTTTTTTCCCCAGGACTTGACCCCTGGTTTTAAGCACTTAGCACTTTTTAGTAACTTTTAGGTTGCGCAGGACCATTCCATATCTATAACTAATAATATGATACAATCTGGGAAATTACTTTATCCCGTAGAGCAATTTTATTACCTATTACAAAGTTTTGTAAAAAGATTAGATCTAGAACATTTAAATATAATAGGAGATGAAAAAGGAGACATTGTAAGAACATGGGATTTTAAAGTAACAAGAAAAACAGCTCATATAAGGGTTAAAATTAGTATTACTGTGGTAGATATGATTGTTCCAGAAATTAAAGTGTCTCCACAGTCTTTAAAAATCATTGAAGACAAAGATAGTTTGAATTTGATATGTGGTACATCAATATATTTACCTCAAAGTTCATTGTTAACTTGGAAAAGGAATAGTGAATGTTTGGGTAGCTCTCTTCACAGTACTACTTCATAAAGTGTTTTTTGGTAGTGGGAATTGGATTAATGGTATATTTATTTATCATGAAATAAATGTATCTTTAAATGATACTGGTATATATGAATGTTGCATATCAATAGGAAATTATCCGGTGAAATGTGCTAATGCAAGTGTTATTGTAATGTCTCCAAGAAAAACATAATGTATTGATAATAAAAGTGTTCCTGCTAATCCTTTCCAGATTAACCATTTCCAATCCAGAGCTCTCTTCAGAGAGGGAAAGTTTGTCATTCTATCGTGGAACTTTAATATTTCAGAATGGAAAATTTCTACAAGGTTTCGACAATGTCAACAACATTTGGTTAATATGGAATTGGGTATTGAAACATGGTTTGGAATGATAGTATGAATCATAACAGAAATAGGCGTGGTACTGTTGAAGGTATTTTAGGAGGAATCGGTCCTATTGGAAGTATAACAATAGTATGGATATTAACACTTTAAAGTCTGATCTTGAAACAGCTGGTTTAGTGGGAAGTAAAGGTATTAACCTCCCTAGCGGTGATCCCGAGTCTGGGCCAGACTCTGGATCGCATCGCTGGATACAGGGAGGACACAGGGAGAAGTTACTTACCTTGTCCCCTGGATCCAGCGATGTCATCCGCGCTGTGTGAGCGAGCTGTCCTCCGCTCGATTCATACAGTGCCTGAGTGCCGCCGAGCTCCGTTCCTCTAATATACATATTTTGAATGTATTTCATGTCTCCTTATTAAAACCTTTGGTCTGTAACAGCTTCACCACCTCAGTGCCATATAGGTTGAAAACCATGAGGAGTATGAAGTACCATTGTTGACTCCCCTAGGTTCCGTGGGAGCATACAGTACCTGGTGAATTGGAACAAATCTCAGAGGACATCGTTAATAAATTCCTGGAAAACTGCCAGGGCGTTACAAAGGCCAAAAGGCATTACGAGGTATTCATAATGGCATATACTGGTATTAATTGCAGTTTCCTACTCGTCACCCTCCTTAATTCTCATGAGATTGTATGCCCCTCTCAAATCAAGATTCATGAAAACTGTTGCTCTCTTGAGGTGGTCAAATAATTCTGTAATCAACGGAATCGGATAGGCATTATTAATCGTGAAATGATTGAGACCCCTATAATCAATACAAGGTCTCAGTTCACCACTCTTCTTCTTCACAAGGAAGAAACCAGCACCAGCAGGTGACAAGAATTTGTGGATGAAACCTCAAGAAAGTGCATTTGCAACATACTCCTCTATGGCCTTATCCTCCAAGACCTAGAAAAGGGTAAACCCAGCCACGAGGGCATATGGCACCATGTTGAAGGTCAATTGCACAATCATACGGCTGGTGTGGAGGCAAACTACTGGCTTGACCTTTGTCAAAGACATCGCTAAAATCGTGGTACTCCTCCAGCAGGGAGGAGAGTGAAGAGGTGCACAGGATCTTGACTACCTTCTGAAAGCATGTCTCACTGCATTGTGGTGAGCAGGAGAGAACCTCAGCATGGAGCCAATCAAAAGAGGGGTTGTGCCTCTGTAACCAAGTATAACCAAATAACCAGTGGAAACTTAGGTGAGGAAATAATTGGAATTGGATTATCTCATGGTGAAGAGCCCCTATGGCCAAGGAAAATGTAACCGTCTCATGAGTCACATGGGCAGGCTGTAGAGGTCTCAGATCAAGAGCCTCAATGGCAAGTGGAGTGTCATGCAGCTGCAGCTGAATCGAGTGCTTCGATACAAAGGCAGCATCAATGAACAGGCCTGCAGCCCCAGAGTTGATTAGAGCCTGTATCTTGATGGACAACTCAGCCCAAGAAAGGGTGACTGAAACCAGGGGCTCAAGGTTTGAGCGTTCCCTGAACGGGTAGGACAAGACTTCAAAAAGTGACCTGCCTGGCCACAATAAAGGTGCAATCTCTCCCTCCTCCTAAGGGTTCTCTCATCCACAGAGAGACATGTGAAACCCAAGTGCATCGGTTCACCTTCACTGACCGACTTGGTACCAGGAGGCATGGCAGGTGAGGGAGGCATGGGTGGGATTGCAAAGCTCAGAGACAAACTTACAGGAGGTTTCTGCAAGTGCTCCTTAAAAGAGTATTTTTCTGAGTCTGGAGTCAATGAGGATGGCAAACTTGATCAACTTCTCCAGCTCACTTACACTTACTTGGGTATATGTCTGGCTGCTATCTCATTCAATGGCATACTCGGCAACAGTTCTCGTACTCTGTTTGATGGACATGAGGCAGCAGGCAGCAGGAGCGGAGCATGTGGGAATGTCAAATACCCTTTTACACAAAGCCACAAACTCAGGGTAGCTCAAAACAATGGGTTTTTGCTTCTCCAAAAGAGGGTTTGCCCAGGCCAAGGCTCTCTCAGAAAGCAAAGATATCATGAAACCTACTTTGCTTCTGTCCGTGGGAAACGCCTGGGGCAGCATCTCAAAGTATATCTCAACCTGGTTAAGAAACTCTCTTCATTGGACTGGATCGTCCCCAAATTGCTAGGGAAGCGGAGTGTAACCAGACATACCTCTTATAGAGGTAATACTCGAGGCAGGTTCCTGCACAGAGGCTGGAGCAGCAGCAGGGTTGGCTTGCAACATAGGTTGTACCAGGGTGGTACAGTAGGAGATTCCAGGTGAGCTGTGCGACTCAGGAGCATTTGTAATGCCATAGCAAACTGATCCATGTGGTGATCCAGTTTATCCAATCTGGAAAAATATTACCAACAAGTGGATACTAACAAGTGGATTGACTGCATCTTCTGAATTCATGGCCTTCGCCTACTGTCAGAAACCATGAAATCAAGCCGAGACAGAGCTACAGTTAAATCACACTTGTTTAATAATAAAAGTAAAAAGAACAAACATAGTCAAAACATAGCCAAAATTCAGTAACCGGAACAGATAGTCAGCCAAGCCAGAAGTCAGGGATCAATATAGTGGGACAGCAAGCAGGATCTGGAGCCAGAAAGCATATCAGCAAAGCAAGTCTTGAACAGGATCGCAGAAGTTTCTGTGATGTTGACCGAGGCGAAGGCAGAGATCCACTGGGCTGAACAGCTTAAGTAGGCAGGAGTGACGAGCAGGATATCATCAACAGCTGAGTAACTGTCGAGAGATGGGAGCTGGCAATTAGCCGACAGCTGAGCGGCCAGCTCTGAGAAGGAAGGGCTGAGCCCAATCCTGACATTACCATAATCATACATTATGTTCAGGAAGAAAAGAAAAAGTGAAACTATTTCTGAAATAATTACTCTTGTAGATAAAAAGAAGGTTTGTTTCCAAATCATGACAGACTCAGAAAGGGTTAAAACTTTTTTCTCCTCTTGTACAAATACAGAAAACCTAAATCAAGGCTTGTATTGTATAGAAGGAGACATTGTAGCAATAAGTGTTAATGGGTTGAGAACAAATTTAACAAATATGCTTATGAAAAATAAAAGTGCTCTTTCCGCACAATACATCTCAGATAGATGAATTTCCTTGGGAAGAATGGGCAAATGTAATTTAAAAGGATAAAGTTATATTATTAATAGCTTTAGATAAGGAACGTCAAAATGCAGAAATATTGTATAAACATGAACAAGGAAATTTACAAGAAATAACTCATCAATGATCAGAGTTTTCAAGTAATAATTGGTGGAAAAAATTCAGTAATAGTTTATCAATTTGAGGAAAAACTTCAATTACTTCAGCAGCAGAAAATATTTTATTGCATCCTATAGTTATTATTTGTATTAATATTATAAATATATGAGAAGGCTGGCCTATTTCCCACAGAAACAAGCGCTTTATGGAATAGTGAAAAAAACTAATTAGAATCAATCAACCCAAAAAATGGTAACAGCTGCTGCATAAAATCACACTCTTTTCTAAAAAAGAAGGATCAAAAATCACATAAAAAATAAATAAACCCAAAATAGGCTCAAGCAGCGCTTGTATATAAAATCATACCCAAAATATGAGCAATCATTTCAACATATGTCCATTCTGTATAGTCTGTACACTGTGTAAATGGATATATATATATAAAACATATATCAAAATGGGAATTGCAATCTAATACTGCTGAAATAGGCTTGGCATTTTTAGTCCTTAAAAATGGAAAATGCTGCCACCAACAGATAACACCTTCATGCGTGCACAGAGAGATGAGGGGGGTGTGTGGAAGAAACACCCCTTTTGGTAAAACCCTTACCAGAAAAGGGATAAGACCTCGCATATAAATGCAAAATCAATAGGACGGCTTTACAGACATCTTCCTTCCCTGTTCACTTCTGTGCCAGCCACCCTTAACCGCTTCCCACCCGGCCACTGCACATAAATGGCTGAGTGGGAGCTCTCCTTCTGAGTGAACATTCCTGAACGTCTACCGCACACGGCAGGAGGGCAATGTGATTTGCCCTCCTAATCTGCACGATTGCTGTGTCTAATCACAGCCACCCTAATGTAAACAGTAAACTGGCTCGTAGTCACTATCCGAGTCAGATTGGGATCACGCCACTGTGCGGGCATGCAGTGGCATCTGACAGGGGATCGCGCCACTGCATGCCCGCACAGTGGCGTGATCCCAATCTGCCTGTGCTCCCCAGAGATAGGAGAGAAGTACAACACAAGGGGCTCTGTGATTGGCCCTCCTGATCACAGGATGACTGTGTCCAATCACAGTCTTCATGTAATGTCAATAGAGAGCGGTTATAACTGCTCTCATCTCTTCCTCTCCTCACACAGAGCCTGTCAGTGAGGAGAGGGAGAGAGATCTGTGCTGCAGCTGGGAGATCAGTGAGTTTTATAGCTGTTTGTCTGCTGTTTACCCACTGATCACCCAGCTAGTGTCCCCAAAACACAGTGTCCCCAAAACATCATCAGACACATGATGCCGTCCGCCATCAGGCACATCTGATGCCTGCCATCTGACACATTTTCCGCCCGCCAACATCAGGCACAGCTGCCTGCCAACATCAGGCACAGCCGCCCAACATCTGGCACATCTGCCGCCTGCCATCTGACTTCTGCCTTCCGCCATCTGACATCTGCCCGCCATCAGGCACATCTAGCTGCGAACATCAGGCACATCTAGCCGCCTATCATCTGGCATAGCTGCCCACCATCTGGCACATCTGCCGTCCGCCATCTGACACATCTGCAGCCCGCCATCTGACACATCTACCGCCCGCTATCTGCCACAACTGCCCGCCAACATGACGAAAAGATTGTACAGTGCAGAGGAGGCTCTCCAGATACTCCAGAGTATGTCAGATGAGAGTAATGGGGAACTCTCTCCGTCAGACTCGGATAGTGACTACGAGCCAGTGGAAAACAGTGGCTCCGAGATGGAAACCGAGGAAGATAGAATCCTAACAAGGAGAATCTGGAGAAATGAGCAGGCACAGACATCCACCAGCAGCGCAGCACTCCAGGGCATCCACCAGCAGTGCAACACTCCAGGATGATATGCAGGCATCCACCAGCAGAACAGCACGACAGGGCATCCAACAGCAGAGCAGCACTCTGGAATAGGCAGGCATCCACCAGCAGTTCTGTAACCTTCCTAGAGGATAGGCCAGATGCTAGCAACGGAGCATCCCATCAACGAGGCAGTGCCCATACTAGCCTCCCAGATGTTCTACTGTATCCAACATGGCTGCCTGATACGTCAGTAGAACCTGTAATTCCCCTTTTTACACCCCAGCCAGGCCCTGAGATACAGACGGAAAATGTAACCCCACTTTATTATTTTCACTTATTTTTTACCAATGATCTCCTAACCTACATTGTGGAGCAATGTAATCTAAATATCACAGGGGAAGAAAAGTTCAAAATCGCGCTACCCAATTCCTCCCACCTCAGCGCTAAAGGTTCAAGTATCACTCCACCTACAATACCCAAACTATTAAATACATATATGGTTTGCAACAAAACAGCAGCCACAAGATAGCTATTACATATAGATATAAATGATTAAAACAATTTTACAATCGCATAAAAGCAATTAAAATTCAATAATTAAAGCAGCGCTCCAGTCAACATATACTATTGACATAAATGTACATAATTAATATATACACAGACTCAAAATAGTGCTGATAATCACAGTCATAAATACAGTGATAGATGTGCAGGAAATAAAACAAGTCCGTGAGAAAGCTGAGTGGGTGAGTTTGTAGGTAGATCAATCGGTAAGTGCACTTAACACCGTTATCCTCCACACCATGCTCCACATGTCCCCATAAGGGTTTAAACTCACCAAATGGAAGCATTCAGCGAGCCTTACTCCACCAAACAAATCCCAGCCTCCACCTCTGGTTCAAACTCCCGACATCCGAAATAGCAGCAGCACATACAAATTTAATAAACAGTTTTCCACGAATGCCAGTACTGGTCACAAATTGATCACACGGCCCGATATTAATCTCAATGTAAAAACAAGCAGCTCCGGTTAAACTAACCGTACTGCGGGAATAAAGCTCAATCCGCTCATCGTGCTGTGCTATACACTTCCGGTTTCACAGACGTGTGTTTGGAACGCAGCATACCCTACGTCACTTCTGGACGCCGCAAAGCCACTCCCTGACCAGTTTCGTCACTTTGACTTTGTCAAAGTCACGCCCTTTGACAAAGTCTAAGTGACGAAACCGGTCAGGGAGTGGCTTTGCGGCGACCGGAAGTGACGTAGTGTACGCTGCATTCCAAACACACGGGGGTGACAAAAAAAAAATGAACTCCATTCCTACTGGTCTGCCCAACCTATCGACCACATGCCGGTCTATTTTTCATTGATGTCCAGAACCTGTTATGAGATGATTATGAGATTTTTACATTTCAACAACAATGCCCAATGCCTCCCTCTAAATCACACCAGTTACGGTAAATTATTAAAAATTCGGCTCCTAATCAATTTTTTGCACCAGCTTTAAGCAGATGTTTACCCCTGATATAAATATTTCTGTAGAATCCCTAGTACACTTCACCGGAAGACTTGGAATAAAGGAATACCTCCCCAGTAAAAGAGCCAGACGTGGGGTAAAATTTTATAAGGCGTGTGACAGGGCCACAGGTTACACATATGACCTTATAATTTATGAGGGAAAAGACAGACATCTAACCCCCCCGGTTGCCCTACCTACATGGGAACAAGTGGCAAAATTGTCTTGCAGCAGATCCAATCATTGCTTGGGAAAGGTTACCACCTATACGTAGACAATTTCTACATGAGTCTTCCACTTTTCCGCCATTTGTACCAAAAGAAGACTGTGGCCTGTGGAACAGCACGGACCAACTGCAAAGGCTTCCCACAGAGATTGGTCGCCAAGCAATTGAAACAGGGTGAAATGGCCAGTATGTGGACTGAAGAGGTACTAGTGCTGAAGTGGAGAGTTAAAAAATTTGATATTTACATCCTTTCCACAATGCAAGATGACACCTTGGTGGAACTGAAACGAAGAAAAGGGCCCATCCAGAAGCCAAAATGTGTCCATGAGTATAAGCTAGACATGGGGTGGGGGGGGGGGGGGTGGATATGAATGACCAGATTATGCAGCCCTATTTGGCCACCAGGAGATCACTGTTTTGGCACAAGAAAGTCGCCATTTATTTGATGCAACTAGCTCTGTTCAATTCATATCTTATTTTTTCTAAGTGCACCCAAAGTTCCCTAATCTATCTAAAATTCCAAGAAGACGTTGTCACGGCCCTTCTCTATCCCTAAGGAAAGCCCCTCAACTAATTTGCTCCGATTCATTAGCCAGACTCCATGAAAGGCACTTTCCCAAAATCCTCCCTCTTACCCAAACAGGTCGCAAACCCCCAAAAAAAGTTTGGTGTGTTCAAGTAGAGCAATTCACAGTGACACATGATACTACTGTCCCCAATGTCCCTCCCAGCCAGGCCTATGTATTGGAACGTGCTATCAGAGCTCCTGAACTGATCATTTGCCCTACCACTGTACAGCACAGGGGTTTCACATATGTGAGGAGCTCCAGAAAAGGTTTTCCGAGTGGAGAAAACATTTTTCTCTGGGTTTTTTGTTTTCTCTGATTAGAGTCTGGAGACTCAGAGGATTCTTAGAGATTTGGATGGGAAGAAGCCTCTACCCCTTTCCTTAGGTCTTACCTGACCAAGGCCCAATGTACAATTGCTGCCTGCTGCCACCTGAACTGGTCATGCCTCTGCCTGCCACCTGAACTGGCCATGCCTTTGCATGCCACCTGAACTGGCCATGCCTATACCTGTTACCTGAACTGCCTGCTAATCCTTGGACTGTACTGAACCATGTTCATATTTTTCCATATCTGTCTGCTGCCTGGACAATTCCTGGACATTTCCTTTGGCTGTCTGGACAAATGCTTTGACTGCTCTGGAACGGTATTCCTGCCTGCTAAAACCACAGGTGAGCCTTTTTTTTTTACCCTTTGCTCAGCAGAATATATTTTGGTGTGTAATTCTTGGTGTGTACATGCTATGTGTTAGAATCCTGAAGGTGCTACTTTCATGCTGGGCCTCTGTATGTAGCCAGTAGGGATGAGCCGAACACCAGAACCTTCGAACGGACCAAAAATTCATACAAACTTTAGGACCCCTTTAAAGTCTATAGGACTCGAACGTTCAAAATCCAAAGTGCTAATTTTAAAGGCTAATATGCAAGTTATTGTCCTAAAATGGTTTTGGGGACCCAGCTCATGCCCAAGGGGACATGTATCAATGCAAATTTTTTTTTTTTAAACTGACGTTTTTTCTGGAGCACTGATTTTAATGACGCTTAAAGTGAAAACAAAGTGAAATATTCCTTTAAATATCGTGCCTGGGGGGTTGTCTATAGTATGCCTGTGAAGTGGCACGTTTTTTCCCGTGTTTAGAACAGTCCCTGCACAAAATTACATTTCTAACGGAAAAAAAGTAATTTAAAACTGCTTGCGGTTTTAATGTAATGTCTAGTTCCGGCAATATAGATGTAAATCATTGAGAAAAATGGCATGGGTAGCCCCCCTGCCCATCACCAGCCCCTTTGGGTCTTGTACGGATATTAAGGGGAACCCTGTACCCAAATTAAAAAAAGGAAAGTAGTGGGGCCCCCAGGCCCTATATACTCAGAACAGCAGTATACAGGTGGTGCAAACAAGATAGGAACTGTGTAGGTTTGTTGTATTAAGTAGAATCTGTCATTTTGAACTGGTACATTTTTAAAGTGTAGCTCCAAAAATCTATTTTTAAGCTTTTTGGAAAACATAGGGAAGGGTTATCATCCCTGTATAATTTTTTTTGCCGTCTGTCTTTTTTCATCTCCCTTCCTGTTGTCTCCTTCCGTTTTGCAGGTAGGAGACGTTTGTAAGTTGGATGTTTGAAAGTAGGGGCCTGCCCTATATGCTCTGCAGAAATGTGGGCCTAAGGTGTTGGTGTTGGCACAACACTGTAAGTCCTCAAAGTGACTCTTGGTGGGCGCTGGAACGCCCTGCTGTGAACTATTATATCAAGAATTGTAATTACATGCCATTGTTGAACAGTGGTAGAAAAATTGGGCCTTTGGTGGTGGTGGTGGTGGTGCTGCTGGTGCCACAACACTGTAAGTCCTCACAGTTACTCTCGGTGGGCACTGGAACGGGCCCTGCTGTGAAATATTATATCAAGAATTGTAATTACATGCATCTGTTAAACAGGGGCTGAAAAATTGGGCCTTAGGCACTGGTGCCACAACACTGCAACACCTCACAGAAACTTTAGTTGGAGAGCAGGAATGAGCCCTGCTGCAAAATATTGCATCAAAAATTTTAATTATACGCCCCTGTTAAACAGGGGCTGAAAAATTGGCCTCAGGCACTGGTGCTGGTGCCACATCACTGCAACCCCTCACAGATACTCTAGTTGGAGTGCAAGAATGAGCCCTGCTGCAAAGTATTGCATCAAAAATTGTAATTACAAGCCCCTGTTAAACAGGGGCTGAAAAATTGAGCCTTAGCCAAGCTATCAGCTAACAGGATAGTCACTCAGCATCAGCATAGGCAGTCTTGAAGGGATGTGACATTTCAAAAAGGTCAGTCGATCAACTGAGTCGGTGGACAGGCGCACCCTGTGATTGGTTAAAAAGCCTCCAGAAGCACTGAATGTGCGTTCCAAAAGAACGCTGGATGCAGAACAGGCCAGTAGCTCAATTGCATACTGTGCAAGATCTGGCCAGTGATCCATCCTCAAGACCCAGTAACCCAGAGGATTTTCGTGGGAAAGGTGTCCAAGTCTGATCTTGCCCCTAGGTATTCCTGCACCATGTAAATCAGACACTGGTGATGGTTGCTGGAACCGATCATACCTTGGGGTGTTTCGGACTAAAAAATTGTCTGAACGCATCTTCTTGCACCTTCTCCACCGCTCCTTCTGTGACTGACCGAAGGCTTAGCAACACGTTGTCCAGTACCAGGAATTTGTAAGACCTTTTTGCAAGGCTTCCCGGAGATATCTCATCCTCTGCTCCCTCTGCGATGGCAAGATAAGGTCCGCAACCTTACCTTTGTACCATGGATCAAGGAGAGTTGCCAGCCAGTAATGATCCCTCTCCTTGATCCAAAGAATATGGGGATCCTTCCGCAGGCTTTGCAGGAATAGGGTGGAAATGCAGCTGAGGCATTTGGTCTGGAGTTCTCTGGATCACTAAGGATGACATGATCCACAGCCACCTCCTCCCAGCCACGTACAAGTCCACAGGTTTCTTGGGACTGTAAATCATCGCTAAAGGACTGCTGCTGATGCTGAGTGCCAGGCTCCACCTCCATGCTCCTCCTCCTCCTCGTCCTCTTCCTGTGTGATCGGCGGGACAGCATGAACACTGTCTGGATAAAGGAGGCCTTGAGAGGCAAGGAAGTCCTCCTCTTCCTGCCTCTGTTTTGCCTCAAGTGATCTGTCCATTATTCCACACAGTGTGTGCTCCAACAGGTGGACTGCTCACCATTCTCGCGGCTTCCTCAAATGGTGACAGGACAGTACATGCATCCCTGATCATGGCACACTGGCGTGGGAAAAAAACAAGCTTTCCTGACCCATTCCTGGTGCCGTAGTCGCACAGATACTCATTGATGGCCCTCTGCTGCCTGTGCAGCCACTGCAGCATGGCCAACGTTGAGTTCCACCTGGTGGGCATGTCACAGATAAGGCGGTTCTTGGACAGGTTCAACTCCTTTTGGAGCTCAGCCAGCCAAGTACTGCCATTATATGACCGGCGGAAATGAACACAGACTTTCCTGGCCTACCTCAGGACATCCTGTAAGCCCAGGTACCTGCCCAAGAACCACTTCACCACCAAGTTAAGCACATGAGCCACACAGGGCACATGGGTCAGTGTTCCTTGTCGGAGGACAGCGAGGAGGTTGGTGCCATTGTCGCAAACCACCATTCCTGGCTTAAGCTGGTGTGGCGTCAACCACCTCTCAGCCTGCCCCTGCAGAGCTGACAGAATATCTGCCCCAGTGTGGCTCCTGTCCCCACACCAGTGCAAGCACGGCAATGCATCTCTTTGCCGAGGACAAAGCACAGGAAGAGGCCATGGATCAAGAAGAAGAGAAGGGGGTGGAGGAGAGAGGTGTGTCACAACCAGTAGTAGCATTTTGGAGGCGTGGTGGCGGAACAACCTCCAAAACTACTGCACCTTATCCTGCATCCTTCCCAGCTGCCAGAAGAGTCACCGCCGTGAAAGTTAGGTAACATCCCTGTCCATGCCTGCTGGGCCGTGAGTCAGCGGTAATATGCACCTTACCGCTGACCGCCCTGTCCAGTGAGGCATGGGCATTGCCTTCCACATGCCGGTAGAGAGCCGGAATCGCCTTCCATGAGAAAAAGTGGCGTTTGGGAACCTGCCACTGAGGAACCGCACATTGCACAAACTCACGGATCTACCGGGTCTACCAACTGAAAAGGCAGCAGTTGAAGTGCTAGCAATTTAGCCAAGCTAGCATTCAACTGCTGGGCATGTGGATGGCTGGGAGTGAACTTCTTTTGACGGTACAGCAGCTGGGGCAGGGAAATTTGCCTGGTACAATCGGACGTTGGTATACTGCTAGCAGAGTGCCCGCAAGTACTTGGCTGTGACACACCTAATTCTACACCTTCATCCATTTCAGTGCAGGTTTCAGAGAGGACTGAAGGTATAGTGGGGTTGGAAATCCCAGCTGATGAGGAGCAAAGAGAGGTCCACTTTGTTCTTTGGTGTGGGTCTTTAAGGAACGCTTGCCAACGAACTGCATGGCAGGTCAACATATGTCTGGTCAAGCATGTGATGCCCAAGTGGCTGAAGTTTTGGCCACGCGAGATACGCTTGAGACATATGTTGCAAATATCAGTGGTGCGATCTGATGCACTCATCTCAAAAAAGGCCCACACCAAAGAACTTTTGGAATAATGTGCAGAGGCAGCGCCTTGCACAGGCGGAGCTCTGCAGTGTGATTCAGTCGGTGTGCTGCCCTTAAGTTTGCCCATGGAGGGCATCCTGCCTCATTGGAGATGTGCCTCCTCCTCCTCTCTCCTATTAGGCACCCATATGGAGTCAGTGACCTCATCATCCCCTCCCTCTTCATCACTGGAGCAAACCTGGCAGTATGCTGCAGCTGGTGGAACATAACTGCCAGATTGCTGTCCTTCTTGAGCATCCCCTCTCTCTGGGCTCACGCTACTGCCTCCCTCTAGCTGGGTATCATCATCAGAGCCTTCAAAACGCTGAGCATCCTCCTAGAGCATGTACCCAACACTGTGCTCAAACAGTTTGGGGGACTCTTTAGGAGGACATGGTGGGTCTAGGGAAGGAGTGACTGATGCCATTGAGACGAGGGAAGAGGACGCGTTGGCAGCTGCTTTGCCAGTACCCTGAGCCTGGGTGAAAGAAGATGAGGAAGGCTTGGTCCTCCACTCTACCAAGTCTTCGACATGTTGTGGCTCAACGCGTCCAGCTGCCGAAAATAAGGACAAGCGCGTCCCATGGCCACGTGCTGATGATGCACCGCGTCCACGACCAGCACTTTTGCCTCTAGACACAAAGGTTGCTTGTCCTCTTTTATTGGCTCATGACTGTCTGCCTCTCCTTGTTGGCCTTCCAGACATACTAATGGCCTGTAGGGAGATGAGAACACCAGCAATTGAGGTAGCTTTAGGTGCACACTGAGAAGATGACACTGTACACCGACTGTAATTACTGAAGCTACCTGCCTGTGGTATAGGATCTGAAGAACACAAGCAATTGGGGTAGCTTCAGGTGTACACTGTGCAGGGGGCACAATACACCGACTGTAACTGCTGAAGCTGCCTGTGGTATAGGACTAGAACAACATCAGCAATTGGGGTAGCTTCAGGTGTACACTGTGCAGGGGGCACAATACATTGACTGTAACTGCTGCAGCTGCCTGTGGTATAGGAACAGAACAACACCAGCAATTGGGGGTAGCTTCAGGTGTATACTGTGCAGGGGGCACAATACACCGACTGTAATTGCTGCAGATGCCTGTGGTATAGGACTAGAACAACACCAGCAATTGGGGTAGATTCAGGTGTATACTGTGCAGGGGACACAATACACCAACTGTAACTGCTGCAGCTGCCTGTGGTATAGGACCAGAACAACACGAGCAATTGGGGTAGCTTCAGGTGTATACTGTGCAGGTGGCACAATACACCCACTGTAACTGCTGCAGCTGCCTGTGGTATAGGACCAGAACAACACCAGCAATTGGGGGTAGCTTCAGGTGTATACTGTGAAGGGGGCACAATACACCGACTGTAACTGCTGCGGCTGCCTGTGGTATAGGACCAGAACAACACCAGCAATTGGGGGTAGCTTCAGGTGTATACTGTGCAGGTGGCACAATACACTGACTGTAACTGCTGCAGCTGCCTGTGGTATAGGAACAGAACAACACCAGCAATTGGGGTTGGCTTCAGGTGTATACTGTGCAGGGGGCACAATACACTGACTTTAACTGCTGCAGCTGCCTGTGGTATAGGGCCAGAACAACACAAGCAATTGGGGGTAGCTTCAGGTGTATACTGTGCAGGTGGCACAATACACCGACTGTAACTGCTGCAGCATCCTGCCTGTGGCCAATTATGGCTCTCCTCGCTGCCGTCTCTGTGATTGGCAAGCATGTGGGTCACAGTGCATGCTTGGCCAATCATCAGCCAGCAATGTACTGCGATGCTGCAGTGCATTGTGGGCCGTGAGCGCCACACAAATATGGCGTGAACGGCCCACAAAGTTCTGGCTTCGCCGAACGGGCAAACACCCGAGCTCATCCCTAGTAGCCAAGTAGTGGAAAAGTCCCACACATGGGGTATGGCCATACTTAGGACGAGTAGCAGAATGTATTTTTGGGTGTCATTTTGGCTATGTACATGCTATGTGTTAGAAAGATCTTCTAAATTGACAACTTTGTGAGAAAAAAATTGGTTTTCTTTTTCTTTCCACATTTTCCAAAAACTTGTAGAAAGAAATGACATGTTCAAAAGACTCATTAAGCCCATAGAATATACATTGGGGTGTTTTCTTTACAAAATGGGGTACTTTTGTAGGTAATTCCATTATCCTGGTGCTCCAGGGCCTACAAAAGTGTGATAGGTACTCAGGAAATGAAATGTGTAATTTATGCCATTAGAACAACTGATGGCGCTATATGGATGTTGGGCCTCTGTACGTGGCCAGGTAGTGGAAAAGTCTCACACATGGGGTATCGCCATACTCAGGACAAGTAGCAGAATGTATTTTGGGTGTCATTTTGGCTATGCATATTCTATGTGTTAGAAAGATCTTCCAAATTGACAACATTGTGAGAAAAAAATAAGTTTCCATTTTCGTTCCACATTTTCAAAAAACTTTTGGAAAGAAAATTACATTTTCAAAAGACTCATTATGCCTCATAGAATATACATTGGGGTGTTTTCTTTTCAAATTTGGGTAATTTTGTGGGTAATTCCATTGTCCTGGTGCTCCAGGGCCTTCAAAATTGTGATAGGTACTCAGGAAATGAAATGTGTCATTTATGCCTTTAGAACCCTGATGGTGCTATGGATGTTGGGCCTCTGTATGTGGCCAGGTAGTGGAAAAGTCTCACACATGGGGTATCGCCATACTCAGGAAGAATAGCAGAATGTATTTTGGGGTGTGATTGCAATTATGCCTGCACTGTGTGTGAGAAATAACTTGTAAATATGACAATTTAGTGAAGAAAAAAATATATATATATGTCTTAATTTTCCAAAGCATTGTGGGGAAAAAATTGCAACTTCAAAAAATTCACTAATCCTCTTATTAAATACCTCAGACTGTCTTCTTTCCAAAAAGGGGTCAGTTTGGGGGTTATTGTACTGTTCTGACATTTTAGGCCCTCAAGAAATGAGATAGGCCATCAGTGCATTAGGATTGATACATTTTCAATAATGCCTAGCACGGCTTGTAGACTCTATAACTTTCGCACAAACCAATGAGCATACACTTATCAGAATTTTCTTTTACCAAAGACATGTAGTAGAATACATTTTGGCCTAAATTTTCGACAAAATTCGATTTTTTTGGTTTCTTTTAACCACTTGCTTACTGGGCACTTAAACCCCCCTCAGTCCCAGACCAATTTTCAGCTTTCAGCGCTGATGCACTTTGAATGACAATTGCGCGGGCATACAACACTGTACCCAAATGAAATTTTTGTCATTTTTTTCCCACAAATAGAGCTTTCTTTTGGTGGTATTTAATTACAGCTCGGAGTTTTATTTTTTGCTAAACAAACAAAAAAAAAATGCAAAAAAAAAAAAATCATGTTTAATAGTTTGTTATAACATTTTGCAAACAGGTCATTTTTCTCCTTCATTGAAGTGCGCTGATGAGGCGGCACTGATGGGCTGCACTGGTGGGCACTGATGGGCTGCATTGGTGGGCACTGATAGGCTGCATTGGTGGGCACTGATAGGCTGCACTGGTGGGCACTGATAGGCATAGTTAAGGCGGCACTAATAGGCACAGATAAGGCGGCACCAATGGGCACAGATAAGGCGGCACTGATGGGCAAAGATGGGCACAGATAAGATGGCACGGATGGGTGGCACAGATGGGTGGCACGGATGGGTGGCACGGATGGGCACTGATAGGTACCACTGATAGATGGGACTGATGGGCACTGATAGGTGGCACTGATAGGTGGCTCTGATAGGTGGCACTGCTGGGCACTGATGGGCGGCACTGCTTGGCACTGGTAGATGACACTGATGGGCGCGGATATGTGGCACTGGGGATGGACAACAGGAGATAATCAGAGACTGCAAATGGATTACCCTTATCTTAGGGTCCCTACTCCCCTCTTACATCAGTGACCCCTGCAGATTATTTTCAGCAGATGGCAGGGCAATCTGACTGTGGTGTAGAGCTGTCATGCACTGACCTTAACTTTCTGGTGCATTTCAGGGCACTGAGGGTAGGGATTGGTCCTCTTCTCCTCCCGTTCAAAGCAGTACATTTTACATTGTGAAAAGACGCCTTTATGTAATCGAGCCCAGCTGAGAAGTCAGCGGACCACTCCGTCCCCCTGCCTGAGCCAAGATGTAAGCGGACCGCCCCACCCGAGTCGTGATGAGATGTCAGCGAACCGTCCTGCCTGAGCCGAGATGTCAGCAGGCCGGCCTGCCCTGCTCCCAAGCCGAGATCTAAGGAGGCCTGAAGAAAGGAGGGAGGAGGGGGGAGCAGGGAGCATGACAGCATTAGAGGCTGGATCTACACAGGAGCTTGCCTTGTTCCTGTCCATTGACAATTACGGACCGGACAGGGATGAGTGCATAGCTCCCTTTTTCACAGACATAAATCTGTTCTGGGGGGTTCAGATATCTCAAACGCCTCTCCTTTATCTATGTCCATGCCCAGTAATTGACTTTGGGTGATGGGCCCCAAATTCAGGGCTATAGCCCCACAAGCCACCTCCTAGCAACTCCACTGGGCATGTCTCTACCAGCAAATCTAGAGTGACATTTTTGCCCATTCTTTCCAAAATAGCTCAAGCACTGTCAGAATGGATGGAGAGCGTCTGTGAACAGCAATTTTAAGTCTTTCCACAGATTCTTAACTGGATTTAGGTCTGGACTTTGACTGTGCCATTCTAACACATAAATATGCTTTGATCTAAACCACTCCATTGTAGCTCTGGCTGCATGTTTAGGGTCATTGTCCTTCTGGAAGGTGAACCTCTGCCACAGTCTCAAGTCTTTTGCAAATTCTAACATGTTTTCTTTTAAGAGTGCCTTGTATTTGGCTCCATCCATCTTCCCATCAGCTCTGACCAGCTTCCCTGTCCCTGCTGAAGAAAATCATCCCCAAAACACAATGCTGCAACCACCATGTTTCACGGTGGGTATGGTGTGTTCAGGGTAATGTGCAGTGTTAGTTTTCTGCCACACAGAGCATTTTGCTTTTAGGCCAAAAAGTAAAAATTTTAGTCTCATCTGACCAGAGCATCTTCTTCCACATGTTTGCTGTTTCCCCCACATGGCTTCCTGCAAGCTGCAACTGGGACTTCTTGTGGCATCCTTTCAACAATGGCTTTCTTCTTGCCACTTTTCCATAAGGGCAAGATTAATGGAGTGAGTGCATGACTAATAGTTGTCCTGTGGACAGATGCTCCCACCTGAGCTGTGGATCTCTGCAGCTTCTCCAGAGTTACCATGGGCCTCTTGTTAGCTTCTCTTATTAATGCTCTCCTTGCCTGGCCTTTCAGTTTAGGTGGACAGCCATGGGTGTCCGCAGAACTTTTTCCAGGGGGGGTGGGCATCATTTCAAGGCCACTCATGCTCCGCCCCTTTTCAACAATCTCATGAAAATCTTTCCACTGGAAATACATATGTGTTATATAACAGATAATTCATCTTCACTTGGTATTGGAAGTTACTCTGGCAGCTGTGTTCCATGCCCATATAGCCTAGAGAATGTACATCTTTTTATATTGCAATACATCTGTTGTGGCCATATTTTGATCTCATACTGTCACTGTATAGGCTGTTTTCATCAAGATAAAAATATGGCAACAACAGATGTACATTCTCTAGGCTATATGGGCATGGTACGCAGCCACCTGAGTAACCTTGTGGACGCCCATGCTTTCAAAAACCAGCCCTGGAAAAAATTTCATACACCCCTCACAGCATTATTATACCAGCCCAACAGCATAACGTCATTATTTTCTTGTTCATGAAAGGGAAAACCATACATTTTAAAGCACATTTGATGAAGAGAGTATTAGATATAGATATGAAATCACATAGGGCTATATTATATATATATATATATATATATATTCAAATTCCAGTTAATAGTGGTAAGTGATCAATCATCAAGGGGGACCCCAGAAACTCAGAACGTGGGGAGGACCACCTTCTGCAGAAAGAATACTCTAAGGTAAGGGGGGTGGGTTACTAATATAAGGAGGAAACCCTTTATATCAGTGCCCCTTACATTATCGTATTCACTCACCCCTTACATTAGTGACCCCCGACTGGCCTGGCGGTGCTTTCACTGACCTCCTCTCAGGTGCACTGTGCAGGGCTCAGTCAGTCGGCTCCAGCTTGGAGGTTTTATCCTATAGTCTCCTGTCCACAGTACACACAAGTCTTGACTCCTCTCCAGACTCCCTCAGAGACTGCAGACATGCTACAGGAGATGGTCAGAGACTGCAGACTTGATGCAAGAGCTCAATGCACCCTCACCAGTGCCCATCAAATTCAGCCTCACTGTGCCCACCAATGCAGCCTCACTGTGCCCACCAAATGCAGCCTCACTGCGCACCAAATTCAGCCTCACTGTGCCCATTAAATGCAGCCTCACTGTGTCCATCAAATGCAGCCTCACTGTGTCCATCAAATGCAGCTTTACTGTGCCGTGAATGCAGTCTCACTGTGCCCATCATTGCAGCCCCTCCTGTGCCCCATGTCCCAGTCTGCAGTCCCTGTCTGTGGGAAGGTGTGTTGTTGATGCTCGGTACAGTACCTTGCATGCCAGCAGGATATCCATGACGGCCAGCAGCAGGCAGGGTCTGTTCTCATTTTGGATGGGGACGGTGCTCCTTCCAGAGGATCTGTCTGCTGTGAGATGAAGTGGTCCCTGGCCACCTGCACCTTCAGCCGTCCTCATTTTCCGGCCCCAGTCAGCCTGCCCTCTGGTCCTGGGGAAGTGGAGAGCACTGGGTGGGAGCTGGAGAGAAGGGGGAGCAGAGAGTACTGGCGGGGTTGGAGAACACATGGGTGGGGGCAAAGAGCAAGGGGGAGTGGAGATCACAGGAGTGGGGAGCGGAGAGCGCTGGGGGGGAACTTGAGAGCACTGGGGGGGGGCAACAAGAACAGGGGTAGAGAGCACGGTAGGCTGAGAGCACTGGGGGGCTAAGAGTGTGGGGTGGTGGAGAGCACTGGGGGGCTAAGAGTGTGGGGTGGTGGAGAGCACTGGGGGGGCAGAAAAACAGGGGTGGAGAGCACGGGGGCTGGAGAGTACTGGGGGGTACAAAGAGCAGGGGGGAGTGGAGAGCAATGGGGGGAGCTTGGGAGATCCAGTGGGGGCCAGAAAGAACAGGGGTGGAAAGCACGGGGGACTAGAGAGCACTATGGGGGGTGGAGAGAACATGGGTGGGGGAAAAATGCAGGGGGAGTGGAGAGTACAGGGGGGAGAGCACGGAGGGTAGAGAGCACTGGGGGGGCTGGAGAGCACCAGGGGGGCAGAAAGAACAGGGGTGGGGAGAATGGGGTGCTGGAGAACAGGGGAAAGAGCACTGGGGAAGAGAACGGGGGAGAGCACGGAGGGGAGAGGACTGGGGGGAGTGGAGAGCACTGTGTGGGGGGAGAACAGGGGGGAGCACTGGGCGGAGTGGAGAGCACTGGGGGGAACAGGGGGGAGAGCACTGGGGGGGAACAGGGGGGAGAGCACTGGGATGGTGGCTAGAGAAGGATGGGGAGAGCTGGAGAGCAGCAAGAGCAGGGGAGGAGAAAACTGGGGAGGTCAGGAGAGTGTGGTGGAGGAGAGCACGGGGGGGGGGGGCAAGGGGGAGAGCACTGGGGGGAGTGGAGAGCACTGGGGGGATAGGGGGAGTGGAGAGCACCTAGAAAAGGATGGGGAGAGCTGGAGAGCAGGGAGGGCAGCAAGAATAGGGGAGGAGAGAACTGTGGGGGGGCAGGAGAGTGTGGTGGTGGAGGAGAGCATGGGGGAGGGGGGCCGGAGAGTGTTGTGGTGGAGGAGAGCAATGGGGGGGCAGGAGAGTGTGGTGGTGGAGGAGAGCACTGGGGGGGCAGGAGAGTGTGGTGGTGGAGGAGAGCACTGTGGGGGGGGGGGCAGGAGAGTGTGGTGGTGGAGGAGAGCACTGGAGGGGGTTGCAGGAGAGTGTGGTGGTGGAGGAGACCACTGGGGGGGCAGGAGAGTGTGGCGGTGGAGAAGAGCACTGGGGGGGGCAGGAGAGTGCGGTGGTGGAGGAGAGCACTGGGGGGGCAGGAGAGTGCGGTGGTGGAGGAGAGCACTGGGGGGGGGCAGGAGAGTGTGGTGGTGGAGGAGAGCACTGTGGGGGGGGGGTAGGAGAGTGTAGTGGTGGAGGAGAGCACTGGAGGGGGTGGCAGGAGAGTGTGGTGGTGGAGGAGACCACGGGGGGGGGGCAGGAGAGTGTGGCGGTGGAGGAGAGCTCTGAGGGGGGCAGGAGAGTGCGGTGGTGGAGGAGAGCACTGGGGGGGCAGGAGAGAGTGGTGGTGGAGGAGAGCACTGGGGGGGCAGGAGAGTGTGGTGGTGGAGGAGACCACAGGGGGGCAGGAGAGTGTGGCGGTGGAGAAGAGCACTGGGGGGGGGCAGGAGAGTGTGGCGGTGGAGGAGAGCACTGGGGGGGGGCAGGAGAGTGTGGTGGTGGAGGAGAGCACGGGGGGGGCAGGAGAGTGTGGTGGTGGAGGAGAGCACTGTGGAGGAAGGGGCAGGAGAGTGTGGTGGTGGAGGAGAGCACTGGAGGGGGTGGCAGGAGAGTGTGGTGGTAGAGGAGACCACTGGGGGGGGCAGGAGAGCGTGGTGGTGGAGAAGACCACTGGGAGGGGCAGGAGAGTGCGGTGGTGGAGGAGAGCACTGCAGCCTCCTATCCAGGCACTGTGGCACGGATGTGCATCTACTCCTCTGGATCACAGCGCTGGATGTTCGGCGGCCGCTCTGTAACACAGTCCTGCCCCCCCAGACAGGCTCATGTGATAGGCGGAACGTTGATTCTCTCTACTAGTCTATCACACGAGCAGGTCTGGGGGGGGGCCGGACTGTGTTACAGAGCGGCCGCCGAACACAGAGCCATCCAGTGCTGTGATCCAGAGGAGAAAGCGGAGGATGCAGCCGCCAGCGGACTCAGAAAAAAAATGCAGCATGGTGGCGGCTGCAACACCTTGGGGATTCCAGGGGGGGGGGCACTTGACCCCCCTTGCCCCCTGCTGCGCCCATGTGGACAGCCATGTCTTGGTAGGTTTGCATTTGGGCCATACTCTTTCCATTTTCGAATGATGTATTGAACAGTGCTCTGTGAGATGTTCAAAGCTTAGGATATTTTTTTATAACCTAACCCTAACTTCTCTGCAACTTTATCCATGATCTGTCTGGTGTGTTCCTTGGCCTTCATGATGCTGTCTGTTTACTAATGTTCTAACAAACGTCTGAGGGCTTCACAGAAAAGCTGTATTTATACTGGGATTAAATTACACATAGGTGTACTTTATTTACTAATTAGGTGACTTTTGAAGGCAATTGATTCCACTGGATTTTCGTTAGAGGTATAAGTGCTCATGCACACGGACGTTTTAAAAAACTGGCTGCAAAGCTAGCTCCGATGCCTGGAAAAATTGTTGTTAAAAACGTGATTTTTACCGCGTTTTGCATTGGCGTTTTTGCACGTTTTTTAGCGTTAGCGTTAAGTAGCGTTTTTTAAGAAACACATCTCTTGGCTATAGCACTCAGAAAACAAAGAAAATATGTTGCGCGTTTATGCGCGTTTTTGCGCGTTTTCCAGCGATTCGCGTTTTTACAGCTCTAGCTCCACGCCACGGAACGCACTGGTCCTGGGTTTTTTTTACAGCTTAAAAACGCCTATGCCATTTGCAGCTCAAAAACGCCTAGGTGGGCATGAAGCCATAGACTAACATGGACAGCCGTTTTTAAGCTGCAAAAAAAGCTAAAAAAAGTGGCTGTAAAAACGTCCGTGTGCATGAGGCCTAAGAGTAAAGGGGGCTAAATACAAATGCAGGCCACACTTTCCAGATATTTATTTGTAAATAACTAACTGGAGTTGGACCTAAGGTGTTTGGGGACAAAATGTATGATTTATAAAGAGCAGAGGACAATTTTAGGGATTAAGAATTTTTGAGAGTTGTGGATAGTTTTATTAAAATGGCAGTTGCAATATTCATTTGAACACTCCGTGGCAACAGACTAATAAAAAACATGTTAAAGGATAAGTTTACTTAAAAAAAATAAAAAAATAAATGCACATATTTTTGCAAGTAAAAAATTGTGCATTTATTTTTATTTTTTGTTGGGAGCCTGGAAAGCATTGCACCCACGATCAGCAGACTCTTTGTGTAAGCTGTTTGGCCGTACATCCTATAGCCAAGCAGTTACACACTAGCAGAAAGCATCAATGAACTACCACAGCTCATTAAGAACTACAAGCCAACAGCCACAAAGGCTGCGGGACCTTGTAGTTTTCTATTCTCAGAACTCTGTGAATGAGTGATGTGGTCGGGCAGAACATGTTACAAAAAGTGAACTTACCAGCATAGCATAGCATGGTAAATACATACCTTCCTCCCGTTTCAGCATTCCCGGAAGAATCAGGAATCTGCGGACTTATTATTTTTGAGTCTGTTACTTTCTGACTCACTGAGACCATCCCTCCCTCACCCCGATGCGATGGCTCTGGTTTCGGCTTGGCCGCTCAGCTCCAGTCCCTCCTGTGTACTGTGTAGAGAGAGAGATCTAGATCCGGCCAGCTTGCTCGCCGCATACTCAACTGGAGTGGGCTCGATGACATAAAGGCGTCTTTTCACAATGTAAAATGTACTGCTTTGAACGGGAGGAGAAGAGGACCAATTCCTACCCTCGGTGCCCTGATTGGGGGAGGGACTGCTGTCTCTGTGCAGCGGCCATCCAGCATGGGAGAAAGAAACAGAGAACAGGCAGACAGCCTGAGCCGAGGAGGAGGATGAAGCAAGGAGGACTCGTGGAGTGGAATATATATATATATATATATATATATATATATATATATATGTAGCGGCAATAACCCTTGGCAGGGTGGCCTTAACTTTTGGGCTTACCGGTTACCTCGGCTTGGCTGGTTCTTCCACATCTAGGGGTTCCCAGAGTTAGTACCCAACAACTTGGACGCTGACACCATAAAAGTCCTTTCGAAAAGGTTTTTATTTGCTGGGGTAACATCCAATAACACAGTCTCGTATGGGAACAGAGGGCAAGGGTGAAGAAACTCAGGCACCTTGAGCCACTAATATCAGAAAGTCTCTAATATCACCCAGAGAGTAGCCACTCGCAGCTGGACGCTTCAAGGCTGAACAAAGCTCTAGCCAGAGATTATGGCAGTTAGCACTTTGATCCAGAACTTGTGAAATCTTTGACCTTGAGTAACTGGTAACAGAAATGAACAGGAACCTTTTTCCTCAGTACTCTGTCTCCTTGGCAGTATTGGAAAAAGCGTAAATTCATCAGTGTCCTTCACAACTCAGCAACCAGGCACTTCTCAGGATGCCAGCTTGTTGGCCCTCCTCCGAAGAGTCCTCCCCCAGTTGTTTACATGAGCTGTGGTGCCCCTCCAAGCCGAGAGCACACCCGGATGCCTTGAATCCTCCCTCAGTTACTGCACCTCAGACCAGCCGGTTCCGAGACTCGGGAACAGACGAATCCCTACCCCAGACCAGGCGGGTCTACTGGGGCTAGCTGTTGCGAGGCGACGAATGCTTCCGTGACCGGGACCCCTCGCTGGGCTATCCCTGTCCAGAATCTGGAACAGACCGCTAGGGCCTCACGAAAGAATTAAGACATGTGACCTCAACATCTTAAGTAACCTTCCTCAGACTCCTCAGCGGGGCCCGGCGCACCCACTGATTGGCTCCGGGAAAGCTGATACCTAAAACGTCCAACCAGACCTGGTTCTGATCCTGTCATGTGCACCTAACTGTACACATGACCAGGCAGAACTCTAACACAGACCAGCCAAACTGATGTCAAAGTTAAACCTACAGAATAAACCCTCAGAACCCCTTTACTGTTCTGAGGCAAAAACTAAATTTGTACATAACAGACACTTTGTCCAAAGTGTCATAAGTGCTCAAGAAATGTCAAACATTTTTTGAGCACTTCAAAGTAAAAATCTTCTCTGAGTCTGAGTGGCTGGGGATTATATCTCCCTATTGAGCCACAGATTGGCCATGGTCGCCTTCCCGTTTTGGTTTGTTTATTTATTTAATTGATTCTATCAGGTAATTTCTTTTTGATTATTTATTTAATACATACCCTGTGAAATCTCTATTTTTGCGATTTCTAATAGGCATACCTTCTTAATTAGATTATAGTCTTTTTGATTATTTTTCTATTTATTACTGAATCTAGACTGATACTTTGAAGAGTCTCTCTGTAAGCAATAACTGTCCGGACGCTCCCCATTCATCGATTATTGAGGCTTTCAATTTGTTTGTTATCTTATTCGGTTATCATTGATTGAATTATCCTTTGAATTCTCAGCGGGTGAGTGTTGGTTCTTCCAGCCTTTTGATCCCTAACGACCCAGATCTCCCTGTTATTATACGGTATATATTTGTTTTATGTTCAATTATGCTTATGTTTTTCCATTCTGGAAATAATGATTGTAACATTATATATACACCTTATATCTAATAATCTTTTTTTAATGCATTTATCCATACAGTATTACATATGCCAGTGATATTTAAAGCTCCTAAAGAAACTCGTCTATGAGTGAAACATGTTGAGCATTATACCATAATGACTGAGTTCTAAAACGATTCTTCAAAATCATCATGTACTAGATGGATATGTATATGTGATGGTGTTTTTTTAAGCAAAATCTGTTAAACTTTTTTTGTCTGCAGTAAATTTCTAAGATTTTTTATTCATAGTTTATTGTGTATGATCCCTACATGGTTCTTTCTATATTATGTAATTCACGATACCGTTAAAAGTCCCGTGACCTGTTACTGTTCCTGCTTGCATTTGCCTCATGATGGTTACTGTTTTCTTGTTTTCACTTGAAATGTTTCAATAAAAATATTTTCAACACTAAAAGTCCCGTGAGGTTGGTTACCTCTTCCCATGTTCTATTTTCAATACTAAATAATTGGGATGTGGTATCGTTTTGTTTTGGTAGCTTCACTCCGTTATTTAAATCTTCATAACACACTGTATCTCAGTGGCCCAAACTGTAGTGTCGGTTACTTGCATTACACCCCATGAATAACTTCAGACCAAGCAGGGACAAGGTTTCAAACCTTTACTTAGAAAAGTGCAAAATAAATCTAAAAGTCCAACATGCAAAAACAGTCTTTCTCCTACTTCCCTATTCCTAACTCAGGCTATGTACTGCCCCAGCATCAGGGCCGCTGATAGAAATCATGGGGCCCTGTACAGCCTACCTGACGGGGCCCCCTTCAGCTCCACCTTGGCCCCGCCCCTGGTTGCACCTTCAGCCCCACCCCTGGCCCCACCCATTGCCCCTCCCCAGACCCCGCCTTGAAACAAAGTGTAGGTTTGTCTACAAGTGATATGTGTTTTTTTCCAGCCAGTTATAGGTTTGATTATCCAAAAGAAATAGTTTTCAGATGATAACAGACCTCTTTAATATCTATATGTAATACAAACCATTAATTAATAAATAAAATGGTATTTATTGCAGAGTATTGGCAGGGTATGTATTGCAGAGTATTGGCAGGGTAAGTATTGCAGAGTATTGGCAGGGTAAGTATTGCAGAGTATTGACAGGGTAAGTATTGCAGAGTATTGGCAGGGTAAGTATTGCAGAGTATTGGCAGGGTATGTATTGCAGAGTATTGGCAGGGTATGTATTGCAGAGTATTGGCAGGGTAAGTGCAGTAATGTTGAACTTGAAGCCCAACCCCCCAAGCGAGCACACACCTCACCTGTGTAATTGTTAGCTGCCTTGGCCCCAGCACTGCAGAGTCACTTCCTCCCTGTTATTGAGTGTCCACAATATTTCGATTGGAATTGGATTCCTTGCCCAAGAGAGGGAGAGAGGGAGAGATCACTCTGCGATCCCAATTAATAGGATGCGCTGGCCGGGACTTGTGCGACTGTGCCAGCATGAGGAGCGGGCGCAGAGGACGCATTCTTCTGCGCCCGAAATACAAAAAAATAGTCCCTCCTCTGCAGCCGCATATGTAACAAGAACACAGGTCCTTAAAAAAAAAAAAAAAAAGTTTACCGAAGGGAACAGTGTGATGGCGTCAAGGCTGGGCTGATTGGTGGCTGGAGAATATTTTTTTTTTTCACATCAAATTTGCTGTTCAGGTTGCCTGGGCCCCCCTGCTGGTCAGGCCCGGTACAGCAGGGCCAGTTGTTCTGGCCTATCAGTGGCCCTGCCCAGCATACTTGCAAAGGTAGAGTCCATGTACAATGAAGGGATCCAAAGTGGCATTTTCCAGTTTTGATTTCTTTGGGAATGAACCCCAAGTCCTGATGACCTTTTACATCACGGGAGTAGCAAGCAACATTCTTCCATTCCTCCCGGGTGTGGTTCTCCGATCTTCTCTTTCACGGTGCTCTCTTATGGGCTCTTACGTGTTTTTTTGCAAATTCTGACGGACCTAGAAATAGAACACCTTTTAAATCTTTCCGACGGAATCAATTCCTATCGGGAAAACCGTTTGTCTGTATGCTGTTCCGACGGACCAAAAAAGACGCATGGGCAGCTATTGGCTACTGGCTATTGAACTTTATTTTTCTAGTCCCATCATACATGTTGTACATCACAGCGTTCTAGATGATCAGACTTTGGTGTGATCGTGTATAGGCAAAACCATTTCAGCGGAACTTGGGCATACACACGGTCGCACAAAGTTGACGGAAAATCCGATCGTTCTGAACGCGGTGACGTAGAGCACGTACGATGGGACTATAAACGTGCCAGTAGCCAATGGCTTTGGTCTCGTAATTTATTCTGAGCATGCGTGGCACTTTGTCCGTTGGAATTGTCTACACACGATTGGAAACAATCTGATTTTGTTGTCGATAAATTTTAGATCCAGCGCTCAAACTTTGTGTGTCGGAAATTCCAACGGAAAAAGTTAGATGGAGCCAACACACGATCGCACATTTTCCGTGGGAAAGTTCGACCATGTGTACAGGGCATTAGAGTTTATTCTGACGGAAAAAACTGTTGTGGGTACGCGGCATTAGAAGAAAACCTATTAGAGACTGCAAAAGACTAGATTGGGGTGGAGGTTCATCTTTCAGCAGTACAACGACCCTAAACATAGAGCCAGAGCCAGGGTTGCCAACCCGCCAGTAAATTTAATGACAGTTTGTAAAAATCTGTGATTTTTTTACAACTGCCAGTAAATATCAGGGGCTGATAATTTCATGCTGTGTTGACTTTTTAAGTGTAAATCAAGCAAATTACTTTGTTATAGGTATTGGCAGTGTTTCCATAACATGTTTATACTGTTTAAATATTCACTGTGTTAGTTTTCAATAGGAGTTCTGTAATGTCTCAGGTGGCCAGTAAAAAATGTGCTCCGCCAGTAAATTTTCCATATTTTGTCAGTAAAAAATGCTGCGGGAGGTTGGCAACCCTGGCCAGAGCTACAATGGAATGGTTCAGATCAAAGCATATTCATGTGCTAGAATGGCCCAGTCAAAGTCCAGACCTAAATCCAATTAAGAATTTGTGGCAAGACTTGAAAATTGCTGTCCGCAGATGCTCTCCATCCAATCTCACAGAGCTTGAGCTATTTTGCAAAGCAGAATGGGCAAAAATGTCATTCTCTCGATGTGCAAAGCTGGTAGAGACATCCCCAAAAAGACTTACAGCGAAAGGTGATTCTAAAAAGTATTGACTCAGGGGGGCTGAATACAAATGCATGGCACAGTTTTCACATATTTATGTGTAATTATTATTTTTTAAACATTTATTGTTTTCCTTCAACTTCACAATTATGTGCCACTTTGTGTTGGTTTTCTGGTTGTAATATGACAAAATATGTGGGAAGTTTAAAGGGGTATGAATACTTTTTCAAGGCATTGCATATAATGTTTAGGGGTTCTAAGTAGTTTGTTTGCAAAAAAGTCGATTTTTACATGTACAGTAGGAGAAAAGTGTCAGAATTGGCCCGCATACAAAGTGGTTTTAAAAAGAAAACGAATGCAGACACCACATCTAATGATTGCTAAGCTACAATATATTACATTTTTGGTTTCACATACAAGTCCAGACCACCAATAAAGTTATTTAGTACATACCATTGTTTGTTCCAATGTATCATTTTTGCTGTTGTGTCCTCGTTTCCTTCCATGTTATTTCAGACAGGCATTTTCAAAATGTATAGTGGTCAGTTTGCTGACGCTCCAGGCTTCTCACGCAGAATCAGGCAAACAAATGTCTCACTATTTCCTTCAATATGACATACTGACCCTCTTTAACGTGACTAATATGGACCCCTTGTTGTGGATAAGACACTAGATAGACATTCTTGGAAGGTTTAGGGAATGAAGTAAGCTCTAACATGACAGTAATACATTTCATTTTTCCAGTACTCTTGGGCACTTAAGATGTGAAACATTGATAAAAGAAAAAAAAAACACGGTAGAAGCTGTAGCAAACTATATGTGATATTATAAAGAAAATAACTAAAATATGGACAAAATAATATAATAAGCATTCAGTTGCACACGTGATATGCAATAGTATGCTCAGCAGCATTGTACCAGCAGTATTTTAAAATCATTTTATTTTAGGGCCAGTTCACACCACATGCAGTCCAGTGTGCTTTTTTCTGCATCAAATATGCATGGAAAGAAGGTTATATGGTTTCCAATGGCATAGTTCACACCAGTACAGTTAGTTCCAGGGCTTTCCAGTTCCAGAAAAAAAGTGGAACACACATAAAAGCACCAAAAACGCATCAGAATGTATGTCCCCAAGAAAAAAAAAGAAGAAAAAAAGGGGGAAAAATGCACTGGAATGCATTAAAAATGCACCGGAAATGCATCAAAAACGCGCAAGCAGAAATGCATCCAGAACGCATCTGAACTGTGTTTCTATGGTGTGAATTGGCCCTTAATGAATACATTCCAGTACTTTGTGTTCATATATTTAGAACTTGGTGGATGGTTGTAGCCTGCAATTCATATATACATGCCGGTGGTCTGTTGGGCATAAGTCAGTCTCTAAATTCAAAACTTTACAGAACACCTGTCAGGAGAGAATTATGGGGGCTACTATCACTGGCTCCCTGAAATGATGGTTAGCAGGGTGTCAAGGCTGTATCTTTACACAGACAACATAGGTCGTGGCCTAGGGCAGCAGGACTCCCAGGATCAGCAGCATCTTTGTCACTACCACCAGTGATGGAGTTACATTCCTCCCACTGACCACCAACGATGATACATTATATTCTGATCTCTGAATACCAATGCCTGGGCACCATTCCTCCCACTAATCATTGATGCTGTGGCATTTTTTACTCCTATTGATCACAGACCATTTATTACTCCCACTGACCACTCAGGCATTTATTACTCCTACTGATGCTTGGGCATATTGTACTCCCACTGACAAGGGATGCAGGGACATTTATTACTCTTACCAACCAATTAAGATTGGACATTTATTACTCATACAGGCCTTTGATACTGGGGGATTTCTCACTCTTACTATTTCTTTTTTACTGGAGGTTTTTTTTTACTCATAGTACTTACAGTCCAGACCCCACACAGTCTGATGAACAGTGAACTGGTTTCTTTGTTAAAATGTTTACTGAGCCCTACTGAAATTGATCTTGTGGCAAGCTATGGTAGAAATGATGTAGTAATTGATTTTTCCTTAAAGCCTAACTGATGTGTGAAAAACCAAATCTGATGCTGCACCTGTCAGAACATAGCCGGTTTTGGGTCAGGTCTATTTTCAATGGAAGGACACAATGTGCCCCGATGTGCCATAATGTATAGATGAATCGAGTGTTTGACCTTGTTTTTTACCAACTCTAAAGCCTCATTACTGACCTTGGAGGCTGACCTTCACATGAATTGGCCAATACTGAGGCTTAGGCTGGCCATACATTATGCAATATTCTTTCCTTCAATTACCGGTTGCGTTATTGTTTAAGTTTCCCTGCCATCAGAATATAATGATCACTGCTGCCGGCAACAGCCAGTGGCAATGGTTGTACAAACAAAACCTCAAGGGGCTAGCTGTGCTGAAGCCAATCAATATGTAGCTCTACCCCTCCATGAGCTACCAGTAATATTCAGTCCTCACTTTGACTTGGATAAAGACCTTGTCCCATCAGACCCCCAACCCCACCACATAATATACCACTGTAGATAGTATCAACTTCACCACACTTTAGGGTCACCCCAAAATTAAACTTGAGTTTCTGGAGTAGACAACTGCGTATATTGTCACTTGAAAACTCAATAAGACATAATATACAATACAGAATATAATGGTGTAAAATATAACAACACAAACCAAGCATGGATTTTGTACCCAGATTTTGACCTGACCAGAATAAACTGTAGCTTTCCCCACTGTATGCGCAGTAAGAGGTGACCAGAGACCTGTAACAACAAAGCTTAGGGACTAGGTTTTCTGTGAGCACTTAACATAAGGGAACTAGGCCTAGGCCTTTGCCAGAGGCTAAAATATGCAGGAATAGAATGGTGGCGCTAAAAGCAGGAAAACTATTTACAGTTTTAGAATCAATCTTCTGCCAGCTGCTGGGGCCCTTTAAGATGCTGGCATGCTTATGACAGATATTTCTGCACACAGTGAGTTGTTCAAAAAAAACAAAGGGGTTCCTCAGTGCGTAAGAATGGGCCAAGCTCAGCTAATGAGTTAAGGGGCTTGGTGGTGTTAGCTCAGCAGAACAGGATAGACCAGGCTTCAAATCAATTTCATAGGGCTTAAGAGATGTATATAGGGTTTCCAAAAGGATATGTTCTTGGTCAGCGAAAATGATGGGTCACAGATCCGCTCACCAGCTCCCAGATCAGTAGTAGCAGGCTGTAGCGATAGAGGGGCCCCCTTTGTCATTTGACAACGATGTGCATTGATCTCGTGATGGATGGTTGGCTGTACAGGCTCTCAGGACCAGACACAGGCTTCCTTAGATAGATCCGTGTGGCAACAATACTATAGCATTGTGTAGTATGCTCAATTCCCCTTGATGCAGGTGGCAAGACTACTGGGTGGGTTTCCATTTGGCAGCAACAGGACGCAGGCGCTCTGCAGAATTCAGTGCAACGATCTGTATAGCCCACTTGCTGGGCAAAGTGAGCCTGCCAATGACTCAGTGGTGAAACCACTTTGGCATCCCTCTTGCCCCCTGTCTCTCTCTTGGCAGCAACAACACCTCTCTCTCTCTACTACTGTGGGAAAAATAATTATTTGATCCCCTGCAGATTTTGTAAGTTTGCTAACTTACAAAGAAATGAAGGGTCTATAATTTTGATCATAGGTGTATTTTAAATGATAGAGACAGAAAACCATCCAAAAATCCAGAAAAAAACACATGATACAAATGTTATAAATTGAGTTGCAGTTCAGTGAGAATAAGTATTTGATCCCCAAGCAAAACATGACTTACACACATCTCTGGAGGGATTTTGGCCCATTCTTTACAGATCTTCTCTAAATCCTTAAGGTTTCTTGGCTGTTGCTTGTCAGCTTGAAGTTTCAGCTCCCTACATAAATATTCTGGCTAGGCCACTCCATGACCTTAATGTGCTTCTTCTTGAGCCAGTCCTTTCTTGCCTTGGCAGTATGTTTTGGTTCATTGTCATGCTGGAACACCCATCTTCAGTGTTCTGGCTGAGGGAAGAAGGTTCTCATCCAAGAACGCACCCTCCATTCGCCCCTCAATGCTGAAAAGTCAGCCTATACCTTTAGCAGAGCAAGAGCCCCAAAACATAATGTTTCCAACTCCATGCTGAAATGTAGGTATGGTGTTCTTAGGCTCATAGTCAGCATTTTTCTTCCTCCAAACACGGCCAGTCGCATTAATGACAAAGAGCTCAATTTTGGTTTCATCTGACCACAACACTTTCTCCCAATCCTTTTAGATGTTCATTGGCAAACTTCAGAAAGGCTTGTACATGTTTTTTTTTGGTGACTGTGATCCCAACTGCCTTACGATCATTAACAAACTCCTCCTGTGTAGTTCTGGGCTTATCCCTAAAGCCCCGTACACACGAGAGGACTTATGTCCGACAGACTTCCGAAGGAGTTCCGTCGGAGTTCTGCCGGAGTTCCGACGGAGTTCTGACGGACTTTTCGGCGGAGCGGACTTGGCCACACACAATCACACTAAACTCCGACGGATTTGAACGTGATGACGTACGACTGGATTCGAATACGGAAGTTCATAGCCAGAAGCCAATAGCTGCCCTAGCGTCGGTTTTAGTCCGTCGGAATAGCACACACACGAGCGGAGTTTTCGAAGGGACCCCGGTCCGGCGGAGTTCCGTCGGGAAAATTTGAAGCATGTTCCATATTCTAAAGTCCTTCGGACTTTGGCGAGTCAAAAGTCCGTTGCAGCCCACACACGATCGAATAGTCTGACGGACTCAGTCCGTCGGACTTTGGACGTTGAAAAGTCCGCTCGTGTGTACGCGGCTTTACTTTTCTCATGATCGTCCTTACCTCATGAGGCAAAATCTTGCATGGAGCTCCAGACCGAGGTGGTTGGTTATTTTGTATTTCTTCCATTTGCGAATAATTGCTCCAACAGTTGTCTCCTTCTCACCAAGCTTCTTGCTAATGGATCTTTTAACCTGTTCCAGCTTTGTGCAGGTCTACAATCTTGTTCTTGACATCCTTTGACAGTTCTTTGGTCTCGCCCATGATTGTGAGGTTTGAATGGAAGTAAGAGATTCTGTGGACAGGTGTCTTTTATACACATAAGTAGTTGTCATTAGGAGCACCTACTTAAATTGACAGGACTAATCTGTGTACCACATGAGCACATACTGTAGCCAGTCTGTGGGAGCCAGAGTTATTGTTGGTTGGTAGGGGATCAAATACAGTGTAGCACCGGCTCCTGAAGAGCATGCGCTATATGTTTTGAAATTTAAAGTTACACCTAAACTGCAGTTTGGTTTGGGTATAATTGTTTCAAATTTTGACCTCAGCATCAGTCTGACTGGACTATAGGGTGTTCAGCCTGGCCATAGGGGGGCACTGTCTCTTCTGGCAGGCATGGAACCACGGTCTGGTTGAGTGCTTTAAGGTTACTTTCTCTTGGAGCAGGCCCAGTGGGAGGGTCACTTTTGCTGTGCTTTCTGGGAGAGTGTACTTAAGATGCGGATGTCACGTGGTTCGGGGTTCCGGTCCAGAAGTATGTTCTGACTCCATGGTCCTGGTCCTCCTGACCAGCCCCCGGGAAGGCTATGGCCTGGGGTGCGGATCCACCTGACTTTATGTCTCGGGGTTGGCTAGCCCGAGGCAGGGAAACTAAGGAAAGGATTCGGAGGTGGTCCAGTGCCGTCTCCAGTCGTGGAGAGGCCCAGCGACTTCGTAGCTATCCAGGGGAGGACTCTTCAGAAGAAGGCCACGCACGGGTTGGCTTCTTAGCAAGAGCCTGGTAGGGCTGAAGTACCTAAGTGAATCCAGTTTCGTGGGTATCGCCAAACTGGCTGAAAGATACTGGTACCACACGAGTGTTCTACAAGTCCTGGTTTCCTACGAGTTCTACAACAAAGTCTGTGGCAGAGACTTATTCCTACGTGTTCTACCACAAAGTCTGTGGCAGAGACTTATTCCTACGTGTTCTACAACAAAGTCTGTGGCAGAGACTTATTCCTGATTTCAGCACCTTGTTGGCTGCTAGGCCTTGTGAGAGAGGGACTATCCAACTTGAGGGAACATCCAGCTGTGAATGGCTATTCTCTGGATTTAGTCGAAGTAAGCAAGTTCTTTATTATTTTTTTTTTCAAATACTTTTTATTGAGTTTATACAATCAAACATTCAATCATGAAACAGAAAATCAAGAAAAATCATATAAACATTGCAAAACGATCTTGATAAGAAGGTACAATATGCAAATTATATTTAATGTCTAAGAGCAGTATGCTATATTCATAAAGGGATTGGTCTGGATCAATATATATTGTAAATAACAATACATACACACGTAAAAACATAAAGAAAAGAAAAAAAAAAAGGGTGAAAATATTGGGATAGGGGAAGAGGGAGAAACGAAAAAAGGAAGGTAATCCCCTAACTCTTATTGAAGAAAGTTATAATAAGTAATTTCTAGATAGTCTACTATTAGAAGCATCTAGCTTGTCACTCAGGAGTTAAATTATAAGCAAGAATTGGAAGCAAACAAGGAAAATAGATTTGCTTTCGTTAGGTAAATATTAAATGTTTTCGGAAGTGAATCATGAGTTTATAATATACACTTATACCGGATTTGTAATAACGGAGGCAAGCCTCCTAAATATCCCAGAATAGTAAGGTCTTCTGTAAATCTGAAGTACATATAATGGTTACTTGATCAGATCTTTATAAGTGTCAGTTGACGTGAAACGTATCCAACTTGACCATGTTTTTATGTATTTGGAAGGAGTATCTCTGGATTGGTGTATGAGATCCTCCATCTCTGCGATCCTTGGGGTTTGAAGAAACCAATCTTTTATGGTAGGTGGGTCAGAAGAACGCCATTTACATGGTATGCACATGTTTGCTGCTGAGATTAGGTACATGGGTAAAGAACCCAAATATTTGCAGGAATGCCTAGTGGAGTGATGCAGCAGAAATTGTGCAGGTGTGTATTCAAGTTTGAGTGTGGTAATACGGTAGATGAATTTATGTACATTATTCCAGAATGATTGTATTTTATGACAAGACCACCAAATATGAAGAAGAGAACCAGGTTCTGTTCCACATCTCCAGCATAATGGGGAAACCGTGGGAAATATACGATTTAATTTTACTGGTGTATTGTACCATCTCGATATAATTTTAAAAGCATATCCTGTGCAGATACGTTCAGAGAGCCTTTGTGTGCAATTTTATGAATCGTTTCCCAATCTTTGCTTGTGATGTTTTGGGATAAATCCCTACCACATTGGGCAGCTCTACCATCAATTGTGGACTCCAAGTCGGAGAAAAGTAAAGTATATGAAAAAGAAATTAGATGTCTTTGTGGTTCTTTTTTAAGGCGCATATTTTCGAAAGGGGTAAGAACTCGGATCCAATCGGGACGTTTAGATGCTATATCAAGGAATTGTTTAATTTGTAAATATGTCTCCTGAGGAAATGACTGAGGATGTATAGAAGCTTGTAATTTGGAATAGGTGATGATTTTATCTCCTTCAAAGAAAAGCATGGATCTAACAGTTGATTGTGGCCAGATATCGTTTAAAAAAGTAGGACTCATTCCAGGTAAAAATGTTGGATTCATTTTTAGTGGTGTCAAAAGCCCCGTGTTTGATGAGAGAAGGTATTTGGAACATGCTTGTTTGAAATCGGTAAGTGTCGGACCAATTAAAGGATGGAGTTTATATACTTTAGGAATATGCTTAACTAGTAACCATGGAGTTTGGGCAATTGGAATGGAGTCCAAAGAATTTTCCAACTGGACCCAATCTTTGTTGGCAGAGTGTATATTCCAGTCAATGATTCTCGTCAACTGACATGCTTGTTGATATTTTTTAATATCAGGTAAACCTATACCTCCTTTTAATTTCGGACAAGTAAGTTTCATAAAGTTTTTTTTTTCCAAATATATATTTTATTAGTTTTCAACAATGGGACAAGGGCCCGCTTAACATACAGCGGTAGCAAAAAAATGGAGGTCGCAGCCTCCAAGTCACTCATCTTGACAAGATATAGAACACAGTGCAAATTCCAACAGCACAAGAAAGAGAATATAACCAGGGTCCATATGTCCCCGAGGTCCAGTTTGTTGGTATAGCCAAAATCTAAACAATATAGGCCAACATATCGCTACCAGAAAAGAATGAGAGAAGAAAGAAAGGTAAGTTACAGGGGAGAGGGGGGAGGATCGGGAGAGAAGGGGGGCATGGAGGGACAATGGGAGGCGTTCGACTGAGATACCTGTCCATGGGGTTGGAACCTCTGTGTACTGCCTAGTGTCCATGTAATCACAACAGCTCAAGTCGCAAGCAGCGACTTTCCTTCATCTGAAAGTATGAACATATTCCAGAGAGACCAGGTTTTCCTGTAGGTGTCCTGTCTGTGTTGCGCTGTCAACACCAAGTCCTCCATTTTATTCATGTCTTCTACCCTCCTCAACCACATTGCTACGGTCGGAGGACAGTCTTGTTTCCAAAGTAGGGGGATACAGGATTTGGCAGCGTTAGTCAAGTGTCGCAGTATAGATCTCTTGTATCTTCGGGGGGCAGGGTGGACACATGGAGTAGAAAGAACGCCGGGTCGTTGGGAATCAGCAGGTCCGTAAATTTTTGAGACACCGTTCGCACTGCAGTCCAGAAAGGTTGTCAACTTAGGGCAGGACCAAAACATGTGTAACATGGACCCCCTCTCCTCATGACATCGCCAGCAACTTGCTGACGTGTCTGGGAAAATGGCATGTAGGCGACTAGGTGTAAGATACCACCGGGTCATGATTTTATAATTGGTCTCTTGTATTTTAGTGCACAGTGACGTTTTAAGAGAATGGTCAATTATATTCTGTTTCTGGACTGCAGTAAAGGTGCATTGAAGCTCCGCCTCCCACTTGTCCAAGCACGCCAGGCTTGGCGGGTGGGCTGGTGTATTCAGTGTCGAGTACATTTTAGAGAGGACTCGAGAAACTGGTTCCGTGCCTGTGAGGAATTCCTCGTATGGGGTCAGCGGTCGTGTGTAAGACTGGGGATTTGGGATGCTTTGAAGAAAATGGTGTATCTGTACTGCGTCCCAGAAGGAGAGGTGGAAGGAGCCCGCGGGATCGGTTAGCTCCGTTAACAAGGGCCACCGATCTCGCCGCACAAATCATGCAGCCGTTACACAATCTGACTCCCTCAGCGCCTGAAAGCGTGTAGGTGAATTCCCGGGGGAGAACCGGTGGTTACCTAGAATCGGGGTCAAGGGAGAGGTTTTGGTAGTCAGGGAGTTTTGGAGTGTTGCCTGAAGACATTGCGTCAGAGTGTTCCCTATCAAGGGATGCGATTTTATCTCAGGGGGGAGGGAGCCACCACACCATAGTGCAGATCGCAGGGGAATGTTTACCTGCCGTTGTTCTATCTGTACCCATAATTTCAATTCTTGATGTCTCCCCCAGTCCACGATTCTGCCTAAGTGTATTGCTTGGTAGTATCTCCTAATATCGGGGAGTGCCAGTCCCCCATATCGTTTGGGAGCAGAAAGTTGGGCACGTGGTATGCGCGGTTTCTTGTATGCCCAGACAAATTGGACAAACAGGGTCTGCACCTGTTTAAAATATGTGGGAGGTATTCTGATCGGGAGAGCCTGAAAGAGGTATAACAATTTGGGCAGCACACTCATTTTTAGTAGATTGCATCTCCCAAAACATGAGTGTAGTCCCTTATGCCATGTGTCTAGCAGTGCCCTAATCTGTATCAACAAAGGGGGAAAGTTATAGTCATAGATGCGAGACAGGTCAGTTGGGATTTTCGTGCCCAGGTAAGTCAAGGCAGAGGACGTCCATCTAAATTGGAAGGTGGATTGTAACACCGAGAGAGTACGTGCCGGAATAGATATCCCCATTGCCTCAGATTTAATAAAGTTAATTCGAAGGTTAGAGAGTTTCCCGTAAGTCTCGAATGAACTAAGGAGATTCGGAAGGGAAATTATTGGGTTAGTGATGGAGAAGAGCATATCATCCGCATAGGCTGACAGCTTACAGTGCAGTCAGCCAATTGCCACCCCTTGTATATCGGGGTTCATTCTGATCTTGGCTAAAAACGGTTCCAAGGACAGAGCGAAAAGGAGGGGGGACAATGGGCAACCCTGTCTCGTCCCATTGGTGATCTTAAAAGGTTCTGATAGTATACCGTTGGCCTTCACCTGGGCTGTAGGACTACTATATATACTAGCTATGCGGCTCAGCATCACCTCCCCCAGTCCGATATGTCGTAGTACTGTAAACATAAACGACCAGTTAACCCGGTCGAACGCCTTTTCGGCGTCAGTGTTTAAAAATAGACACGGGGTCTTCTTTGATTTCACAATATGTAACAAATTAAGCACTTTGGTGGTACTATCCCTAGCTTCCCTCGACGGGACAAAACCCACCTGATCCAGATGGATAAGTTGCTGGAGATGCGATGCCAGCCGAGTAGCCAGTATTTTGGTGAATAGTTTGAGATCTACGTTCAGCAGCGATATAGGTCTATAACTGCCACAGGACGCTGGGTCCTTCCCCTCCTTAGGGATCACGGAGATATGGGCACCCAGGGTAGCGGAGGCGAATGTTTCTCCCGACCCCATGGCATTAAAGACCGTGAGTAGTTGGGGGCCTAATACTGGGAATAGGGTTCTGTAGTATTGTAAGGTATAGCCGTCAGGACCCGGCGCTTTCCCGGGCTTCAGGGACTTCATGGCCGTTTGGAGTTCTGGTAAAGTTATGGGAGAGTCTAAGATCCTCTGCGTGTCAGGTGAGAGAGAGGGCATGTGAGAGGTCGCAACGTATTCATCCATGTCTGATTGGGGCGCTGTCACCAGAGGCAGGTTGTACAGGGTGGAGTAGAAAGAGTGAAACTCCCGTGTAATATGTGTGGGCAGGATTGCCCTCTCGCCCCCTGCCTTGTTAATGTGAGGGATGTATGTGGAAAGTTTTAAGTCTCTGACCATTCTTGCCAACAATTTCCCGCATTTGTCCCCTGATTCATATGTCGTTCTACGACAGATCTGTAAATGTGCCTTAGCGCTGTAGTGGAGGAGATCGTTGATCTGTTTCCGTAAGGTTGTCAAGTCAGATTCCGAGGACAGTGTGGGATTATGCTTATGTTTGCCCTCAGCAACAGCAAATTTCTGTAAGTGTTGGGTAAGTTGTTGGGTACGCTCCCGTTTAATGCGGGCCCCATGCTTAATAAGGATCCCCCTAATCACTGGTTTGTGAGCCTCCCACAAAATCCCAGGCGTACAACCAGGTCGGGCATTCTCCTGGAAGTAACAATGCAGCTCCCTAGACACCTCCGCCAGCACCTCCGGTGCCTGCAGGAGGCTCTCGTTTAGACGCCAGAATCGGTGTCTGGAAGAGGCGTGATCAGATATACGGTATGTCAAAAATATAAAAAGGGGGGTGTGTGCGCTTACTTATTAAACCCCAAAATAAGAGAAAAAAGACAATCTTATAAACACAATCTTATAAAATGACCAAGTGTAAATCAATGTGAGAATATGTGAAACATCAAAAGTGGTCAATAAAAAAGTGGATCAACTCAAACAATTAAAAATTGCGGGTATGTGCAAGAACTAATTAAGATTACTACATGCAACAAAAAAAGTGCATAAAACCTGTGCATATAATACTCGAAACAAATCAGTGAATCACAGCGGTAAAAAAATTAAATAAAATGCAATATGATGTAAACCATATATGTGAAGCACAATCGTGTCAGTGCATCAAACTAAAGTGTCCCAAATAGCATCCAATAAAGACATGCCACTAAAGATTAAAAAATCACAGCACAGAAAAAACGTCAATCGGGTTGAAGTGCAAAGTGCCAAACGTGAAACGATCCTCTGGTGGTGATCCGTGCCAGTGGTTGTGCTATCACTAGGTAATTACCTCCCTGCTGCGGAATTAAGCAGCAAAACAGACACACGGGGCAATCAGGAAACAGAGGATGATCCAGGTGATGGCTGTACAATGGAATCTTGGAGATGACACAAATATATCCAGTTTCCTTGTGTATGGTCACCAGGCTCGAAAGGATAAACCGAGAGATACCGCCATAGTGTAGTATTTTTAAAACAATTTTATTAAAAGTAAAAATAACTACTCACAAGAGGATGGACATGTAAAGCACAGCAGACCGCCGAGCAACTAGCCCGGATGTAAACGTCACTTCCGGCTCCTACGCGTTACGTCAACAATAGGACTTCAACTGGGATAGCAAGATGGTGACAGGAAGTGATTTTTAAGAGCTCTGGGCGGAGAACTTCCGCCCATAGTTCATATGGTGTTAATGAGTATCAGGGCTGATGTGTATATGGGCGGACAAATAGGAGCGGGTGGGCGTATCAAGACAACGTTCGCCTCACCCTATCATATATCATGCTAAGGAAAACAGGGAAATTATATAAGGGGACGGACCAATCAGGGTGGGTATACTCCTCACTTGATCGAGCTCACACCGCAAATGCTGTGTGCAGCATGTCAGACACTTGCATAAAGACAAAGAAAAACGAAAAAGGACGGCGGAGCAAGGGGAAAAAGACAATATATGTCTATAAAGCTATATGGCCGTCACCCCGAAACAGATACTATTATGTCTGGACCGCAATACTGTAAAAATCATTTATTAGAAAGTAGTTTCACAAAAGCTAGACTAAAATACAGCTGGGGAATATTATGTAGATGTATAGAGCTGGATAGACTGCCGGTAGCCATATTACTGTAGCCTAAATTGCAAAGAGGCAGATAGATCAGCATATCCCTGTAATGGGCCAGCAATATGACACTCGGTAAACTAGTATCTACAAATACAAATGGAATAATGGGAAAATAAAGAACGGCCATAAAAAATAATCTTAAAATTGATAACCATAAAATATCCTGCACCAAGGATAAAAAATGGAAATAAAATAGACTAAAAATAGACCAGGACAGACCATAAAGGGGGAGAGAAACAAATGTCAAATGGTATATTAAAGCATTTAAAAATATCTTAAAAAAGGTTATAAAAAAATGGTTATGTTTAAAATATCATTAAAATATTTCAAACCACAGTATAAGGGGCAGGACCCAGAAATGACGTATACATTACACAAAATAGCAGATAAAATGTTACGTTGTTTACAATAAAACAATCAATTACCGAAATGTGGAAAAAAGCCTAGTGTGGTCAGATCACAATAAATAATAGATACTAAAAACCGTCTACCAAAATTAAAAATCGCTAATAAAGCAGTTTAAATCAAATTCAACGTTTAATCCCCTGGGGGTGAAAGTGTCTAAAGAAAAAATCCACTTAGACTCAATTTGACTTAGAGTCCTCACTTTATGTCCCCCTCTCCAATGTTTAGCGTAGGGGACAATACCCCAAAATTTTAAATGTTTGGGGTCTCTGTTATGGTGGATGGCAAAGTGTTTGGAAACATTATGTTTATCGTATCCCTTCTGGATGTTCTGTATATGTTCCTTGAGTCTGGTCTTTAAAGGTCTTTTAGTGCGGCCCACATATTGTAGGCCGCAACTACACTCAAGGACATAGACAGCTCCTACTGTGTTACAGCAAATAAAATCTTTAATTTTGTGTGTATTGCCAGTGCTAGTGGATTGAAATTGGAAGACTTTATTCGGTGTACTGGCACGTACACATGCAACGCACCTTTTACAGGGTGCGTTGCATGTGTACGTGCCAGTACACCGAATAAAGTCTTCCAATTTCAATCCACTAGCACTGGCAATACACACAAAATTAAAGATTTTATTTGCTGTAACACAGTAGGAGCTGTCTATGTCCTTGAGTGTAGTTGCGGCCTACAATATGTGGGCCGCACTAAAAGACCTTTAAAGACCAGACTCAAGGAACATATACAGAACATCCAGAAGGGATACGATAAACATAATGTTTCCAAACACTTTGCCATCCACCATAACAGAGACCCCAAACATTTAAAATTTTGGGGTATTGTCCCCTACGCTAAACATTGGAGAGGGGGACATAAAGTGAGGACTCTAAGTCAAATTGAGTCTAAGTGGATTTTTTCTTTAGACACTTTCACCCCCAGGGGATTAAACGTTGAATTTGATTTAAACTGCTTTATTAGCGATTTTTAATTTTGGTAGACGGTTTTTAGTATCTATTATTTATTGTGATCTGACCACACTAGGCTTTTTTCCACATTTCGGTAATTGATTGTTTTATTGTAAACAACGTAACATTTTATCTGCTATTTTGTGTAATGTATACGTCATTTCTGGGTCCTGCCCCTTATACTGTGGTTTGAAATATTTTAATGATATTTTAAACATAACCATTTTTTTATAACCTTTTTTAAGATATTTTTAAATGCTTTAATATACCATTTGACATTTGTTTCTCTCCCCCTTTATGGTCTGTCCTGGTCTATTTTTAGTCTATTTTATTTCCATTTTTTATCCTTGGTGCAGGATATTTTATGGTTATCAATTTTAAGATTATTTTTTATGGCCGTTCTTTATTTTCCCATTATTCCATTTGTATTTGTAGATACTAGTTTACCGAGTGTCATATTGCTGGCCCATTACAGGGATATGCTGATCTATCTGCCTCTTTGCAATTTAGGCTACAGTAATATGGCTACCGGCAGTCTATCCAGCTCTATACATCTACATAATATTCCCCAGCTGTATTTTAGTCTAGCTTTTGTGAAACTACTTTCTAATAAATGATTTTTACAGTATTGCGGTCCAGACATAATAGTATCTGTTTCGGGGTGACGGCCATATAGCTTTATAGACATATATTGTCTTTTTCCCCTTGCTCCGCCGTCCTTTTTCGTTTTTCTTTGTCTTTATGCAAGTGTCTGACATGCTGCACACAGCATTTGCGGTGTGAGCTCGATCAAGTGAGGAGTATACCCACCCTGATTGGTCCGTCCCCTTATATAATTTCCCTGTTTTCCTTAGCATGATATATGATAGGGTGAGGCGAACGTTGTCTTGATACGCCCACCCGCTCCTATTTGTCCGCCCATATACACATCAGCCCTGATACTCATTAACACCATATGAACTATGGGCGGAAGTTCTCCGCCCAGAGCTCTTAAAAATCACTTCCTGTCACCATCTTGCTATCCCAGTTGAAGTCCTATTGTTGACGTAACGCGTAGGAGCCGGAAGTGACGTTTACATCCGGGCTAGTTGCTCGGCGGTCTGCTGTGCTTTACATGTCCATCCTCTTGTGAGTAGTTATTTTTACTTTTAATAAAATTGTTTTAAAAATACTACACTATGGCGGTATCTCTCGGTTTATCCTTTCGAGCCTGGTGACCATACACAAGGAAACTGGATATATTTGTGTCATCTCCAAGATTCCATTGTACAGCCATCACCTGGATCATCCTCTGTTTCCTGATTGCCCCGTGTGTCTGTTTTGCTGCTTAATTCCGCAGCAGGGAGGTAATTACCTAGTGATAGCACAACCACTGGCACGGATCACCACCAGAGGATCGTTTCACGTTTGGCACTTTGCACTTCAACCCGATTGACGTTTTTTCTGTGCTGTGATTTTTTAATCTTTAGTGGCATGTCTTTATTGGATGCTATTTGGGACACTTTAGTTTGATGCACTGACACGATTGTGCTTCACATATATGGTTTACATCATATTGCATTTTATTTAATTTTTTTACCGCTGTGATTCACTGATTTGTTTCGAGTATTATATGCACAGGTTTTATGCACTTTTTTTGTTGCATGTAGTAATCTTAATTAGTTCTTGCACATACCCGCAATTTTTAATTGTTTGAGTTGATCCACTTTTTTATTGACCACTTTTGATGTTTCACATATTCTCACATTGATTTACACTTGGTCATTTTATAAGATTGTGTTTATAAGATTGTCTTTTTTCTCTTATTTTGGGGTTTAATAAGTAAGCGCACACACCCCCCTTTTTTTAAATTTTTACATATTGAGAGTCCACTCATATAGTGATTGCTGCTGCTTTTTGTTTTTACCTCCCCCCATTTTACATAGAGCGCGGAAGCTTACAGATATACACGTCAAAAATATAGGTGCATGGTCAGACCAGGTCCTAAGTCCAATAGACGTGTGTTCAATGGCATGTAGGTGCGCATGGGGGATCAGGAAGTACTCTATCCTAGTGTATACCTGGTGTACAGAGGAATAGTAGGTATAGTCACGCTCTCCAGAAAGCTGCAGACGCCAAACGTCTATCAGCTGTGATTTATGGAACGTCTTAGACATACGTTTGAGTTGGCCTATGGGGGTGGAGGTCCCTCCGGAGGAAGTGTCCACTGAGGGAGTCAATGGGGCATTAAAGTCTCCCCCTATAATCAACTGGCCCTCTCTGAAGTCTTGGAGACGTTCTAAAGTCTCTTCCAGAAAGGTGGCCTGGTGGTCATTAGGGGCATATATCGCTGCCAGTGTAAGCTGCGTGAGGCCTACCGTACCCTTAAGGAAGACAAACCGTCCCGAGGGGTCCAGATTGTAGCTCTGGCATTTCCAGGGAACCCTACTGGATATCAGTATGGAGACTCCCTTGGACTTAGCCGTTGGGTTTGTGGAATGATAGGCAATCGGGAAAAGCTTATTTCGTAAATAAGGTAGCTTATTATCCTTAAAGTGGGTCTCCTGGAGAAAAGCTACGTCTACCTGGGACCGTTTTAAATCATCTAACAAAATACGCCTCTTCTCCGGCGTGTTAAGACCCTTAACGTTCAGGGACATCACTGTAAGTCTGTCGAACGCCATAGGGGACCCGGGGGGGGGGGGGGTTGGGCGGGTGGCGGAAAGGACCGGGAAGGAAAGGGCAAGGGAAGAGAGGGGAAGGAAACAGAAGGTTAAAACAGATACCAGAAAGAAAAAAACGTTAAAAGAAGAAAGAGAAAAAGAGTCAGGAAAATGGGACAAAGTCTAACACCTTGTCCCTTACACAGTATAATATTTGCATATGGCGCTTGGGAGCCGTGTGGCAGAACCCAGCGACATATACCAACCTATTTGGGGGAGAGGTAGGACAGGGCTCAAAAAGAGAGCGCCCAGCCACACCTCCCCACCCCGACACATCATAAAAATGAAAAAAACATGTATCACTCCAAAAATATTGCAACAGGGATAACCCCCAACCCAGAATAAAGGAGACAACAAATGCATAAAAACTGAAAAAAGTGAACGAAACAGGTGTTCCCATTCCCCACGGTATACGTCCCCCTCGTACCTGCTTTTCGGTAGACACCTGGCCCCAAACGTAGGAATTGGCGCAGCAAGAGGGCTGTTGATCCTGTATCTACCAGGCCATGTAGGAGATCTTCAACCTTCCCCAGATATACCCTGAGAGCCTGCCGATCGTCAGCCAGATCGGCTCCTAATACAGGACAGGTAGCCAGCCAAATGGTGCCCAACGGCCTGGTAGCCCGACCCCAACCCCCAACTAAACACACACCTGCGACAGAGTCTTTCAATGCGTCCGTAATCCAGTGGATGCCCATGCCCCCAGAACCCCCATGGCATCAGGGCTCCATGCGCGCAGACATGTCAAACCCATTCCTCATCCGTCCAGGCTACCCGTCCGTATGTCCAGCCGAGGGGTTCACATGACTGCAACTCTCAGGGCCGTTACCAATGGGGGGATTTCACGGCAGGTGACCTAGTAACTCGATTCCCCACCCATCCAACGGTGGCAAAGGGTGTCCTCCCCGGTTAGGCGCTGGAGCGTGGAATGTTCCTGCGTAACTGAGAAGGGATGTCCCACGGCAGACGGGCAGGGCAGAGTCAGCAAGACAAATACATCAACCGAGGGGTGGGGGCGTAGCTCCTCACAGTTCCCCGGAGGGGGGGGGGGCTGGTAAAATGCAGGTAGGATCATTCAACACCTCGGGGCGGGTAGCCCACCAAAAAGGGAAAAAAAAAAAAAAAGGGGGGGGGGGTGGTGCCAGGGGACCATGAGGGAGCCAGGTGGCAGTCAAGGTGCAAAGGTAACTGGAAATGTAGGGGCAAAGATAAGAAACAAAAACTTAACTGAGCAGGTGAGTTCCGAACCTAGGGTTGGGATCATGCGATTACGGTCAAACGAGGTTGGGCAGTAGCACCCGGGAGCCAGATCAAGATTCACGGACATCCTCCTGAGAGACCGCTCTAGGTCGGCGATGACCTCTTTGTAATCCGGGAGGCACTGCAGCTCCTTGTCCAGACATACTCAGTTGTCCTTGCGTTCGTGGGAGGAAAGCCAGCCAGTCAGGCATCCTCACTGGCTCTGCACCAAGAAAGGTAAAGAGGGCAGGCAGGGATTCAGGTTTCCGCAAAGTAAACGATCTCTGATCTTTCTTAAATGTCACTGAAAGCGGATATCCCCAGCGGTAAGTTATATTTCTTCTGCGAGCAAGGTCAAGCAGCGGCCGCAGCATGGCTCGTCTTTGCAGGGTGGGGCGGGAAAGGTCCGGGAGGATCTTAATGGTCGCCCCATCAAATTCCAGGTCCCCGGCGTTCCAGGCTTTGCATAGGATCTGTTCCTTATGAGGATAGTGGTGGATCCTGCAGATAACATCTCGGGGCCGCAGGGGGTCCATAGGTTTAGGGCCTAGCGCTCTGTGTATCCGGTCGATCTCCACCCGGTCCGGGAGCTCGATGCCTTCTATAGCGCGGAAGAGAAGATAGCAAGAGCGGTATCCTGCAAGTCTTCAGGGCCTGTAGCCTCAGGTAAGCCCCGGAGTCGCAGGTTGTTCCTGCGACTCCTGTCCTCCATTTCCTCCAAGTGGAGTTGTTGTGCCACCAGAGTCTCTGCGTGTGCCTCCTGGAGTCTTTCCACCGCCGCTACACGTTGTTCAAAAGCAGCCAGAGAGGTCTCCCCCGCCTCCACCCTAGAATTAAGCGCCGATACGTCTGCCTTAACTGCCGCCATCTCTTTGCGGTGAACTGCCTCCACAGTCCCTATCAGAGCGGTTATGTCTGCCTTCGTCGGCAACGCTTGGAGCAGCATACGCAGTTCAGCGTCCACTCCGCCTGTCGGCACGGCAGCCCGTCTCAGTTCGTCGTCCATGGGGTGGAGGTCCGGCGGAAATTCCCGATAGCCATCTGCCGGTGTATGCTCTGTATGCGAGAGTGGTGCTGGACCTGGGGACACGCTCTCCTCCTCCGTGCGAGTCACCGCCATCTTGGCCTCCGGGGATAGAAATTGCTGGCGGTGAAATAACCGGCTAAGCTCTCCGGAGGTCGGGGTTTGAGGCGCCGATTTGAACAGTTTGTTGTTCCGCTTGGCTCCCTTCTTCTTAGCGGAGTGCATAGTGCTCTGTAAGGCACTGAAATGGTCGGGGTGGTCGAGAGGCGACCGGGCGCTCCAAAAAGAAAGTGCCCCTACTCAGCCATCTCTAGTCCACCTGTCCGGTAGAACTGCAGGACCCTCGGCCGTGGTGGTAGGCCGGAACGGCCGCGGAGCACAATCCCGGGTGGCGGCCGCAGGAAACGCCGGGGATCCGTAGGCCTTAGTAGGCCTCACTAGGCCGGAACCGGCCGCGGCCTCCCCGAGCGCCCCAGAGTCCAGGGAACGCCACCGGAGGGATCCTGGCAGGAGGGTGGACAACGTGGGGGGACCGATGGAGGTCTCTCACCTCTGCAGGCAGCAGGGCCAAGGCTTTTCCGGGAGGCCTCGGGGCAGAAAGATGGCGACGGCCGGTGGATGGCAATGCGGCGGATCCGCGGAGTCCACGGGCCGCCGAGCGCTGCAATATAGGCCCGGGACACCGCTGCGGGCTCCAACTAGCCGGCCGAGGTGGCTTGAGCAGGGATTGGACACCGGATCGTGTGGATGGCGACGGATAGCTCCGCAGGTATCAGGAGCTTACAATCTAACATCCGTTGCCATTCGCGTCAGGCCACGCCCCCAGTTTCATAAAGTTTATGCGTGGGCGTATAGACCCCCAAATAAATTTTGTACAAGCTGTGCGAAATGATGTGAAAAATGTGTTGGGAATTTGAATCGGAACCGTTTGAAAAAGATATAGCAATCTAGGTAAAATATTCATTTTGACTATGGCCGCTCTGCCAAACCAGGAAAATAAATTATTTGACCATTTTTTGAAGTCAGAAATTATGGAGTGAAGTATAGGTTGATAATTTGCCGTATATACAGTGGTGTGAAAAAGTGTTTGCCCCCTTCCTCATTTCCTGTTCCTTTGCATGTTTGTCACACTTAAGTGTTTCGGAACATCAAACCAATTTAAACAATAGTCAAGGACAACACAAGTAAACACAAAATGCAATTTGTAAATGAAGGTGTTTATTATTAAAGGTGAAAAAAAATCCAAACCATCATGGCCCTGTGGGAAAAAGTGATTGCCCCCTAAACCTAATAACTGGTTGGGCCACCCTTAGCAGCAACAACTGCAACCAAGCGTTTGCGATAACGTGCAATGAGGCTTTTACAGCGTCCTGGAGGAATTTTGGCCCACTCATCTTTGCAGAATTGTCCTAATTCAGTTACATTAGAGGGTTTTCGAGCATGAACGGCCTTTTTAAGGTCATACCACAACATCTCAATAGGATTCAGGTCAGGACTTTGGCTAGCCCACTCCAAAGTCTTCATTTTGTTTTTCTTCAGCCATTCGGTGGTGGACTTGCTGGTGTGTTTAGGATCATTGTCCTGCTGCAGAACCCAAGTTCGTTTCAGCTTGAGTACACGAACAGATGGTCGGACATTCTCCTTCAGGATCTCTTGGTAGACAGCAGAATTCATAGTTCCTTTTATCACGGCAAGTCTTCCAGGTCCTGAAGCAGCAAAACAGCCCCAGACCATCACACTACCACCACCATATTTTACTGTTGGTATAATGTTCTTTTTATGAAATGCAGTGTTCCTTCTACGCCAGATATACTTGGACACACACCTTCCAAAGAGTTCCACTTTTGTCTCATCGGTCCACAGAATGTTGTCCCAAAAGTCTTGGGGATCATCAAGATGTGTTGTGGAGAAATTGAGACGAGCTTTGATGTTCTTTTTGCTCAGCAGTGGTTTTCTCCTTGGAACTCTGCCATGCAGGCCATTTTTGCCCAGTCTTTTCCTGATGGTGGAGGCATGAACGCTGACCTTAACTGAGGCAAGTGAGGCCTGCAGTTCCTTGGACGTTGTTGTGGGGTCTTTTGTGACCTCTTGGATGAGTCGTCGCTGCGCTCTTGGGGGTAATTTTGGGCGGCCGGCCACTCCTGGGAAGGTTCACCACTGTTCCATGTCTTCGCCATTTGTGGATAATGGCTCTCACTGTGGTTCGCTGGATTCCCAAAGCTTTGGAAATGGCTTTATAACCCTTTCCAGACTGATAGATCTCAATTACTTTCTTTCTCAATTGTTCCTGAATTTCTTTGGGTCTCGGCATGATGTGTAGCTTTTAAGGATCTTCTGGTGGACCTTACTGTGTCAAGCAGCTCCTATTTAAGTGATGCCTTGATTGTGAACAGGTGTGGCAATAATCAGGCCTGGGTGTGGCTAGAGAAATTGAACTCAGGTGTGGACAACCACAGTTATAGTATGTTTTAACAAGGGGGGCAATCACTTTTTCACACAGGGCCATGATGGTTTGGATTTTTTTTCACCTTTAATAATAAACACCTTCATTTACAAATTGCATTTTGTGTTTACTTGTGTTGTCCTTGACTATTGTTGAAATTGGTTTGATGTTCCGAAACACTTAAGTGTGACAAACATGCAAAGGAACAGGAAATGAGGAAGGGGGCAAACACTTTTTCACACCACTGTAAGTCTGTGATTTTGGAGGTTAAGTTGATACCCAGATATGTAAGAGAGTGCGTATTCCATTTAAACGGAAAAAAAATTCGGCAATGTGTGCATTGTGTTGATGTGAGGGATATATTTAGAGCCGTAGACTTCGCAAAGTTGATTTGGAGGTTCGATAATTGTTGGAAATATGTAAGTGATTTAAGGAGATTGGGTAGTGTTATACGAGGTGCAGAAAGGAATAAAAGGATGTCATCGGCAAAAGCCGCTAATTTATAGGAACGACCTTGTATATTTATCCCTTTAATGTCATGGTTTTCCCTAATACATCTGAACATAGGTTCTAATGTGAGAATATAGATTAAAGGGGATAGAGGGCAACCTTGCCATGTTCCGTTTGAAATAGAGAAGGCGTTCGATAGGTGGCCATTTATCCTCACCGATGCAGTGGGATTAGAATAGAGCATGTGTATAAAGTTAAGCATTCGCTGCGGGAGATCAATCGCTTGTAAAGCTTGCGTCATGTAATCCCAGGCCACTCTATCGAACGCCTTCTCTGCATCCAATGATAAGAGGAATCCCCTCTCCTTAGAAGTGGATAAATATTGTTGGATGTTAAGAGCCTTAAGGGTATTATCCCTGGCCTCCCTACCAGGTACAAAACCCACCTGATCTAAGTGTACTAGTTGGGGAATTAATGGGAGAAGCCTATTAGCTAGAATTTTTGCATACCATTTGAGATCTACATTCAATAAAGATATAGGTCTGTAGCTAGACGTAAGCAGAGTATATTTCCCAGGTTTCGGGATAACTGTTATGTGGGCAGATGTTAAGTCTCTGGGAGGAGTGATGGGTGTGTCATAAGTATTAAAAGTTTTGAGAAAGATAGGTGTGAGGAGGTCTCTAAAGGATCTATAATAACCAACATTCAATCCATCTGGACCTGGGCTTTTTCCAGGTTTCATCATGGATAGTGCATATTTTGCTTCTTCCATATCTAGTGGTCTGTCCAATTCTAGATTTTGGGCAGCTGTGATGGGAGTGGGTCCGAATTTTGAAAGAAAATCCGCAATCATTTGTGATCTCGGCAAAGCTTTCAAGGGAGAATTCGGGGTAGAAAGATTGTAAAGTTGAGAATAGTAATTTTTTAACTGATCAGCTATATCATTAGTATTAAGTAGTTTACGACCTTGTGTGTCCGAAAGGGCATGGACTGTCGTGTTAGCTTTTTTTGATTGTAAAGCCCTTGCCAGAGTTTTGCTAGCTTTATTACCAAATTCGTAGTATGTTTTTTGTGTCAATATAAATTTTTGTTTAGTTTGTTTATCTAATAAGGTAAGAAGTTGTTTTCTCGTCTCAATTAATGAATTCATTACTGTTAAAGCTTGCGAATGTTTATGGGCTTTTTCTAATTGGAGAATCCGGTTAGTTAGCTCTTGGAAACGCTTTCATTTTTCTTTTTTTCGTTTAGCCGCTGCTGCAATGAATATTCCCCTTATGACACATTTATGTGCCTCCCATATTATGGGGGGTGAGGTATCTTCTACCTCATTTTCCTTGAAGTATTGTTGCAATCTAAGTTCTACATGTTTGATAATATCGGTATCAGTCAATAGCGATTGATCAAGTCTCCAAATGGGAGAGCGCGGATGGATTTCTGGGAAGGATAATTCAACAGTTATTGGATGGTGATCTGAAAGATACATGGGGCCAATAGATGCTTTTTGAAGGAAAGGTAAATCATTCTGAGTTAAGAAAAAGTAGTCTATCCTGGAATATTTATCATGCGGCTTAGAATAAAAAGTATAATCCTTACAATCAGGGTATAAGGATCTCCAGGTATCATGTAACAATAAGGATTGAATTTCAGTTTTAATACTTTTCAGAGCAGAATATGGGAGGGACGAAGTCCCATTTGAGGTATCCAAAAGGGGGTGTAGAGAAACATTAAAATCACCACCCAGAATAAGGGTTCCCTCTTGGAAGGAAGTGAGATCTTGAATGAGATTCTTAAAGAAGGGTACTTGTTTATTATTTGGCGCATAAATATTTGCTAACGTTATTTTCCGACCATTGCATGTTCCTTTCAGAAAAATAAATCTGCCATTTTCATCAATCAGTTTATCTATTATTTGTAGAGGACAATTTTTGGCCACTAAGATCGATACACCTTTAGTTTTAGATTCAGGTGTCGTGGAATGATAAACCTCAGGATAATATAGGTTTTCAAGTTTAGGTACAGACCCTGTACGAAAGTGAGTTTCTTGTACTAGGATGATATCCGCTCTGTCACGTTTCATAGTGAAGAGCAATTGGCTCCTTTTTTCCAGTAAATTTAAACCTTTTGCATTCAGAGAAATTAATTTAAGGCATGTGGGTGTAGACGAAGAGTAGGTAGGTATCATTATTGGTTCGTTTGTAATAGATTGTTGCAGATAAAAAGCAGAAAGAACTTAGAGAATTACAAAACTAAATGAGAAAAATTCTACTGTGAGTGATATGGTGATTGTGACAATGATTGGGTATATTGTCCTGAGTCGATATTGAGCTTGAGTGACAGAAATCTGTTACTGTACAACTAGTGGTAGATGTTATAGTGTGAATAAATTAGAGTATAGGGGATTGTATGGAGATCCGGCAATAGGTGAGATCCCGCTCACCTATTTACAAGAGGGATAGGTATTTGCCGGAGAAAGGCAGTGGATATTTACAATTGAAATTTAAATAATAAAGTGTGTAAAAATGATCCACTTTGTGGGGTACGTGGTTACCTTTCGAGATTGATGAATCAGGGGGAACCATCAAACCATGAGCCTCAAAATGGCAAATTATATTGTGTATTGGGGGTATATAATCAATAGTGAGGGGTACATATCTAAATTAATAATAATAAAAGAGAAGTGTAAAACCATGGCCATTATATACCTGTCTACCAATATATGATAAAGAAGAATAGTGGTCAGGTATGAAAATATAATTGTCTAGGACACTAGATAAGAGTGAATATCTAAATAAATTGTCAGTAAATGAAGACCTGAGAAGAGAAAAAAAAAATAAAACTAAGTAAATAAATAAATAAATATATCTTCGATTTTCAACATTCTTAGTAAAATATACAATAGTGTACGAAGTCAGTCATATCCTGTAAAATAAGGAGTAAACATGCAGAACCGTTTCAGCATGAAAAAATACTATCAGATAAAATAAAAATATATAAATCATATAAATTAATTAGGAGACTCCATAGGTATAAAGTTTACCTGTATATAAGAGAGCAGAAATACCCAAAAATAATATCTACGGTATTCACTTCCGATTGTAATCATCGGAGGATATTCAAAGAAAACCTGTTCAATAACTAATTAGAAGTTAATTAGTTATACAATGGTTAATACAACTATATATCCTATATATCATTAAAAGATAACCAGTGAAGGGCAACATGCCTAACAGTACACCTGAAAAAAGAATTGTCAGGATATCATAAACAAGTAAGGTAATATATTCTCAACTACTCAGGTGTGTGGTATAGCATTGGGAATATGATCTAGCGATCAAAAGTATCCTATGGGGGTCTTGGTTGCTAGAAACCATCTACAGTATCTTGTCACCAAAAGGTCGTGCTTAATACAATTTTATGTAAGTTATATTGTGAAAGTTGAAAATCTTCAATAATAAGTTCCCATTTTCTGTTGAAGACTTGTGATCCATAGGATTTTTCATCCGCAGAATCCTGTATTTGCTCATTACAGTGAATTGTCTGTTCTTGCAGATAGTTATAGCGGATCTTTCTAATAGCAATTCAGACAGGTTAGCCTCATTGAGAAGGATGTAAAAGCGATGAGTACCTGAGGTATATGAGGAGCAGTTGAGGTTTGTGAAATATTGTTCGTACATATATACTGGAATGGTTAGGTACGAGAAAAGATAACTTTTATGGTTTTTCCTTTAAATCAAACAATACTACGGGTATTTAAATATATCAATTGAATTCCGAGTAAATCTGTATTTATCATTTCGGAAGTTTAGGTAATGGTTTAACAACGAAATCTGATGATCGATAGTATTTATCCATTATAATTTTCACTGACGATCTCTGCGTGCTCTCCGTGGTAGAGGGGCAGATGTTGGGCTATATGAATTGTGTTGCTGAGTCGGATTTGGTCCCATTCTAACTATGGAGGGTGATCTCTGGCGTCTAAAATGCGTAGGTTGGGTCTCCATATGATCTTCCATATATGGCTGTCCCTGTATGTATTGTCTATTAAATTCAGCATACCAGTTAGGAACTTCAGTATATGGGATGTCAAGGATTCTGCAAAATGAGTCTAAATCTTCTGGTACCCGTAGCAACGCAGTATGCCCTTGGTTAGTTGCTGAAAGTGCAAATGGAAACTTCCAGCGATAAGGGCCGATTTCTGGCCTGTAATATCCCCAATAAAGGGCGCAGGTCTCTTCTGTTCTTAAGTGTAATTGCAGATAGATCTTGATATATTGAAATTGGCTTGCCTTCAAATTCCACTTTACCTTTAAGTCTGGCTTGTTTAAGAATGGACTCCTTTATTTGGTAATCATTGACATAACAAATGATATCTCTGGGTAGATCAGAGTCCCTTCCTCGAGGTTTAAGTGCCCTATGGATTCTGTCCATTGTTATAAGTTCAGTTTCAGGCCTGTCTAGTAATTTATTGAATAAAGAGGACACCGTGACAGAAAGCTGTGCATTTTCTACACTCTCTGGAATTCCTTTCACCCTAAGATTATGCCACGGTTGATTAAATCTTCTACGTGCCTTTGAACCTCCCTCAGCTGAGCAGTATGAGTATCTACCGTGCGGGATACCTGAACGATCGAATTGTGCTGTCTGTGGGATTGCTGTTCTATCTTCAGTACTCTGCTCGCAATTGCCTGTAATTCTTGTCTGAGATCCGTTATGGCAGCGGTAAGTGTATCTTTAATGTCCGTTGCTACTGCTCGGAGATCCTGTATAGTTGGTTGTTGTGTAACTGACTGACTAGCCGCCATGCTAACTTCAGTGGGCGCGAGAACAATGTCGTGAGGAGATTGTGAGGAGGCCGCTGCGGAGGAGGCCGTATTAGGTCTGAGAGACCTCGATAATTCCGGTAATTGTCGAATATTTTGACCTCTGCTTCCTCTTGGTGATCTGGAACGAGATGCCGAAGTATTCCGGGAGGCAGTCCCCATAATCAAAGATAATTTTCGGTAGTTTAGAACCCCCTATAAGGTATAATGAGGCGACAGTCTGACGGAGTAAAAGATTTAAGCGGCCATCTCCTCTCAAGGCAAGCCACGCCCCAAGTTCTTTATTATTGACTTTGACACTAAGAGTACCTGAACTTTCTTACTAACTCTATGATCATATACTAAGAGGCTGTTCGTTAACTACGTTTTTGCAAATAAAAATCCCTTTAAGCGGATCTGTCGTAAGTCTCTAAAGTTTCTGGGCCATCTACCACGGGAAACAAATGCAAATCGAGGTGAAGAAAGTAACAGTAAGCCCAATCAAACCAGCAGCTCCTTCGGGGGTTAGTGCTACAACAGTATTTATCCTATAACTGAACTGCAACTCAATTTATAACATTTGTATTTTCATGTTGTTTTTCTGGGTTTATGATTGATATTCTGTCTTTATCATTTAATATACACCTATGATAACAATTATAGACCCTTCATTTCTGTATAAGCTTGGGTTCACATACTGTATGCGCAGCTGCGGTTTGCAGTCCAGGGTCTGCTGCGTTCCTGTTCAGATGCGATTGAGGTGAACATTTTTGCCTAAATTTGCACCCGAGCCGGACCCAAAAATGCACAGGACTCTTTTTGAAATGGCGTGGACATGTGTGAGCCGGCTCCATTCAGAGCCAGTCACATTCACATGTTACGCAAATTGGATGGAGTTAAAACGCATCCAATTTGCATATACAGTATGTGAACCCAGCCTTACCCAGCTCAAACCTACAAAATCTGCAGGGGATCAAATATTCATTTTCACCACTGTACTCTAGACATGTGCAGAGTAAAATATTTTGTTTCGGAATTTAGTTTTCGTCCGAAATTTTTTTTTATTTAGTTACTCCCGAAATTCGTTTTTATTTATTTAGTTTTTCGTTCAAAAATTGCATTCGTCTTAAAATCCACATGAATTATGGTCTAATCTGTCTTTGAAGGCTTATGGTGTCTGTCGAATGTATAAAGAAGATTCGACAGAGCTAGTATATAGCATACTTCGTGTGAACTTTAGAACCCTATTAAAGTCTATGGGACTCCAACGTTCAAAATCTAAAGTGCTCATTTTAAATGCTAATATGCAAGTTACTGTCCTAAAAAGTGTTTTGGGACCTGGGTCCTGCCCCAGGGGACATGTATCAATGCAAAAAAAGTTTTAAAAACATCAGTTTTTTCGGGTGCAGTGATTTTAATAATGATTAAAGTGAAACAATAAAAGTGTAATATTCCTTTAAATTTCGTACGGGGGGGGGGGGGTGTCTATAGTATGCCTGTGAAGGGGCACATGTTTCTGGTGCTTAGAACTGTCCCTGCACAAAGTGTAATTTATGCAGGAAAAAAAGTCCTTTAAAATCACTTGCAGCTATTATGAATTGTCGGCTCCGTAATACAGAGAACACTCTTCGATAAAAATAAAAATTAAAAAAAAAGCGTGGGGGTCCCCCAAATTCAATTACCAGGCCCTTCAGGTCTGGTATGGATATTAAGGGGAACCCTGCGTCAAATTTAAAAAAAAATTGACGTGGGGGTCCCCCTAAAAATCCATACCAGACCCTTTATCCAAGCATGCAACCTGGCAGGCCGCAGGAAAAGAGGGGGGACGAGAGAGCGCCCCCCCCCTCCTGAACTGTACCAGGCCACATGCCCTCAACATTAGGAGGATGCTTTGGGGGTCTGTGACCCCTCAAAGCACCTTGTCCCCATGTTGATGTGGAGAAGGGCCTCATCCCCACAACCCTGGCCGGTGGTTGTGGGGGTCTGCGGGCGGGGAGCTAATCAGAATCTGGAAACCCCCTTTAACAAGGGGACCCCCAGATCCCGGCCCCCCCCTGTTTGAAATGGTAAGGGGGGACAAAAGTACCCCTACCATTTCACAAAGAAAGTGTAAAAAATAGTTAAATAAGACAAACACACTTTTGAAAAATTCCTTTATTAAAAAAAAATAATAAAAAAAAGATTCCAGCGGTGGTAATCCACTCTTGCTATCCAGCGACGAACGATCATCTCTCCGGGGTCCAGCGATGGCTCATCTGAATCAGCGCAGCGAATCCATCCCTCTTCTGTCTCCACGGAGGAGACACTGCAGGGATTCCGGCGGCCTGACGTTTGTTATATGCGGAGGGCGGGGCCACCCGTCACCTGACCCCGCCGCCCTCTGATGCAAGGGGAAACACGGGCTTCCCCATGACGTATGGGTGACCCCGCCCCCCTCTGATGTAACGGAAACCTGCCTGTGTTGCATCAGACCCCCAAAGCATCCTCCCAATGTTGAGGGCATGTGGCCTGGTACGGTTCAGGAGGGAGGGGGGCCGCTCTCTCGTCCCCCCTCTTTTCCTGCGGCCTGCCAGGTTGCGTGCTCGGATATAGGGTCTGGTATGGATAAAACGAAAATAAAGCATTTATTTATGTCGGATCTTTCGTTTTTCGGATTCTGTGCTTTCGTTATCGTTTGTCAAAACGAAAACGAAAATAGCTGAAATTCAGACGAAAATGCATTCGGACGAAAACGAATGCACATGTCTATTGTACTCTGGCTGTTAGCGATCCCTCAAAAAGCCCGCTCAATTTCAGGCTTTTCAATTTAACTTGTCACTTTAGACTCCTCTTGCCTCCAGATATATTTTGTACTTGTAGTCCCAATGGCGCTGTTTATAGCTCAGGCTACATCTCCCAACATTCACTGTTTTGTACTTATGAATCATGAGCACAGTACGTCCATCAGCTCCATCATTCAGGAGATTTCACAATAATACATTCAAAGCTTTGGATAATTCAGTAACAGCAATTCTGGTTACACATAGATAGATCGTAATTCAGCCAGTTCCTCCTGAACTGGCCAAATTTCGATTCATCTATGGCCGGCTTTAGAAGCAGCACTGAATACATGTGACTTCAAGAGTATTTGCATATCAGAGCATTATAGGTACATGATATGCTTACACTGAAAATAATGATATGCATGGAACATGAAAGTGCTGTCTATAGGCTGCCAGCACTGGAATACACATTTTTACTTCAAATTTCCTTTGAAAATTTTTTACAAGTCCATACAGTATGTGACTCAGACATGAGAACAGAGAATAAATCACTAACTGGAACTCTGAATAGTAGCTAAAAAGCTCTCTTGCATCTTAGCACACAGCAATTTTCTAGTGACTAATGCTATTTCTAATGTTATGTACATGGCTTACCCACAGAACATCCAAGATTTATTACAATATGTACAGTATCTAAATAAAATCGATCTAAATGAATCATGATAGTAAACGGCATGTAAAACACATAAGACAAAATGCTACATAATAAAAACCATGGTAGCTCAGTGGTTAGCGTTGTGTAGCACCCCTTACCCCCTAGAGGCTAATAGGGACCCCCTCAGAGGTTAGGTGGGCTGGCGTTTTTACCTCAGGGTTGAGTCCTTGAGGTTTTGTAATCTTTATGCCACTTGGAAGCACATATAGTACTCAAGCTCCATGGAGAATCCACCAGACGTTCTGCAATGTCTCTCAAAACTCTACATCAATTTAAATTTCACCTCTGGTGTTCCAGTCCGGGTACTTTCCTGTTCCACTTTCCCTGGATATACCCCCAGCATATACAGTATCAAGAAGCTTCAGGCCCCAGACTTAAACCTCTCTGTAACTATGCAAACCCTCCCCAGGCAGAAGGCCTGGACAAGAACCTCAGCAGTAACATCATAATACCAGGCATAGCCTGGGAAGTTTAAAACCTTCCACAATTCCTCCCCTGTTTATTTATATCCTCCCCCAGTATATACCACTGGCAGTAAACCTCTTGGTCATTGGTCAGAGAGATATAAATATTCATGAATCTTGTTATTGCAGACTCCTTCACTATTGCTGGGACACTCCACAGCAACAGGCAGAAGAAAACAATTCTGACACCTATATTTGGTCCTGTCTTCTTGCTTCCCCTCACTGGCAAACATTCAGCATTTTAGATCTACACAGGGATACATGACTGACTTATCAGGTTTACCACTTTTTGAAATCTATTATCATCAAGCACGGTTTCTCGGATGACCTTACTGTGTTTGCAGAGTTATCTTTAGACTTGTGTTTATACACATCATATGTTCCCTATCTTCTGTCTCAACTGTATATATTGCTGGTTGCTTCTCTGGAAGGTTTTGTCCCCCCCCATACATACATAGGTGGGAGAAAGATTTAGATCTGATTTTCCCCCTAGAGCAGGCTATCTTGTTCACACACAACTCCTCCATCAGTAATGAATTTCAGGAACAAGGCTACAAGATTCTACGCTACTGGTATAGGGTGCTGACCACCTTACACAAGATCTCTCCGGGCACATCCAAACTTTGCTGGAGATGCCGTCGGAAAGAGGGCTCTTAACTGGAATGGTCCAAACATTTGCCCTTTCTGGGACCAAGTACGCCAATTGGTGTTCAAGTTCACCTCAGTGGAACTGGGTAATCATCCTATGAGTTACCTTCTTCACCTTAATAGTGTTTTTCGTATTCATGGTAAAAATCCTCACTTATGGTACATTTGCTAACAAGGGCTTGCATCCGTAGAAACAACCCATTTCCATCCCCTCATTTCTTTGTGGCTGTCCAAAATGAATGACATTGAACGTATGGAGTGTCTTACAGCTTCCTTTTACCACAGGGAGGAGAAATTTTGTGATACGTGGTATCCTTGGTTGATCTTTTCCTGTTCTACATCTCAATTGGGATTTGATGTGCCCTTCAGATACAGGTCATCTCATCGGTGGCACTGACTCTCAAGTGGAAGCTAACCAACAGGATCTAACATGGAATGTTACATCCAGGCTTAATATTTTTAATCCAATCATCCTTTTTTGGGCCTGGGTTCCCTCCCCTCCTGGCGCACTCCCCCTTCCCCTCCTTTCATTCCCCCCTCCCTGACCTCTTTTTTATCTTCTTTTATCTGTTTGCTTGTTCTTTATTACCCATTATATAAATATCCTTGTCGATAGGCAAGGGGTTCTGGTCCCCAGCAGGCAGCCAGCATGGGAATCTCCTCTGCTTTTGAGGAAGTCACTGCTGTGTCATTCCAGATATCATCGCAGACCTGGGTTTGTTATTATTATTGCTGGTCTTTGACTTTGTGAGCTTACTTTGTTTTGATGTACACATTGACCTTTCTCTGACTACTAAACTGTGTCTAAGTTTCCATTTCATTGTTACTACAGTTGTACACACAGTTTGTAAAACCCTTGTCTCTCGCTAAATAAAGAAATAAAATAAAAAAAACAATAACCAGAGCTTAGGAAAACATGCAGAAAGCTGAAGCATCAATCCAGCACAGGCTGAAAGCAACCCCCCTAAAACACCAAATTGAAATAATCACTGCAACTTATGGCAGGGTGGTTACAGTTGTAACTTGAAAGTTCTACAGTCCTTATACATATATTTAGCAGGGACCCAGTCTGCATGTGATTCACTTTGTACTTTATATGACTGAAAAAAAAGGGATTTTTACCAGTCTCAACATAAAATTAGAAACACTGAACATTGAAGCTGATACAAAGCAGTCGGGGGGTTTCCATTGAAAGTTGCTTCAACTTTGTTGCTGTTACAGCTTAAAGTGCAAATTCTCCTTTTCCAGAAAATAGCCTATGCAATCAAGAGTCAAGAGGCTAGAATAGGTAAATTTATTTGTCAATGGACTTTGTTCTGTTAGGAACATTTAATTTGGCTTACTTTACCCAGTGAGGCTGGAATTATAGGGTTTACAGTTAAGTGTTAGTGTAGGTAAATTTAGTCTAGCTAACTGTAATCAGTGGAGCTGGGTTTGATTGATTTGGTATGGTCTGTGTTCCAGGGACTCTCTGATTGTTTGTTCCTCCCTGTTCACCAGGAGGAGCTCTGGGTAATAGAAGTGGGAACATATTAATCAGCAGGTTAATATTTATGTAGCCCAAGACAATCTCTAGGAGGGTCAGCCCAGAGGATTCTGGGAGAAAGCATAAATACTCTGGAGCAGGGAGCAGCAGGGTCTACTTCTCACCAAGGGGAGATCATCGCCTGGGGCTCGTCTGCTCTTCCAGGCAAATCCTTGCCATGTGCCTATTCAGCGGAGGCCCCAGCCAAGAGGCTGGAGGGCCTGGAGCTGCTGTTTAGTGTTGATGCCTGGCCAAGAGGGCCGTCCTTAAGATCTTGTCTGGGAGCACTGAGAAAGCTGCTTGCAGAATACCGGTGGGAGGCAACCATTTATCCAGAGACATTCTGTGAGTATAGGTTGGGAGAGATCCTAGAGACTGAATACTGCCACCCTTCTTATGTGCTATGAAGTCAGCCTTGTGTTTGCTAAGAAGTTTGTCCTGAAGAGCATAACTGATCCATTCCGCAGGAAGGGGGCTGTTACTTGGACAATTCACCAAGGAAAGTCCTACCTCTTCAATACTGCTTTGTGCTACACAGGGACAGTGCTCTAAGTCCTGAGAGTTTTAACTTTCAAGAAGCAAGTTCAGTGTCCTTTTTGTTATAGCAAGTTATTGGAGCATTTTACTTTCATCATCCAAGTTCATCACAAAAATAAAGACAAAAAAAAAACACCCAACACTGTTTCTTGAGCAGAGAGAGAACCTGCATGTATGCCTGGTTGCGGGGCAAATAGTAGGAAAAGACCTCAGGACCTGCAAACTTCTGGCCTCTACGGGGTTCACACTACAGAAGTAAAGCAAGACAGTTTACAACAAACCTGGTGGGAAGACAGCCCAACCGGGAACACTGATGAATTCCAACAGCGTGTAGAGAAGCAGGTCCAAGCTGAACTGACAGCACCTGTTAGGAGAGGCAGAAGATGACCTGGATGTCTCATGTTCAAGTGGGAAGAAGTTTCAGAGACGTAACATACATGTGTAATGCACTTGATACTTTTGGGCACAGGCACACCTCATGCATGCAATTACATCCATACATTTGTGAATGTGGTGGTGGAGGGAGGCTCAAGAATTTTTAAGGGGGTTTTAATAGCTTGGGTGTAACTTTCATTTTTTGTGTTCAGAGTGCAGTGCTCATTTGCCGGTAACATCACTAGCTGCAGAAATAGTTAATATCTCCTAAACGGTGCACATTTATAAGACATATAATTATTATAATTTTTTTTTTTTTTGTGGTTGAACTGGATGGACTTGTGTTTTTTTTCAACCTGACTAACTATGTAACATTCCTTGTACCTACAGATAAGCTTTATTGTAAGCTTACCTGCTGTAGGTACACAGCACCAAGAGGTGTTTACTACCGCTTTAAGTTCAAATGGAAAAATGTGATAAGCCTGCAGCTTAAAGTCTATGTTAACTTATCAAAAAAATATAAATTTGGCATAAGATGCATCACTTTTCTTCAGTAGAATGTGTCCCTTGTACAGTACTTCTAGTTTAGTAGAAATCTTCGATGCTCTGATACCCACCTTACCCCTGCCTTCGTAATCTTTTGGTGCAGCGAGGGTTAATAGAACTGAGAAGCTGTCACAATCTCTTACAAAAAGTGTCTGACTATGTTCATCAACCCCATTCATAGATTGTGTTTCATTCATAGAGACTGTAGTAATGGCTTCTATGAATGGAGGAGCTGGATAGAAAGGGCGGGTATAGTTGGGCACTCTTGATGAGGCTATAAGTGAAATTGCAATGCTGACAGTATGGATTATAAGAATCTAGAAATTTCAATTTTCTCTCTGGCGGGTCAGGTACATTCCAAACTATTCTATTCCTCAACCCTGGGGCCCTTCTATACAAGAATTTGGGTTTAGGGGGGTGGGAAGCTGCTAGGTCTTTATCCTTTCACAAAATTTGCCAATATTTTTTAAAAATGGCTTCAATTTGTTTATATTCTCTATTAAATCCAGCAATGAAAGCCATCTTTCCTTTATATACCAGTTTTGGTTTCTTTACCAGAAGGGATTGTCTATCCATTGAAGACACCTGCCTCTAAGTGTCTTGGCAAGTGTGTCCAATGAATAGCCCTTTTCAACAAACCTTTCGGTAAGTATTTCAGCCTGCCTATTGAAATTGTCATTGTTTACACAATTGCGTCTGAGTCTCATATACTGTCCTTTTGGGACTGCCCCTATCCATTGAGGATAATGGCAACTGTGCGTCGGCACATAGCCATTTCTGTCAGTTTAAAAAAAAAAAAGTTTTTTGTTTCATATATCCTCTGATTTTTGGTAATTGTAAGGCCCAAATAATTCACAGTTTCATAGCTATATTCTGCTGTGAATTTTAGGCCATACTGGTTGATGTTCATTTGAAGAAGTAACCCCAAAAAGCTATGTTCCGACCCTTGCCACAACAAAATCACATCATCAATATACCTTTTATAAAAGGTTAGTGATTTGTCCCTATTTTTGAAAATGGTTTCTGACTCCCATTTATTGAGTACTATATTAGCCACGCTGGGGGCGTAGCGCGCCCCCATAGCCATGCCCCCTACCTGGTTATAGTACTCATTTTATGCCCAGAAATAATTATTTCCCATTGCTAATTCAAGCCCTTTTAACAGGTACTTGATCTGGGCTTTTTTAAGTTTCGATTCTTTTTCAAATGCCCACTGAAGAGCTCCCAAGGCGTCTTTATGTTGAATATTGGTATAAAGGGATTCAACATCCACTTTAACCATTAGTGTATTTTTTGTGGCTGTTACTTTTGGTAATAGTACTATCAAATCCCTACTGTCTTTGGGCCCAATGCTACCAATGGTTTAATCACTTCAGCCCCGGACCAATTGTCAGCCTAAGGACCAGAGGTCTTTTTACAATTTCATACTGCACTGCTTTAACTGGTAATTGCGCGGTCATGCAATGTTGTACCCAAACGAAATTTGCCTCATTTTCTTCCCACAAATAGAGCTTTCTTTTGATGGTATTTGACTGCCTCTGCGATATTTATTTTTTACAATATAAAAGGAAAATAAATAAAAAAAAAAAAAGATATTTTCTACTTTTTGTTATAAGAAAAATCGAATGAACTAAATTTTAGTCATACATTTAGGCCAAAATGTATTCAGCCACATGTCTTTAGTAAAAAAAATGTCAATAAGCGTACATTTATTGGTTTGTGCAAAAGTTATAGCATCTACAAACTAGAGTACATTTTCTGGAATTTACACAGCTTTTAATTTATGACTGCCTATCTCATTTCTTGAGGTGCTAAAATGGCAGGGCAGTACAACCCCCCCCAAATGACCCCATTTTGGAAAGTAGACACCCCAAGGAAATTGCTGAGGGGCATGTTGAGCCCATTGAATATTTTTTTTTGTCCCAAGTAATTGAATAATGACACAAAAAAAAAAAGTTTACAAAAAGTTGTCACTAAATGATATAATGCTCACACGTGCCATAGTTATATGTAGAATTGCACCCCAAAATATATTCTGCTGCTTCTCCTGAGTACGGGGATACCACATATGTGGGACTTTTTGGGAGTCTAGCCACGTAAGGCACCCCGAAAACCAATCACTGCCTTCAGGATTTCTAAGGGTGCAAATTTTGGATTTCACTCCTCACTACCTATCACAGTTTCGAAGGCCATAAAATGCCAAAATAACACAAAACCCCCCCAAATGACCCCATTTTGGAAGGTAGATACCCCAAGGAAATTGTTGAGGGGCATGTTGAGCCCATTGAATATTTTTTTTGTCCCAAGTGATTGAATAATGACACACAAAAAAAAAAAGTTTACAAAAAGTTGTCACTAAATGATATATTACTCACACATGCCATAGTTATATGTGGAATTGCACCCCAAAATATATTCTGCTGCTTCTCCTGAGTACAGGGATACCACATATGTGGGACTTTTTGGGAGTCTAGCCATGTACAGGACCCCGAAAACCAATCACTGCCTTCAGGATTTCTAAGGGTGCAAATTTTTGATTTCACTCCTCACTACCTATCACAGTTTGGAAGGCCATAAAATGCCAAAATAGCACAAAACCCCCCCAAATGACCCCATTTTGGAAATTAGACACCCCAAGCTATTTACTGAGAGGCATGTTGAGTCCATGAAATATTTTATATTTTGCCACAAGTTGCAGGAATATTACAATTTTTTTTTTTTGCACAAAGTTGTCACTAAATGATATATTACTCACACATGCTATGGGCATAAGTGAGATTACACCCCAAAATAAATTCTGCTGCTTCTCCCGAGTACGGGGATACCACATGTGGGGGACTTTTTGGGAGCCTAGCCGCGTACGGGACCCCGAAAACCAAGCACTGCCTTCAGGATTTAAATATAAAACGCTACCAAAAAGTTAGCGATCGCAGGGATCAGGCCTGACTCTGCGAAAGCTGCAGTTATGTGTTTAGTGTTTTGTAAGTGACAGTGATCGATCGATACTGCACTTGGGTGGGCTGGGCGGAGGGGCAAAACGCAGGTGCCAGCAGGTATCTGGGCTGATCCCGCTAACAATGCGTTTTTTTGGAACCCTAAACTGCTGGGGACGCTAGTATAGATCTGATCAGATCAGATATTGATCTGTTCAGATACTATACCACTACGGGAGGTGTATGCTTTGCGCGTGGGTGTTAGCGGTACTGGCACTAACCTAGCGCTGCCTGGGGCGAGCGCAGACCCTGACCCTAAAACCTAATTGATATCACCCGCTGGGTGATCAGGGGGTTAAACCTTTATTGGGTAACAAATGGTGGGTGCCCTGATGCTATAAAAAGCAAACTAACCAGAGTCACCCGTAACACTTATACGGTGATCACTGGTGAAAGGGTTAACTAGGGGCAATCAGGGGGTTAAAATCTTTATTAGGTAGTATATGGGGGTCTCTGACGCTATATAAAAACCTGACGGGGAACCTAAATAATTCCAATTTGTGTGCCTATGTGTACCTACATGTCAGTGTAGTGATTGGTGCAATTACTATGTGTTCTCCTCGCAGTCCGGTCAAAAAGACCGCCCCGAGGAGAATGACATCACTTCCTCCCTGCCTGTGTTTACAATACACAGGCGGGGGAAGCTTCTCATTCGCCAGGATTGATCGAGAGGGGATGGCCAGAAACCAACGGCCATCCCCTCATCCAGGATCGCTCCTGAAGGGAAACGGACCACCGCAGCCAGCGGGAGGGGGTCCGATCGGACCCCCCACCCGCTGGAAGGCAAGCACGTACATGTACGTGCTTTTGCCTGTCGGTGCCATTCTGCCGACGTACATTGCCATGCACTAAATAAAGTACTGGAATTTTTGGGGCATTGATCATCATATAATCTGCTTCCTTCTTGATTTTTTTTATGTAGTCCTTCTGTTATCCAGCTGAACAATTCTGTTTTTAATTTTCCTGTAAGGTCCCACTTTAATTTCTTGTACGTATCCTCATAATAGTATTCTTTGGTAAAATCCACCAACCCTCCCCCCTTATCTGCTGGTCTCACAACTATTTGTTTATTTTCCTCAATTGATTTTATTCCTTCCCAAATATTTTTACTGGAGGACATCACGTTTAAAAGGAACTTTTAATTGGAGCAGCTTGGATTATAAGTACTTTTAAAGGACTTTTAAATTATTGTTGTTGTAGTAACTGCTGTCACTGGGGTGTTATCACGTTATGTGTGAGTTGTATCATTAATTTTATATATGGTGAATTTATTATGGGTAGTTCTACACATGATACTTGTTGAAGAGTGGCAAAATATTGATTGCTAATGAGAGGGGAATTAATCGCGTTGATAATTTTTGCTAACTGGCGCCCCCTACATGCTATTTAAATCATAAATGAGGAGTATACTATTCTCTTTTTCAGGGGGGGCAGCATTAGAATATTTTTAGGTTTAGAGATTTCACTATTATTTTTTGGCGCTGAGTTTTTTACAATTTTTTTTACATACACAGGATGTTATTGACCTCTTACACATATACAAAGGTGAAAGTGAGTTCTTGGTACTCCCAAATCCAAAATAAACCCGATCAGTCCCTGTCTCCTTATCAGTACTCAATCGGCATCACATGAAGAGAGATGCCATAGATGAAAGAAAAAAAAATGAGCCTCCATAGTGTAATACTGTCTTACTGTCTATTAACCACTTCTCTTCCATAGTAATCTTGTCAGGAAAGGGTCCATCTGCTGGCAAGATCCATCATTTGGCGTGCAGTACTGAGGTCCACCAGCAGGTGTCTCCTGGCAGTTTGTAACTGTCAGGAGAGACTTTCCCTGCTGGTGTTGTTATCATTGGGCCGCAGTACTGGTGTCCACCAGTGGATGGATCCTGGCAGTATGGAGCAGGCAACACTTCCTGCGCTCAGGTGTTACTTGAGGACAATTACTGGAGTCTTATAAATACCCGGCAAGCCCACACATGCATGCCTTGGTATCTTTCACCCTGCTATCCTGACCTTGAGCCTGCTATCCTGACCTTGAGCCTGTATCCGACCCTGAGCCTGTATCTGACCCCATACTGGACCTGCCCCTCCTATTTGCCTTGGATCCCTGCTCTACAGCCCATCCATCCATCCATCCATCCATCTGTCCTCACCCTGTCTTGTTGGTTCCCCATCCTTACCCATCTGCTGACCCCCCTGTGTGTGACCTCGGCCTGGCTTTTGTTACGATTCTGGTATTTCCCATTATTTGTATATATCATTGTTGTTTGTGTGGTTGGGTTGGTTGTGCACTATTATATTCACTTACTTATCGCCTATGTAAATAAACACCATTATTTTTCACTTACATGTGTTTCTGGTTTCCTCTGTGCAGTCCACACAGTCTGGTCTACTAATTCTCTGACAGTATACCAAGGCCATCCCTGACCAGACGTGGCTGCATTGAGGAACCATCCTGGCTTGTTAGCCTGCCGATATGGATTTCAATGAAATCACTTATTATTCTCTGCTGGCAGAAGAGGATGGTGAATATTGTCGCCAGATTTTAAAAGGGTGGACTAGTGACCAGTTGATGGAAACCATCCCATCAGCTCATTCCCTGGTGGATCAGGGCTACATGTCATTTGAGGATGTTCAGCCCTTAATCCAATGTGCAAAGCCAGCCCTGTCATGTTGTCCCGAAGGAAGTGATGATTTTTCTCCCCCCTTCAATTATGGCCAAGTGGAATCTCTGGTATAGTTGTTAGAGGATGATCCAGCCTATTTCATGAAACGTTATTCCTCTTGTTCACAGCAGATGCTGTCTGATTGCATCCATTCAGTGCAATCTCTGGTTAGTCAGGCTATGTGTGAATCTGTGCTACAGGCATGGTCAGATCTCCTGCATTTAGCTAAGCCACAACATTCCAGCCCTGTCATTGATCACCTGCCTTCCCAAGAATCTATCTCCCCCTTGCCTATGGCAACCTCTGCTACAGCCCAATTTACCCCTCTTCCTACCAAATACTATTACCCAGTCGCCAAGTGTAGCACCTATTCTGCCTTCAATCCACCTGCCTCTTCTCCACCTGTAACGATCCCACAAAACCCTCCTCCAGCCACTGTTCCTTGGTCTTCCTTTTACCCAGATACTTTCTTTTCTTACAGCCCTGCACCTACATACAAAGCTGCAGTGGCTAAGCCAAAAAATAAACAAAAGTTCTTTCCGACCCACACAATCATGTAAATAAACACCATTATTATTCCCTTACATGTGTTTCTGGTTTCCTCTGTGCAGTCCACACAGTCTGGTCTACTAATTCTCTGGCAAATATGACATACGCAGGAGGGATCTCCCATCCTGGGCTGACGTCATATGATGTCCTAGGCTTCCCAGCCATCTAGGGGGAGCCAGTGCGCCTGCAATTACCCTTTAACAGAGCAGGACCGTGGATCTGTGTGTGTAAACACACAGATCCACATCCTGTCAGGGGAGAGGAGACCAATCATGTGTTCCCAGTACAGAGGAACAATGATCAGTCTCCTCCCCTTGTGAGTCTCCTCCCTCCACAGTTAAAATCACTCCCCTAGGAAACACACTTAACCCCTTGATCGCCCCCTAGTGTTAACCTCTTCCCCGCCAGTGACATTTATACAGTAATCAGTGCATTTTTATAGCACTGATCACTGTATAAATGTGAATGGTCCCAAAATAGTGTCAAAAGTGTCCAATGTGTCTACCGCAATGTTGCAGTCATGATAAAAATCGCAGATCGCCACCATTACTAGTAAAAAGATATAATGATAATGCCATAAAACTATCCCCTATTTTTTTAGAAGCTATAACTTTTGAGCAAACCAATCAATATACCCTTATTGGGATTTTTTTACCAAAAATATGTAGAAGAATACATATCGGCCTAAACTAGGGAACATTTTTTTTTTTTAATTGGGATATTTATTACAGCAAAAGGTATAGCACAACAAATAAAAACCACAGAGGTGATCAAATACCACCAAAAGAAAGCTCTATTTGTGGGGGGAAAAAAGATAAAAATTTCATTTGGGTGCAGTGTTGCATGACCGCGCAATTGTCCTTCAAATTGCGACAGCGCTGAAAACTGAAAATTGGCCTGGGCAGGAAGGGAATTGAAGAATTGAAATTAAGTTGGACGCACTCACTTATAAAAATACCAAACAGCACCAGTAGAAAACATGAATTTGTAATACAAGAAGGTACTGTATGTGGCTAAAGCGTTGGGACACCCAGCTACTGACACTTCTGCTCGTTGGAGTGCACACCTTGATGCCTAGCTTCAAATTCTAGTTACTAGGCTGTCATACTGATGTGTTGCCTTTAGTTCAGTCTGACCTTAAATAAGTACCGTATATACTCGAGTATAGGCCGACCCGAATATAAGCCGAGGCCCCCAATTTACCCCCAAAAAACTGGAAAACTTATTGACTCGTGTATAAGCCGAGGGTGAGACATGGCTGTCCATCCCTGTGTGTCCGTCCATCCCTGTGTGTGTGTCCGTCCATCCATCCCTGTGTGTGTGTCCATCCATCCATCCATCCCTGTGTGTGTGTCCGTCCATCCATCCCTGTGTGTGTATCCATCCATCCATCCATCCCTGTGTGTGTGTGTGTGTGTGTGTGTGTGTGTGTATTCATCCATCCATCCATCCCTGTGTGTGTGTGTGTGTGTGTGTGTATCCATCCATCCATCCATCCATCCCTGTGTGTGTGTGTGTGTGTGTGTGTGTGTGTGTGTGTGTGTGTGTGTGTGTGTGTGTGTCCGTGCAGCCTTGTGTGTGTGTCCAGCCTACCTGTGTCCCAAGCCTCCGTCCCGAGCCGCCGTCGTCCCGAGCCTCCTCTGTCCCGTGCCTCCTCTGTCCCGTGCCTCCTCTGTCCCGTGCCTCCTCTGTCCCGTGCCTCCTCCGTTCCGTGCCTCCTCCGTCCCGTGTCGTGCCGATGGATCGCCGCTCTTCTCGGCGGCCATTCTACAATTCAAAAGCCGCGCCTCCGTCCTCCGCCTGTGATAGGCGGAACACTCAATTTCCCAGCAGCCTGTGTTCCGCCTATCACGGACATCCTCTCATACTCGTCCGTAGTATGAGAATGAACGGATGTCCGTGATAGGCGGAACACTGACTGCTGGGAAATTCAGTGTTCCGCCTATCACAGGCGGAGGCGGAGAAGGAGGCGCGGCTTTTGAATTTTAATGTCCGCCGTCTGTCTGCTCGATACGCTGATCGAGCAGTCAGACAGCGGTGACTCGAGTATAAGCCGAGGGGGCACTTTCAGCCTCAAAAAAGAGGCTGAAAATCTCGGCTTATACTCGAGTATATACGGTATATAAATATGGAATTAGGACTTTTTCCTGACTTTTTGCATGACCCTTGAAGCATAAAGCCACCAAAAGTAATAAATGACTGTATGCTAGATGTACAGTATCTCAAAAAAAAATAATACACCCCTCACATTTTTGTAAATATTTTATTATATCTTTTCATGTGACAACACTGAAGAAATTACACTTTGCTACAATGTAAAGTAGTGTGTGTATAGCTTGTGTAAATTAGCTGTCCCCTCAAAATAACTCAACACACAGTCATTAATGTCTAACCCACTGGCAACAAAAGTAAGTACACCCCTAAGTGAAAATGTACAAATTGAGCCCAATTAGCCATTTTACCTTTGCGGTGTCACGTGACTCCTTAGCCCTTGTACACACGGTCGGAGATTCCGATGGAATGTGTCCTATCGGACCGTTTTGTCGGATATTCCGACTGTGTGTGGTCTGCATCGGACTGTTTCCATCGGAATTTCCGACGGACCAAGTTTTCCAACTTGCCGGTAAAATTTTCCAACAAAATGCTCCGATCGGACATACTCCGATCATGTGGAGCCTACTCCGAAGGACAAAGTGCCACGCATGCTCAGATCAAATTCTTAGACCAAAGCTATTGGCTACTAGCCTGAATGTAGTCCCATCGTAACGAAATAACGTCATCACGTTATGTACAATCGGATTTTCCGACAATTTAGTCCGACCTTGTGTATGCAACATCACTTCCAGACCTCTTCCGGAATTAATCAGTCGGAATTACTCTCCGACCGTGTGTACAAGGGCTTAGTGTTACAAGGTCTTAGGTGTGAATTGGGAGCAGGTGTGTAAAATTTAGTGTTAACCCTCTCACTCTCTCATACTGGTCACTGGAAGTTCAACATAGCACCTCATGGCAAAGAACTCATAAAGATGGCCTAGGCTGAGAAGATTGCCAAGACCCTGAAACCGAACTGCAGCACAATGGCCAAGACCATACAGTGGTTTAACAGGACAGGTTCCACTCAAAACAGGCATCGCCATGGTCGATCAAAAAAGTTGAGTGCACGTGCTCAGCATCATTTCCAGAGGTTGTATGAGCGTTGCCAGCATTGCTGCAGAGTTTTAAGGGGTAGGGAGTCAGCCTGTCAGTGCTCAGACCATATGCCGCACACTGCATCAAATTGGTCTGCATGACTGTCATCCCTCTTCTAAAGATGATGCACAAGAAAGCTTGCAAACAGTTTGCTGAAGACAAGCAGACTAAGGACATGGATTACTGGAACCATGCCCTGTGGTCTGATGAGACCAAAATAAACTTATCTGGTTCAGATGGTGTCAAGTGTGTGTGTGGCGGCAACCAGGTGAGGAGTACAAAGACAAGTATGTCTTGCCTACAATCAAGCATGGTGGTGGGGGTGTCATGGTTTAGGGCTGCATGAATACTACTGGCACTGGGGAGTTACAGTTCATTGAGGGAACCATGGATGCCAACATGTACTGTGACATACTGGAGCAGAGCATGATCCCCTCCTTTTGGAGACTGAGCCGCAGGGCAGTATGCCAACATTATAACGATCCCAAACACACCTCCAAGACTACCACTGCCTTACTAAAAAAGCTGAGAGTAAAGGTGATGGACTGGCCAAGCATGTCTCCAGACCTAAACCCTATTGAGCATCTGTGGGGCATTCTCAAACGGAAGGTGGAGGAACGCAAGGTCTCTAACATCCACCAGCTCTGCGATGTCATCATGGAGGAGTGAAAGAGGCAACCGGCAACCTTTGGAGCTCTGGTGAACTCCATGCCCAAGAGGGATAAGGCAGTGCTGGAGAAAATTGGTAGCCACACAAAATATTGACACTTAGGCCCCAATTTAGACATTTTCACATAGGAGTGTACTCACTTTTGTTGCCAGCGGTTTAGACATTAATGGCTGTGTGTTGAGTTAATTTGAGGGGACAATAAATGTATACTGTTATACAAGCTGTACACTCACTACTTTACCATGTAGCAAAGTGTAATTTCTTCAGTGTTGTCACATGAAAAGATAGAATATAATATTTACAAAAATGTGAGGTGTGTATTCACTTTTGTGAGATACTGTATGTGAGTTTACGCTGTGAGTGCATATAAGCACTGACGCGTACACGCATAATAAATCCTAGAATGGGCAAGCCCAGTATTTTGGGATTTACACACAAGTACAATGTATACCCACATACAGCCATTCATTACTATGGTCATCTGCACACTGCATCCGTCTCTTCAGGGGATGAAAATATGCCCACAATTTACATTGGATGCCTCAAACTGCCTATGTACATGAGACCTTACAGGTGTATTTTATAAGTGCTAATTGTTCTCGATATCAGATGTGATATTCTCAATATTTATAAAGCTGATACATTTTTCCAGTACTGGCTGCAAACTGAATGTGAGTATGCAAAATCAGGATTTTAGGATAATATCTTCATTTGCAGCCTGGTAAGCATTATTGTGGTTTTGATATGATGGTGGCGTTGGTATGGCACTCAGTAACTGACATCCCTTAAGGGCCATACACACGATATGAAAATCGGATGGTAAAATTAGTACGACGACCTGTCTGACGATTTTCGTATCGTTATTACGGTGCTTTTAGACAGCTGATTTCGTTTTTTCGTCTAACAAAAGCTGGATGTGCAGGCTATAAAATTTTTGTCCGATGTGAACACAGCGTCCGATTTTCGTTTCAATAGTACGGTTTTCATACAAAACAAATTGTAAGAGCAAGACTACGCATGCTCAGAAACGAAAGAATACATACAAAATTATTCCACACATTATATCACTTCTGTTGTTGTATTCATTGTAGTCGTATGAAAATTTTCGTATTGTGAGTAACCTTTCGACATAAGACTAGAATGCCTCAAAAAAGGGATGCTCGGTCCTCCGAAAATCTAAGCGTGTGTACCAGGCTTAAGTTTGGTTTAGTGTGTGGGTTGGCAGTGTAGTTGTACTAAGTAACTAAACCATGCTTTATGTGTGCAGAGCACTCCCTCAAGTGGTGAGTTTGTGTATAAATTTGTTTAAAGCCCAACTCAAGTCAAAACCTTTTTTTAACTAGGAGAAAAATAACAACAAAATTACATAGGATTTTTATTCTTACTTAGCAAAAGTTTGTGAAATGTGAAATTTACTGTGGTAAAAAATATAGGATTTTATGGTGCAAACAGTATATTGTGGTGCTGATCACTTCTTATGCCTCCTACACACGATTGGACTATCTGGCTTTCTTCTTCATCGCCGCCGCCATCTGGGGGTCTTCTTCTGACTTCGGGGTCTTGTCCCCCTCTTCTGCTGGGCCTCCGCTATCTTCTTATAGCTCTTTTACTAGCGTTGGCCCGGTGTTCTGCCGCTGTCGCCTTCTTCTCTTCTTCCTTGCGATGTTGACATGACGCTCTCTCTGGCCGCAATGGCAGGGACGCGTTGTGCGGTGACTTATATAGGGACAAGGGGCAGGGTCACCGGGTGATGTCACATGGTGACCCCGCCCCTTATGATGTCACATTCTCAGCATCCCCTGGGACTGTGACATCATTAGGGGGCGGGGTCACCATGTGACATTACCCCGGTGAACCCTTGCCCCTATATAAGTCACCACACAATGCGTCCCTGCCATTGCAGCCAGAGAGAGCGTTTTGTCAACATCGCAAGGAAGAAGAGAAGAAGAGATGAGGAGAAGAAGGCGACAGTGATAGCGACAGAAGACCAGCAGAAGATAGCGGAGGAGTCTGGCAAGAAGACCCTCCAAGACAGAAGACCACCGGAGCTGTATAATAATCTAATTTAAAAACTAGTGTTGTGTTTTTTTATTTACACTTTTTCCAGCTGGTGAATGGGTAGGGGTATATCGTACCCCATACTTATTCACATAGGGTGGGGGGCTCCCGGATTCCGATAAGCCCCCCGCCCGCAGACCCCGACAACCAACGGCTAGGGTTGTCGGGAAGAGGCCCTTGTCCTCATCAACATGGGTACAAAGTGGTTTGGGGTGTCGGGGGCCGCAGGGCCCCCCCTTCCCCATAGCACCCCCCCATGTTGAGGACACACATCCTGGTATGGCTCACGAGGGGGGCGCTCGCTCGTCGTCCCCACCCCCTTTCCTGACCGGCCAGGCTACGTGCTCGAATAAGGGTCTGATATGGACTTTGGGGGGACCCCCACGCCGTTTTTTTGGCGTAGGGCTTCCCCTTTAAGCCCATACCAGGTGATGGGGCTAGCGAGGTGTCAATCTCGCCGATGGAGGCGGCGACATTCACTTCCTTCGCTAGTTCTGTCTACCTGGAGCCATGTTCAAAATGAACTGACTTTTCTCCGTGTGCGGCCAAGTCCGTTCATTTCAAAAATCTGGTGGACTAGCACACAGACGGCCAGATTGTCCGGCGGACAATTTTGAGTCAAAACGTCTTTCTAAGTCCGCCGGGGGCAGCAGAAAGAGGAGGAAGCTGGACAGGAAGTGCATTTACTAGAATAGATCCTCTGTATTTTCCTCCTGCAGCAGCTGAATGCCAGCAGTTGGGAGAGGAGGAGAAGCCAACATTCAGCTGCTACAGAAGTAAAATGCAACCAATCGGTACTAGTAAATGTGTGACAGGGAATCGGCACAGGCCCCCTGATGCTATGCCCATAGTCCTGAATCATGTGTCCCGTTGCAGGCTAATACCACCAACATCCTCTGCCAGGGATACGCGAGAATAAGAAGCTGGAAACTGGGGACCGGGAGAAGGAAAATCACTGATCATGCTTCCCATCATCCCCTGAATGGTACTGAGTACCCAAACACTGCCTATCCCTCAACCACAGTCTGGCCTGAATAATGCGTCCGGGTTTCAGGGGGAATGAAACCTGGACACATGATTCAAAACCCAGACTGTCCGGGAGAATTCCAGACAGGTGGCAACCCTAGTGGTGTGCATAGAGTAAACCTGACCGCAGGTAACGTAGACTGCTCGTTCTAATCAAGCGGGTAAGAGGGAAAATTAATGGTTCAGGAATTCATGAAGGACATTACAAGGAGGCAGGAAGACAAAGCAGAACATGATTTAATAAAAATACATCATTTGATATAAACAAAAATAGGGCTATTACATTGCGTATGTGTATAGATTAATTTTTAAAGAAAAAGGATATTCTTATTGTCACTTTAAGGTCTCATTCACACTACTGGGTGTAATTTGTGTTGCGTTAAGGCAGCCCATTCAGAGCGAACAAAATGGCAGCCCATTACGTAACACAACAAAATGCACCAGGTGCATGTAACATTTAAGACAGTGTACCATACTGCAATGCATGTCAGTGCTATGCTGCACATTGCCCTGAAAAGTGCATCCATTGGCAAACTGCATTGCAGTCCGTTCCTAGGTTTTTGGCTCACCCTTCTTAGTCAACGACACCAAAAACTACTACCGTTTTTCCCCGATAGTAAGACACCCCCGATTGTAAGACGTATCGGGAGTTTCAGAGGGGTCGGCTAATATAAGCCGTACCCCGAAAGTAAGACATATGTCTTACTTTCGGGGAAACACGGGGGTATTGCCGCCTCCCTCTCATCTAGCTGCGCGCCGCCTCCTGCCCACGTCCGCACCGTCCCCCTCTCCATACGTCGCCGTGTCTGCCATTTCCCTCTGATCTTAATGAGCGCCGCCTCCTGCCCACGCCTGAGCCGTCCCCCTCTCCATACGTCACCGCGCCGTCCCCTGCACTTGTCACTGCCGCCTGATGCTTAAAATACGGTAATGCACACAGTATTAATCATACATCAGTAAAACATACACACTGGCATACTGGGGTATCATCTGCTGTATGTAACCCAGTGGGTATCAGCAGGTGTCACACTGGATTAAATACAGCAGGTGGTACTGTATCACACATAAATCTGTTTTATCTTCCAGTATTCCACTGTTCGTTCTTACCATTTTTCATTGTTTTACATGTTATGCAATGTTGTAACAAGACATTCTTGGCACTTCCTTTTATAAAACTGTTTTGTGGTGAATACAATACTGTTCAGGTTGTTAATAAATGTTAGTTTTATGGTTAAAACAAAAAATTCGACAATTTTTTTCCAATATAAGACATACCCCGAAAGTAAGACATAGTGGGGCTTTTGAGGATAAAAAGAAAGTAAGACACTGTCTTACTTTCGGGGAAACACGGTAATTCACTCCCTTGTTATCTCTTGCCTTGATTATTGAAACTCCTTTCTCATTGGCCAACTTTTATTGTGAATTCTGCTGCTAGACTCATTCACCTTACCAATCGATCTGCAACTGCCTCCCCTCTCTGCCAATCCCTCCACTCAGTGTTGGCTGAAGACATTGTGCTGCCTGGGTCCAAGAATAAAATGCTGCCCCCCCCCCACAAAAAATAAAAAATCACTCCCACCAAAAGCCCCCCCCCCCATTCATTATTTTATAGCATGATAATTAAGACTAAAATTTAATTTATCAGAAAATCTGATTTACATGTACATCACAAATAAAAAAAGTGAAATGGTATTTCATCAATTTCACTATAGGTCAAAGATAATCATATGTAGATATACTGTTCATAATTTTAATACACTGGGCCATGATCTCTGAGGACAAATCTTCCAACTGTCCACTCCCCACAATGCCACACTTTAACCGATTGAGGACCAGCTGCCAATGTTGTACTGCGGCAGGTTAGTTCTCCTGGGCAAATTGCCATCATTGTACGTTGGCTGCTTTAAGTGCTCTAGGGGGCATGACGCTGGAGCCTATGTGGGTGGCCGACTCCAGAGAGAGCCAGAACGGGGATCTGGCAATGTAAATAGACAACTCAGGCATTGGCAGGTGCTGTGCGGGTGGACTGTGGAAAGCTGCTCAGCTCACACTCAGTCACAGGCACAGCTCTCTTCAGATGTGCTCCCTTCCCTCAGGTTCTGAGCCACACAGAAGAAGATGGAAGAGGTGGGTGAAGCTAATTGACTAGGCGTGGAGGTTGAGCGCTTTGAATGCTCAGTAGGCTGTAACCTCTGACACCACTGGTTGCTAGACGCCAGGCGGCAGGCTATTCTAGTAACCAGTGCAGTGTGCAGCTGACCAGGATCTGCCCTCCCGCTGACTGTTCGGGTGACTACTAAGTGGCAGCGGCCAGCGGGTACTCCGAAAAACCTGTCACTGCACGCTTGGGCAGTACGCAGTGCCCATGTTTCCGGCTGCCACCCTGCTTAAAGTGCCACCAGAGACCCATGTTCCCACTGGCCCTTCCTCCTCTGGCTTCCGGTAGTTTAAAGTAGAAAAATAAAAACGAGTGAAGGGTCAAGCACAAGCTGATGGCTGCAATAGTTCACACCAGGATTACACAGGAACATGTGCCGCAATCCTATGCAATTCCTGAGTGTTCCCATCTGGTGCAATTTTGCAGCCTAATCATTTGAAGGGGCTACAAATCATATCAGACATGGAAAAAGTAGTGCATGTATTAGTTTTAAAAATGTTTTTAAAACACCATATTGGATTGTCCTGAGGTACCATGCCATTTGGTGCCCACAAATGCACTGTGTTTGTGATATATGTTTGGGGTACCATTAACATTACACCCGCACCCACATGCAGATTGCAATGACAGTGTGTTTGAAAGGGGTGCACACGCACAGAACATGCCTTTCCTGCACCAAAAACAATAGTATTGATAAAAACAAAGGAGAACTTCAGCACACTAAATCAACCATCAAGGGGGGGGAAATAATTTACAAAGGGGGGGGGGGGGGTGGGACTTTAAATGCAGCACATGGAAGCAAAACAATAAAAGGGCGAATGTGAAGGAGTTTTATTGATACATCCATCTAGATATACAAAAATACATAATAATAATACAAATAAATAAATACAAATTGATAATGCCAAATAACATACATATAATGATACATATGATAATAAATCCATTAAAAATACACTACAATTAAGTGCATTTATAATATAAAGTAAACAAAACAATATAAGAATAAATATAAAAATAAATAATGAATTCATATGATGTAAACAATAAAGCTTTTCCTCATTCGTCTCTAAAGGACATGGTATATGACAATACTTTAAAGGTAAAATCCGCAGGACCTATGACCTCACTAAAGCTGAAGGGGGAGTAAGAATTCTATATTGACATAGAGGTCTTAACACAATTTGGTAAATACATAGAAACCGGTAGCTCTACGCGTTTCGTGACTTAACCGCCACTCATCAGGAGCGAGCATATATGGGATCTAAGAAAAGAAATTTTTATATGAAAATAGAGAAATTAATTAAATATATATCAAAAAAAAATAAAAATAAATAAATAAATAAATAAATAAGTTATATATATAAATGACTAGAGAAGCAAGGTTGAATAGATAATCCCAACCAAAGCTAACTTACTAGAATTCGCTATGTAGCCGATGCGGTAGTGGGACTGAAAAAGCGGCCCGGAAAACAGCTCCAACCGGGAGCTGAGGTGGACAAACACCCAGCACCGATATGGGCGATAGCCAGGGTGAGTGACTCGCAGGGACATTCTGAAGGGAAAGGAAGGAAATGGGGTAAGAGAAGGTAGAGGGGGGGGAAGGGGAGGGGGGGCAAAGAAGGGAAGGAGGGAAAGGGAGGAGGGATTAAAGAAGACCCAAATAGAAAAATTACACGAATATGTACAAAGATATAAAAAGAGGAAAGAAAAAAGGGGGGGGGGGGGAAAGGAGAGAAGAAGTGAAGGATATGTAAGTGGTGGGTAAAGCATAATGGTGTGCAGAAGGGGGAATGAAATTTGTACAAGTGTGAAACTAGAAACCAGTGAGTTAGAATAATCAAAATAAAGTGTTAAGTGAAAACAAGTTACCTGGTAAACATGATGGTATCGGTGAAAAGAAGCCAAAAAGATCAGATACTGGCTAAACCCAGTAAAGGTGAACATAAGGAACGCCCTGCCTGCCAGGGACACCCGGGGGACAGCCCAGAAAAAACATCGGTCACAGGGGAGTCCACCAACGCCACGCCATTTGACGAAGGGGAAGGCGCCGCGCGCCGGGAACCGGAACCTCCGGTCCCTCGGCGCACAGCCCAGACACCCATCGCCAATGAGCGTGATATATACAGGCCCTGCGCGATGACGTCAAAAAAGACGCCACGCCCACAACGTGCAATGCGTGACGTCGACACGTGTATACGACGCCTCCAGCCGCCCCGTACACAAAAGTTAAAGGAGGGGGAGGAGGCCCGCAAGACGTGTCGCAGCACCCGGAACAGGAGCAAAACCAGACCACAATGCAGCCCAAACCCACATCCTCCAACACAGCGCGAACTTGACACAATACCAGTCAAAATAAAAGGGGAAAATGAAAAAGGAAAATTGATAAAAAATATAATATAAGAAGCAACTAACAAAATAGTAAATAATTGATGAGAGTAAAAAGATTTATATATATATCAAAGGATAAGGATAAATTAGATAGATAATTAAATCAGGGGAGGATCAACATAGGTCATAATGTGCAGGCAGAGTAATATAGCTAAACTAGGAAGAGCTAAACCATGTGCTGCCATCCCGATTTACTGAAAACATTTTATAAGAGATAGGGACTTTAAGGAAAACAAGGTCTGGTAAGGCCCAATGATTCCATCCCTAGGGACTTTAAATGATAACACGGCCTGGTAAGGTCGTGAATATCCATCCCAATTACATTAACCATCAAGGGGGGGGAAATAATTTACAAAGGGGGGGGGGGGGGTGGGACTTTAAATGCAGCACATGGAAGCAAAACAATAAAAGGGCGAATGTGAAGGAGTTTTATTGATACATCCATCTAGATATACAAAAATACATAATAATAATACAAATAAATAAATACAAATTGATAATGCCAAATAACATACATATAATGATACATATGATAATAAATCCATTAAAAATACACTACAATTAAGTGCATTTATAATATAAAGTAAACAAAACAATATAAGAATAAATATAAAAATAAATAATGAATTCATATGATGTAAACAATAAAGCTTTTCCTCATTCGTCTCTAAAGGACATGGTATATGACAATACTTTAAAGGTAAAATCCGCAGGACCTATGACCTCACTAAAGCTGAAGGGGGAGTAAGAATTCTATATTGACATAGAGGTCTTAACACAATTTGGTAAATACATAGAAACCGGTAGCTCTACGCGTTTCGTGACTTAACCGCCACTCATCAGGAGCGAGCATATATGGGATCTAAGAAAAGAAATTTTTATATGAAAATAGAGAAATTAATTAAATATATATAAAAAAAAAATAAAAATAAATAGATAAATAAATAAATAAGTTATATATATAAATGACTAGAGAAGCAAGGTTGAATAGATAATCCCAACCAAAGCTAACTTACTAGAATTCGCTATGTGGCCGATGCGGTAGTGGGACTGAAAAAGCGGCCCGGAAAACAGCTCCAACCGGGAGCTGAGGTGGACAAACACCCAGCACCGATATGGGCGATAGCCAGGGTGAGTGACTCGCAGGGACATTCTGAAGGGAAAGGAAGGAAATGGGGTAAGAGAAGGTAGAGGGGGGGGAAGGGGAGGGGGGGCAAAGAAGGGAAGGAGGGAAAGGGAGGAGGGATTAAAGAAGACCCAAATAGAAAAATTACACGAATATGTACAAAGATATAAAAAGAGGAAAGAAAAAAGGGGGGGGGGGGGAAAGGAGAGAAGAAGTGAAGGATATGTAAGTGGTGGGTAAAGCATAATGGTGTGCAGAAGGGGGAATGAAATTTGTACAAGTGTGAAACTAGAAACCAGTGAGTTAGAATAATCAAAATAAAGTGTTAAGTGAAAACAAGTTACCTGGTAAACATGATGGTATCGGTGAAAAGAAGCCAAAAAGATCAGATACTGGCTAAACCCAGTAAAGGTGAACATAAGGAACGCCCTGCCTGCCAGGGACACCCGGGGGACAGCCCAGAAAAAACATCGGTCACAGGGGAGTCCACCAACGCCACGCCATTTGACGAAGGGGAAGGCGCCGCGCGCCGGGAACCGGAACCTCCGGTCCCTCGGCGCACAGCCCAGACACCCATCGCCAATGAGCGTGATATATACAGGCCCTGCGCGATGACGTCAAAAAAGACGCCACGCCCACAACGTGCAATGCGTGACGTCGACACGTGTATACGACGCCTCCAGCCGCCCCGTACACAAAAGTTAAAGGAGGGGGAGGAGGCCCGCAAGACGTGTCGCAGCACCCGGAACAGGAGCAAAACCAGACCACAATGCAGCCCAAACCCACATCCTCCAACACAGCGCGAACTTGACACAATACCAGTCAAAATAAAAGGGGAAAATGAAAAAGGAAAATTGATAAAAAATATAATATAAGAAGCAACTAACAAAATAGTAAATAATTGATGAGAGTAAAAAGATTTATATATATATCAAAGGATAAGGATAAATTAGATAGATAATTAAATCAGGGGAGGATCAACATAGGTCATAATGTGCAGGCAGAGTAATATAGCTAAACTAGGAAGAGCTAAACCATGTGCTGCCATCCCGATTTACTGAAAACATTTTATAAGAGATAGGGACTTTAAGGAAAACAAGGTCTGGTAAGGCCCAATGATTCCATCCCTAGGGACTTTAAATGATAACACGGCCTGGTAAGGTCGTGAATATCCATCCCAATTACATTAACCATCAAGGGGGGGGAAATAATTTACAAAGGGGGGGGGGGGGGGTGGGACTTTAAATGCAGCACATGGAAGCAAAACAATAAAAGGGCGAATGTGAAGGAGTTTTATTGATACATCCATCTAGATATACAAAAATACATAATAATAATACAAATAAATAAATACAAATTGATAATGCCAAATAACATACATATAATGATACATATGATAATAAATCCATTAAAAATACACTACAATTAAGTGCATTTATAATATAAAGTAAACAAAACAATATAAGAATAAATATAAAAATAAATAATGAATTCATATGATGTAAACAATAAAGCTTTTCCTCATTCGTCTCTAAAGGACATGGTATATGACAATACTTTAAAGGTAAAATCCGCAGGACCTATGACCTCACTAAAGCTGAAGGGGGAGTAAGAATTCTATATTGACATAGAGGTCTTAACACAATTTGGTAAATACATAGAAACCGGTAGCTCTACGCGTTTCGTGACTTAACCGCCACTCATCAGGAGCGAGCATATATGGGATCTAAGAAAAGAAATTTTTATATGAAAATAGAGAAATTAATTAAATATATATCAAAAAAAAATAAAAATAAATAAATAAATAAATAAATAAGTTATATATATAAATGACTAGAGAAGCAAGGTTGAATAGATAATCCCAACCAAAGCTAACTTACTAGAATTCGCTATGTAGCCGATGCGGTAGTGGGACTGAAAAAGCGGCCCGGAAAACAGCTCCAACCGGGAGCTGAGGTGGACAAACACCCAGCACCGATATGGGCGATAGCCAGGGTGAGTGACTCGCAGGGACATTCTGAAGGGAAAGGAAGGAAATGGGGTAAGAGAAGGTAGAGGGGGGGGAAGGGGAGGGGGGGCAAAGAAGGGAAGGAGGGAAAGGGAGGAGGGATTAAAGAAGACCCAAATAGAAAAATTACACGAATATGTACAAAGATATAAAAAGAGGAAAGAAAAAAGGGGGGGGGGGGGAAAGGAGAGAAGAAGTGAAGGATATGTAAGTGGTGGGTAAAGCATAATGGTGTGCAGAAGGGGGAATGAAATTTGTACAAGTGTGAAACTAGAAACCAGTGAGTTAGAATAATCAAAATAAAGTGTTAAGTGAAAACAAGTTACCTGGTAAACATGATGGTATCGGTGAAAAGAAGCCAAAAAGATCAGATACTGGCTAAACCCAGTAAAGGTGAACATAAGGAACGCCCTGCCTGCCAGGGACACCCGGGGGACAGCCCAGAAAAAACATCGGTCACAGGGGAGTCCACCAACGCCACGCCATTTGACGAAGGGGAAGGCGCCGCGCGCCGGGAACCGGAACCTCCGGTCCCTCGGCGCACAGCCCAGACACCCATCGCCAATGAGCGTGATATATACAGGCCCTGCGCGATGACGTCAAAAAAGACGCCACGCCCACAACGTGCAATGCGTGACGTCGACACGTGTATACGACGCCTCCAGCCGCCCCGTACACAAAAGTTAAAGGAGGGGGAGGAGGCCCGCAAGACGTGTCGCAGCACCCGGAACAGGAGCAAAACCAGACCACAATGCAGCCCAAACCCACATCCTCCAACACAGCGCGAACTTGACACAATACCAGTCAAAATAAAAGGGGAAAATGAAAAAGGAAAATTGATAAAAAATATAATATAAGAAGCAACTAACAAAATAGTAAATAATTGATGAGAGTAAAAAGATTTATATATATATCAAAGGATAAGGATAAATTAGATAGATAATTAAATCAGGGGAGGATCAACATAGGTCATAATGTGCAGGCAGAGTAATATAGCTAAACTAGGAAGAGCTAAACCATGTGCTGCCATCCCGATTTACTGAAAACATTTTATAAGAGATAGGGACTTTAAGGAAAACAAGGTCTGGTAAGGCCCAATGATTCCATCCCTAGGGACTTTAAATGATAACACGGCCTTCCACCCCCCCCCCCCCTTTGTAAATTATTTCCCCCCCCTTGATGGTTAATGTAATTGGGATGGATATTCACGACCTTACCAGGCCGTGTTATCTTTTAAAGTCCCTAGGGATGGAATCATTGGGCCTTACCAGACCTTGTTTTCCTTAAAGTCCCTATCTCTTATAAAATGTTTTCAGTAAATCGGGATGGCAGCACATGGTTTAGCTCTTCCTAGTTTAGCTATATTACTCTGCCTGCACATTATGAC